>NW_020799103.1:8780054-8897237 GCF_003259725.1 Athene cunicularia
AATAAAATAAAATAAAATAAAATAAAATAAAATAAAATAAAATAAAATAAAATAAAATAAAATAAAATAAAATAAAATAAAATAAAATAAAATAAAATAAAATAAAATAAAATAAAATAAAATAAAATAAAATAAAATAAAATAAAATAAAATAAAATAAAATAAAATAAAATAAAATAAAATAAAATAAAATAAAATAAAATAAAATAAAATAAAATAAAATAAAATAAAATAAAATAAAATAAAATAAAATAAAATAAAATAAAATAAAATAAAATAAAATAAAATAAAATAAAATAAAATAAAATAAAATAAAATAAAATAAAATAAAATAAAATAAAATAAAATAAAATAAAATAAAATAAAATAAAATAAAATAAAATAAAATAAAATAAAATAAAATAAAATAAAATAAAATAAAATAAAATAAAATAAAATAAAATAAAATAAAATAAAATAAAATAAAATAAAATAAAATAAAATAAAATAAAATAAAATAAAATAAAATAAAATAAAATAAAATAAAATAAAATAAAATAAACCCTGCATATTGTAGGATAGCAGATGTATGAGCTGGAACATATTCACCAGAGCAGCCTTCCCGTAGGAAGGTGCAAAAGAAAAAGACACTACCAGAGAAAAAGACCTTTGCAGAGCTTGTTCTATTAATAATAATAATTAAAAAATATCTTAATTTCTTCAATGCATCATCCTAATCCTTCCATTATCTAAACATTCTCTCAGTGGAAATTGTAGTCGATCATTTTCAACAGTAACTAAGTAGACAAAACTCAATCATTGTGCTCGGAATGACCATTGGTGCAACGGCAAATAAATTCAGCTTGCAGTTGTGAATGCACATTCTGTCAAAATAAGCTTTTCAGAAGCTCTTCCTATCCATTGAACTACTTGAAAAAGCAACAAACCCCCAAACCTGTTACACACACTTACAAACCCCTGCCTACACACTTTTTCAAAATCCACCATTTTTTGTAAATACTTAACACACGCTAACCCAATTACAATTTGTACCAGCAAAATAAATAGCACACAAGTAATTCTGTAGGCTCAGATTAGACTTTTGCATTTCAAGTAACTACACAATTGTGCACCTAAGACTGCCTAAGCATGTCACAAACCAGTATGAACTTCCCATCTGTGAAGTATTCTTATTCCGTAGACTAAAATGTGAGACATTTTAGACAAAGACACAGTGACCTTAGACAATATTTGCAAAATTATTCGTTCACTCGTTATATCTGCAGTGCTAACCCCGGGGGCCAGCTGCAAGACTGCTGAACTGAAAACCAGCAACTGGTTGTGGCATCTATGGTTGTGCTGGCCTTAAACTCTTTGTGATGGGCTGGAGCAGTATTTAGCACAAACAGACCGTGCCCAGAATTTGCACTCCAGAAGTATATTTAGTGTCAAAAATCCTATTATTTGATTTATGTTAAAACCCCTAAATTCATTCTAAGTGCTGAATGCTTTTACCAGTGTTTGCTTTCTGTTTTAATCCAGCATCATCAACAGGTTCATGAACAGCACAAAGGCAGACAGTCCACCTAAAAAAGGTTTCTGTGCAAAGCAAATTTTAACAAATTCTGTTCGCAACATACTTTCCCAAGTAGAACAGAAAAGGACTGAATTAATACATTTCCTGATAGAGTTTTGAGATCCAAATGAGGAGGCAAGTTAAAAAGCTCCAAATCCAAACGATTTTTTGGATTAATATGACATTGTATGTACTTCTAAAATACATTTAACCGCAAACAATTTCAAGACTCATTGTCTCAAAAAGCTGGTAGATGAGTTTAATCTGTTTTAGATTAAAAGAGAAATTAGTAATATAATATACAAATTAGTCCCATAATGAAAATTAATTTATTAATTTCTATCTGTAAACCTAATTATTCACATCATACCATAGAAGCTTAAACAGACAAAAGCAGATGGCTTCAGCCCACTGGGCTGCAACTATTCATTTATTTGAACAGGTCCTGAAACAGGCCTTGAACAGCCTCTAGAACATTCCTGAAAACTTCCTAATACAAAGAAGAAGTTAGTTTACATTCTGACCTCCAACACAAACATTTCTGATTATTAGTATTTGACCATATCACACTTAATCTAATTTAGTGTAAAAGATCTTTCAGAGACTTCATGCACCCTGTTGACCTAACAGGCATTATTAAAAAAAAAAAAAAGCAAGTTTCACAGAACAAGGGATACAAGTATGTGCATGTGGAAACTCCAGCTGAAATCTTGCATTAGTAAATTTTTAATAGTAATCCACTTGCTCACAGATTTGCCTGGATTGGTGACCTTAATGCATGGGAGGCTGTAAAGCAGATAAAGCCACTGAGCAGGAACTGGACCAGGACTAGGTGGTCACCAGAGGTGATTTCCCACCTCAACAATTCTGTGATTCTATGGGATTTCTTCAAAAGAAGAAATATCATAAGGAAGTACCTACAGCCTTTCAGAAAAAGAGATACATATGAATTACAGGCAAAGTATCAAAATAATTAGCAGCTTTGCCACTGTACAAATTTCTTTGCATAAGCTCAAATATTAGGGTGGGCAAACGAACAAGATTGAAGATACCTAAAGGAAACCACCCTATGGAGATAACTACGTCTTGAGGTTTGATATATCCTGTCACCACATTTCCTCCTGTTTGCATATGGGGCAACATTGTGCCTTTTCTCTTGCGGCTCCCATGGCAAGGGAAGGTGCACGCCCAGTGCTTGTTCCCAGCAAGGGTAGCAGGAGAGGCTGAACTGCAGGCTCCTGGACAGACCAGGATCTGCAAGGCTGCTCCAGCCAGGCAGCAGACTTCTCCTTCAATAGATTTAGCAGTGGCAAAACTGTCATGTTCTGAACTGCAGCATAAATTTGGTCTCTGCCTAGAGATAGCTGAGCCACGCTCAGCTCAGCGTTGAGGAAGGCTTTAGCCTGCATCTCTCCATCCTCTTGAGTAGCACCAGTATGGCAAATCTTCAGCTGCACTTAGGAACATCTATTTCTGATAGAAGCATTGGAATGAAGAGGCATCTCAGATCACAAACTCCAGACTCCTTTGTTGCCATGGCAACTGCATCGCATAATTTCTTTCTTAACATTTAGCTAAGCTCCATTTTGAAACTTCTTAGATTTCTTGTCCCTCTTATTCCAGTTAGGCCCAGAACTTCTGAAAAGACACCCCCCCCTCCTTTATTTTTTCTTTTCCTAATTTCCATCCTAGGTGTGACTAATTTATATTAATCCTTTTTTCCTGTGCCAAACTGCCAATAGACTAAGTAGCTATTTTCCCCCTACTCTCCATGCATTCTACAAACATCAGGTGGGAGTAACGTCCTGTCTCTCCTAAACAAGCCTTTTAATTACCTGTAATGACAGAGTCTAAAACCCAAATAGAGCACATCAGCTATCCAGCACTTCAAAGCCACGGTTTTGGAGTTTTTCTTTTTTTTAATGTGTCTAACTTCAGTCAAACAGGTTTATAAAGATGGTCATACGTTCACCTGCATTTCACCTAACCTACGTTGCACCCATGTCAGTGTCCGTCCTCTCTCAAGAGAAACGCACAACGTATTTTCTCCTAATAACCTACTAGATGCAAGTGGGGAATGTCTGCACTACCCCATTCCTCACAGTCACTGACCCGAAGCATAGACATTTTTGAGTATCTGAAAGAGCTACTTACACATGGCCAATGGAAATTGTTTGGAACTTTAAGTTCACCAAGAAAATATTTGATCTTCATGTTGGTCAAAAACTGTAAAAGCCCTGACCTTTTTCCACAAGAGTCAAGTTATGAATTTTGCTCAAGTGACTAAATACATATACATGCACACAAACACAGCATAACAAGAAAACACAACTGGACATTTTAATAGAACTTCTCTTATCCCCAGATTAGTTTAATTAAGGGTGTTCAATAATAATCCAGCCTTACTAGAAAAAATAATGTATCAAAATGATTTCTCAATATTGTCTTATTTTGTCCCATTAAAAACATTGCCAACTAACACAAACAACAGCATTGTTTCTGTACAGAACTCAGTGGCTAAGTTTGGGGTCAAAGTTGAAAGCCTACACTGTAAGAAAAGCATCTGAGTTGAAGGCTGTTGTTTATTGCTTACCTGCTCCATGGTTTAAAGGGTGGAAACATGTTAAACCAGCATTTTAATCTAAAGTTTTGCATTTACCTGTATCTAATCTGAAAGCTGCTGAAACTACCTAACTGCTGTCCTAATGAAACTACCTTATACGGAACATTTAAACTTCACTCACTTGGACCCATTCCTATTAAAAATAATTGTCTCCATTAATCAGTACCTGTTACTATTTTGAATCATTTGGTTTAAGTCACATTTCTTAGGAGAGGTTCAATTAACTTTATTGCAGTTGATTGAACTGCAGTGTACTGCAATCAATTAAATTACACTTAGAAGGAATTTGTCCAATGGCTTTCAGGTGCAAGAGGTGGCAGTTTTTCATATCTAACTTCTCTTAGGAAGAAATCAAGTGAATGGTGCACATCTGTTTTGCTGTCTCATACACACACCTGAAAGGATTTCAATTTCTGAGGACTCTTCAGAATAGTATTACACCTAACTGGTATGTATTGCTACAAGGCAGTATGACATTGTGGACTACACTTGATGTTTTAACCTGTTTTAAACAATGTGACTTATATTCATGAATATTTTAATGGTCTAGGAATGTTAAAGATGAACAAAGGATGTGCAGTCCTTGTCTGGGCAGTCTCTGACCAGTTCTCCATTTCTACACGCTCAGACAGCAGGTTTGCACCCAGCAACAGAGAGAGTCTGGGCACAATTTGGTCCATACCTAGAAAGAGTCTGAGCACACTAGTTTAAGATTTCATCTTTCTCTACCAAATCTTTCTCCTCTTCCCTCCCCCTGTCCTGGTAGCTCAGGAGCATGCCAGAGCCAAATGTGTCATCTGGCTGGTTCACAACGATCCGTAGGAGGAGGGTGGCCTAATTTAATCACAGAGGTTGGATTTGGCATTCACCTCGCCCCTTGCCCTAGTTTTGTTGGCATTGTATTTATTTGCTACTCCTTCTGTCGTTTTAGCATGTACTTATTTTTGTATATCTGAGTTCCATTAGTACCTGATAGTTCATCCACTTTCTGGTATGTTTGCTTCCTTTGTCCTTAAAATAAACTCAGTGAAGATAAACTGATAACTATTTTTCTTTTTTTTTCAAATCCCAATGCTTTAAAAAAATATGTTCTAATTTAAAATTCAGTAAAATGAAAATGAACTTTGAAGTGCAACAGCAAGTATCTTAACATTCATTTCATGAACATGCCTCTTACATTTAATTTGTTCTCAGATGTTATTATAGCCTATAAATTATGGTACACAGCCAGCACCAGAAATAGGGTACCAAAAATAGCAAAGTAGAGGTCACCCATATACTAATGAAACATCTCTAGCATATCTGCCCTTCACAGATGGAAGCATACATGAAAATCTAAAACTGCTTAACCATTGCAACAAGAGCTTCTTTCACCTCATTTCTCTGACATATCCATAGTCATCCACCTCTGCTGGGGTTTGTTCTGAGCTCTGAGCGAACTGGTTTTTTTTATGTAAAGAAAATAAATGCAACCCAAGCTGCACATTCAAGCAGTGGAAAAGCAAGTGTAACAGACTCTCCTCCCTCTACCCTCCTCTGCTGACCATTCACCCCCATACTAGTTTGCCATTCTTTCAGCAGAGTCATGAACGCTTTGTGAGGCCCTTCTGATAAACTGACTCCAGAGGAAAAAAAAAAAAAAAGATAATTTCAATCTGGATGATTGAAATGAAATGGTTAACACTGCCTGGTTTCACGAGTTATCACTGTGATGCGACTGCTGGGCCAGCAATGGGCAGCATGGTGGGTAGAACATCAGTTCATCTGGTTGCCAAGCTGTGGACAAGCATCCTTTTGGCAGTGCTGCAGTACCACATAGCCCTGTTGCACCCCTCAGCTCTTCTGGGCCAACTCTGCAGGGCAGCAGGAAGAACAGGATCCATTTTGGACAGACTGCATTTCTAAGCCAGGCCTATTTCTGGAGCTAGCTCAGTGAGCAGCTTCACAAACAGCTTCACCTGGGCAGTGGGGTGTGTGGGGACAGGAGTGAAGAGCAGGGAAGCTGAAGACAGCATTCCTGCTACAAGTGCTCGTACAATTATGCTCTGGGAATGGCACTCATCTGCCACACTCTGACCTTTGAAGTGATTAAAGGCTTCAGACCCCAATTAAACAATTCCCAATTTAACACTTTATAAAAACATGAGGCTATGTTCAAACCTAAAAATATATCCTTTCTTAAAATCAGGAGTACAGCGGTATTATGCAAGCACTGAGAAGACAATAGATCTTTATTTGAATTCTGAATGAACCACTTGATAAGTATTTACAATAGGTAGAAGATAGCAGGCTGAGCCCTTCTATTTTTAAAACGGTGCATACCTAAATTAAAGGCCATTAGGCAGAGAATTCTAAAATATGTATCAAAATATAGATCTCTTCATGAGTATTAATAATACAGCCCAATATTCTTTTTCGTTAGGTAAGCACACATTAGTCAGGCAACAATTTAAAATGAAACATTAGACAAGTAATATAAACTGACCAGTTCTGTACATTTCAATGATTTTCAGTTAAAACCTTTATAGAAATTACACAGATATACTGACAGAATGTGTTGCCATCAAGTACAGATAATCTATATTTCCTCCTCCCACATATAGTTACTTTCCAGAAAATATATCTGCACTAGAAACAATAAAAAAATGTATTGCTCATGTATTTGTCTTTAGGTAGGAAAGCCTTATCTTACAGCATATAGAGAGAATTCTTTATCGAAGTCATGTTAGCTTTAACTATGCTGCCTTAAACTTGGAATCTTTATAAGGTTCTTTTGGAGGCCACGTATCACATTGTTAAAACTCACAGAATACTTAGGTTAGGATGTATGTGATGGCATTTGCTATACAAACCTAGAAGAAAACATAGTAAAACATTTATGTCTTTATAGCAAGACTTGTAGACAATTATTTTGTTCTTCAGACATACATGCTGCAAGAAAATAAGAGCTACTTAAGCTTTAAATATGTAAAACAAATGTAAGCCAATATTCCCTACTCAAGCATGCAATACATGCCCGGCCTTTATGGAGGAGCACGGACAGGACTGTGTCCAGAAACAGACACCTGATCAGGAAACAGCTCCAGCTTGATTTTTCAGCTACACGGAATGTGCCTTGTTGTAAAGCGCATTTTACTTGATGTCTGTCTGCAGTGATTAATGTTGGGAAGGAGTGTGGCTTTGTGCTTTAAAACCTATTAATACATTACTATTTACATGGACAGGTGTTTTAATTTGGCACCCACAAGGCCCATCAAGCCTGCGAGCAGTTTGCTGTTCTAAGATCATTGGATCGTTTGACTGTTGTTTGCCCCATAATGCTGTGCAAGCTGACCTGTACCACAGAAAGGCATCCTTTGATTCAACAGCACCCTGACGTGATTAACTTATCCTCATTGACTTCAACAGCACTACTGACTGAAGTAACTGGTTAACAGTTTATGCCTGCAGACCATTTTGCCATGACTATGCTTGAGAACAAGAGTGAATGTAGTCGTCCTAAGAAATGCATACAGAATAATCAAACTCACATAAAAAAATGCTTTCCATATTAGTTTAGAGGTAAGAAATACGCATCTGTCAGTTGAGTCATGAACTTGGTGATGTTAAGTGTCCCACCCTAGTTTAGAAAATTACTAATTGCACTAACCATACTGCAGCTTTCTATTAATTGCCAAAAGAATGTGCATATTTTATGCAAGATTTCTGAAACTGAAAATAAAACCCAAAAGAGCTATCAGTCATAGAGTCATAGCACACCATAGCTACAAACATGGAAATGTTTAGCTTAAAATAACCAACCAAACTGAACTACACATATCTCTGAGCAAAGAATTGGAAATACTAAGGAAAAAAAAAAAAAAGGCACTCCATTTGTAGCAGCTTGTTTGCAGAAAGAGATGGTCCTCCATCTCGGATGAATGGCTCGTGGAACTCTAACCATGCAGTGTAAAACTCAACTGCCCTAATTTGCTCGCTTAGAATGTATTACCTACATGGCATAGGCAGTTTGTTCTAACTGCGTCCCAACTATTTATTTTCTAATCTAGTCCTGATAATTTTGGTTCTTTGTTTAAGAAGACTGGATAGAATTCCACTGTTTTGTTTCAAAGTTATTCTTCCTTTAATACTGCACCAGAATTGCACTAGAGTCCCAATTCAGCCTGAGTCTCTTCTCGTGACCATTAAGCCTGTGCTTTGGTTCAACAGCCTTGAAAATGGAAAAATAACTAATCCACACCTAACCAACCATCAACCACTAAAGCCCAATCAGTGGAGGTGAAAAAGCTCTAACAGATTTGTTTAGGAAGCACAACACATTATAAAAAACAGTAACGGACAATCCTCTAGTATCTACTTTTGCTTCGGAATGTCAGAATTCAACAGATGCATCCATAAGGACAACAACAAAAATCCTACTCACCCTACTTTGCAAAAGAATATCAGAATGTATGTCCGTAATTATAATGTAAACCAGACACTAGCTACAAACACATAGTGTTACACAACAACTCAAGAAAAACTCAAAAGCAACAAAGACAACTTTTGCAGTTCTCTTTAATGCAAACTTGTTTATAAGAGCAACTTCATTAATTCATAATGAGTCTTTTTGTTACCACTTCAAAGAAGCAACACTCTAATTTACTTACTATTCACACAGAATGACTTTTTATTGTCTCAAGCAAGAGTCTAAGTGCAAAAAGCTTCTCTGTTAAGAAGGAATGATTAATTTTTAGTGAACAAGCATCATAGAAGTATAACAGCAGACTCCTTAGAGCATTTTGTCAGAGTGAATAAGAATCACCAACAAACCTTTCATTAAGTTTGATTTTATTTGTAAATAGTTAGAAGTAAAAATCTATTTTTGTATAATCTGATGACTCACGGAGCACGAGGAAATTTTCTGGCCTTTAAAGTGGCTCCACCTAGCCTACACAGAATGCCAGTCCTGAGGCAATATCCTTGCAGCAAAAGGCAAAGCCAGTTGAGCAATGTTTTGCCTTATGCATTGCTCCAAGTCTGTGGGTGCCTGCAGTGGCCATGAGATGACACAGCCTGTCCTTTGGAAACATTTGCTCCACAGTCAAATTCGGTATCAAAACAAGCTGGAAACGCTTCTTTCCTTCTAGTGTCCAAACGAACCCAAACCTGCTCTCCACTTTCTTTCAACACCTAAAGTTAGCAACCAAACTGCCTGCTTCACAAACAGAAGTCAGCTGTGCAATGTATTGGATGAATCAGTGCTGTTACGCACTGACATTTTAGGAACACACTGAATAGCTGTACGACCGTGTAAAAATGTAGCAACTCATCACAAGCGTATTATTGAAATAAACACGCCGCAAAACCGAACACAGACACTGAGGAGAAGGAGACGAAGCACAAATGAAGATAACATAACAGGTTTTTCAGCAGCCTCATTCGTAACAACAGTAATTTTGGAGACTCGTTATCCTGCCGGTTTTATTTTCTGCGCGTTAAATTAGAAAAAACACCAAAGCAAAAACATTCACAGATAGCAAAACCCCAGGAAGCTTGATTCTATGTTAAATGTTTTGGAATGTGAATTAAGTCTAAAGCCAGCAAGGAAAGATCAGAAAAGGTACTTATGAAGTATGTTCAACAAAGGAAGAACAGAAAGGGATGATGCTGCCATAGAGTGAAAGGCAGAAATGCTAGGTGCTTTCAAAAGTAGGGAAGAGAAGCTCGGATTTAAACACCAAACATTATGCAAATCCCTTATAATTTAAATTGCGTTGTAACTAAGTGTTGTAGAATGAAATTTAAACGTTAACCAAGTTCTTATGCAAAGGTTTAGAACTTAGAGGCACTATGAAAAGAGCCAATATTTCTCACAAAGTTATAATTGTCAAAAGCTGTGCTGAGTTGACTTGTATACTATCCTTGAAAGTGAGATGGATGGCTTCAGTGGGACTTGGGAGCTCAAATTCCTGAACTACTTAGCAACCTGCATCTCACTGCAAAGGCAATACAGCTACCCAAGAGGTTGGGACAACTCCCGTGAGCACCTGATGTGCCAAAGCTTAATCCTAAATCATCATCATCAGTTAAGGGCCAGTCAAATGCTCGCTCCTGACAGCAATACAGATGGTAAGTTACGCACTGCAACCAGGGCACCTTCCTGAGCACTGAACTCCCTGCTGGGCTACTAAATCCTCTCTGGCCAGCACCTGCAAGGGCACTCCCGCCAAACCCACTGAAGGAATTGGGAGTCAGCATGGGCTGGGGACCAATTCCAGGAGATGGGACGGATGCAGCTGCCTTGCTTTAGAGGCTGCTTCTAATTGTATGATAGTGCATTGTTCCATGCCAGCAGCCACCCACACCAGAAAACTTTTAATACCTTAATTTACTAGCATATGTGAATTTTACATGCTAGAGATATATCTGGGAATAAGAACTTCACATTTTGTCAAACATGCATCAAGTAATCCCACTAGTAGTTAGTGGTTTCATTTCATAGCTAGCAATAACAATTTCTTTAGTGACATGCTGCTCACATGGCTTTGCCGTGTGATACACTCACATGGAGACAGAACTGTGAGAAAGAGGTACACTCACTAGTTTAATGTATAAATTTTAGATGACTTTAAGTTAGTAATTGATTCTTTTTGAATACCATCTTTTTTTATCTCAGCCTCTTAGCTTAATTGCTCAAATTGCAGTAGCATCACAACTGATTTCTCTCCCAACACTTTGACCTGAATCAGTTTTGTCCCAGCTACTGGCATTGACAAGTCAGTCTGGCAGAGGTAGAGGGACAATTTCAGTGTCTCCTAATGCTCTTTTAATTGATTTCCAGTTTGGTTTTTTTTGGTTTTTTTTTTTTTTTTAAAGACTACAGCCATGAAAGATGTGATTTAGATACCAAAGTCTGAATATGGTAAGAGGAAAGCTTCAGTTCTAGGAACACTTGCAGTAAAACATAACCTTAATGTGTGCTACTCACTCATACTAATGTGTACCCCACGTCCGGCACAGGTGGCACTGATGGAATTGCAGAATGTTTTCTGCCATTGGGTTTCATTATTGCATGTTTGTCAGCCTTCACTGCATCTTCCTGCAGAATGCAAGGAAATCCTGACCCAAAACCAAAGCTCCTGAGAGCTTCTGGAATGAAAAATATTTTTATACTTTCT
Organism: Athene cunicularia; assembly: GCF_003259725.1. Taxonomy (NCBI): domain Eukaryota; kingdom Metazoa; phylum Chordata; class Aves; order Strigiformes; family Strigidae; genus Athene; species Athene cunicularia. The sequence goes on from NW_020799103.1 coordinate 8,791,393, forward strand.
AAGTATCTCCTCACTGAAATAGTTAAGTGATCAATTGTTAATAACATACAGTTCCTTTCATATATATATATATATATAACATATTCTTACATATATATAATATATTCTTACCAGTAAGAATACATTTCTTACCGAAGAAGCACAATTTTGTCCAGAAGAATGGAGAAAAATGTAGGTGTGCATTAGACAAGGTATAGATCTACTATAAATAACTCTGCTAATAGGCAGAGGAACAGTAAAAACTGTGGTGTTCAGAGGCAGCAATTTAAAAATAAATAAAGTGGACAAAATACACCATTAATTAGTCCTCAGTGTTTTCTAAGTGGGGAAGAACAGCTATAATCTGATACAGACTTTTAGTTACTCCATCAAATGGCCAATCTTGGTACAACAGGCAAGTGCTACATAAAAATAACGCTAAAGGACAATGGATTGGGAAAACAATTCAGTCTTCTCAACACAATATTGACTCCAATTTTAGCGTCACCTCAACAGAAAGCTTTAAAGCAATTTTGCTTATATTTACATGGCAGCTCTTTCTCAGTGAACTTGATCAGAAGGAAAGAGTTGGAAATTTTATGCTTTTAGAGAGATTGAATCTCATTTAATTCAGAAACTGATTTTTTTCAAATCTGGAAAAATTAAGTTGTAAAAATCTCTGGGTTTATATGTCAAGTCAGGGCAAGTATTCAGGGTTTCCTGAATTCCTGTTATTCCTACAGGCTTGATGGCTGTCTCTTTGGGAATTCCTACAATCCCTGTTTCATGTGGTAATACTCCTGTGCACCCTTCCCATGTACCATTCTATCCGCACTGAACGTCCCTTATTCCTTTCTTTTTGATCTTAAGACACTCAAGGGCACCGCATCCTTCACACCATTAAACTTTATTCTGAGGACGTGTCTAGGACAGAGAGAGAGAACGATTCCCAAGGTGTGTGAGAGAACTCTGCCATCGAAGCACCTGAGCTGGCACGGAGCAATCTGGCACAGCTCGGTGATGCAGCGTGACACCATGCAGAGACAGGAGCTTGAATCCTGGAAGAAATGCACTCATATCAGCATGGGGCTGCCCTCGGGCTAATTAGCACGCATCAGCATGTCTTTGTCACTTTTCGGAGCTAGTACAGTCCATGCCAGCTCAAGGCTCTTTCTACCTCAGGCCAGGCCCGGTGCTGATGGGTGAGCCCACACTGGTAACATTAAATATACAAGGACAACGGTCAGCGATGACATATGGAGACTGCTGTTGAAGGTGCTAAGTGTAGTTTTCAGAATTTAATCAAAATCAGTATGGTTTTGTACACGAATGACTACAGTAGTCTCAGAACATAAAGGACTAATTAGCTAAGGCATTCAGTAGTTATCCCTCAGCAGCTGAAAGATAGAGGTCAATGTGATTACGTGACTGTAAAGATTTCACCTCTTACTTGGTCCAAATTCTGATTTTGCAGTGAAGGGAAGAAGGGTTAACCCTGTCATTTTGTGATCAGATTTCTCCTTGACTTTCCAGGAAAATATTTATACTACTGATATTCTGAAGAATCTAGACATTGACTTCTTATACTCCTTGCAACTCAAACTGCTCAGAAAGAGAGAAAGCGACCAGCTTTATCAGCTCTCACTCTCTCCCAGAACACTCACATTTTCAGAAATGAAGTAGAAGATGTCATTAAACATGCAGTTCCTAGTCATTAATAGGGTAAAATTACATTCCCCCCCCCCCCATGCAATCTGCATTTTAGAGTTAAGAGGCTTTAAGAAAGATTGTAAATCTGGAAAGAGACATCCCAGACCAGGCTTTAATTTACCTAGCACATGTATACTTAGCTGTTTTCTGGTATATAAGCAATGAATTTTATTTTTTTTTTTTCCTACAATAAACTGCAATACAGACGTGCCATTATACTGTCATTTTATCTACATGGTATCTACTTCATCTTAGCTTAGTATTTTTCTGTTTCCTCAGTATTTTTTTAGACCGTTACAATGTTTTAGACATGTGTCCTTGCTAAGTGATGAATTTCTTTGTGAAAGACTAAGAATTTGAATGTATTTGCTTTTTACACTGCTCATTATTTAGAGTGCTCACTTTTTTTGTGTGTGTGTGTGTTAAGCTGTATGACTGTATCAGGTCTATAGCATGCACAGTCAGTTTTCCATACCAGCATTAGCAAAGAATTTTTAAGAAGTCACACTTGGATTATGGAGTAATTCTTTGCTGCAACAACAACAAAAAAAACACTTTAAAGGCCAGGGACTTCCAATGATTCTTAAAGATGACTTTTACCTTAAGAGGTCACTGTAAGATGAAATAGATTGCTGAGATGTCTTAACAAGCTGAGGTACTGTGTTTGTAAGAGAAAAAGATCTTGAATAAATACCTTCCTGACTAGCTTTATTTTCAAAGAAAAAAGAAGAGAGCATATCACAAAGTATTACTCAGAAATCAAGGATATGTGAGAAAATAGCAAAAAGTGTCTGGGAAGTTGTCCTGTATCTATGGAATAGACAGAACTTCCCTAAGTAGGAAGTTGTGTGGATGCAAGAACTCTAAACACAGACATTCAGTCACTTTGGTTGTAGATCAAAGACCTAGAAAACATGATACAGCCTCCTCAAAGCATCAGATTCTCAATTTACCTTCTAACAGGTTTCCAACGTTGCTCCAAAATAAATAATTCTTACCACAGAATCACAGCATCATAGAATAGTTTGGGTTGGAAGGGACCTTTAGTGATCACCTAGTCCAACCCCCCTGCTATGGGCAGGGACACCTTCCACTAGGTCAGGCTCCTTCCCATAAACCCAGAGCACTTACCTTAGGATAGAGACAAATAGATGTCCTTGCTGTGTAAAATAAAGCAATTATGTTGAAACTTTAGAAACCAAGCCAAGTCTAGAACTCTGTCATTAGTTACCTGCACCAAGATTAAACTGATAATAGCTCTGAAATAGGGAAGACCTTGGGGTTAGCTGCTTAGCAATTGAAACTTGTCTCTTTCAGAACTGGAAGGAGGCCTAAGAGTAGGGTAACTTTTTCTGATTATTTATAACTTAAAGTTTTCCATCATGACAGTATAAATGTTATTTGTTACAAATCAATCAATTAAAACTTTACCCTATTTTGATAATGACTCTTGCTAGCATGAGAAATATATTGCTGTTTGACAACAAACCTGAAGGAGCCTGAACTCTGACCTCTAAGAGTGTTTTATTAAAACCTTATTCTGGTTCCATTAAAGTCTGTCACCACTGAGGATGGCTCAATTCTCTGCACTGCAGTGAGAGACTTTACAAATTCTAGATCCTTCTTACCAGGCAGGAATATTGTAAACACAAAACATTCTCAATGATCTTTACCCCGCTCACTTCAGTAACATCAACTAAATAATCAGGGAAAGAGAGGTGGAGAAAGAATTAGGATCAAACTTTGTCCTCTAATCACTGATGAAGTTTCGCATAACACTGAGGAATTAAGCCACTAGCTAACAAAGCATAAGTAGGACAGAGTCTGTTGTCTTGAGCCAGAAAGCCCAAACAAGAGGATGAAATGGAAAATTTCTAAAAGCCAAAAATAGAAAGGAAGGTTGGACTGCAGGTTGTGATAAAAAATGAAGGTTAGTTTCCTCCATCTGGAAAAGACAAAGTAATCTTTCACTTTCCAAACCAGTATGGGGAAGGTCATGTATTTTATAGCTTTACTTCGTGATTTGCCGTCTAAGCAGGAGATGTATAATTTTAAATTTTGTTTAAATTCTTGAACATTGCATTCATCACAGCTCCAACTGAAACATTAGCAAAGTCCTATTAAATCTTTCAATTGGGAAATCATAATTACCAACAGGGACTTGAGGGCTAATCAATTATCTTTTTTCCTGGTTTTGGGTTGGTTTTTTTTTTGTTTGTTTGTTTGTTTGTTTTTTCCACTGGAAGAGTGAAATCATTTTGGCTTGAAGCAATTGTTATACTTTTACTTTTTTCCTCCTCATGCTTTTTAAAATGAGTACCACCTGTTTACAAAGCTACATGGGCAACCTCTCACTTAAGAGTACTAGGCTGCTTGTTAGAAGCATCTCTGAGCTGCCTCCCTATCCAGCATTCCCACCACTGGCCCTCAGGTTAATAAAGAACACTCTCACTTAACTACGTATAACTGGATTTATTTCTTCTTTTTGTCTCGCCCCAGGGTTATCACATAATTTATCAAGAAGAGATAAAGAATTTTGTTTGACATAACTGTAGCCCATCTGGAAGGTTGTAGGAGAAATAACATGGCTGAAAGCTATGATTTAATACAGTACCATGACAGTAAAAAGCAGCAAACAACAAAAACCTCACTGAACATTTTATAGTTTTAGAATTGTTTTCACTGTAGATGCTGTATTAGTTAAAAGCTTCCTAGATAATACTTATTCACAGAAACAATAAACTGTGGTTATCTATTTTCTTTCCATTGTCATGCAGCAAGACAGACGAAGAAACAGCAAGCTCTTTGAGGTTTTGCCAGCATTTTCATTAGCGGCCAAAGTCAGTGAACTGCACTTTGTCTTGTCTTTTATGTAAGAATAAGGATGAGTCATGCAAGACTAAAATAAACACCTTTTTAGAGGCAGTCTTGCTAATAATAGCTGCTACATCTTTACAGTTTCTCCACTTGGAACTATTCTATTACTGAACAGTAGTATGGACTACAGTACACTCATAGCTGAATTTTACCTCAGCTGATTTAACCTTAGTGATTTGTTTTCATGATGATATCAAAACTGATAATTCACCCTAGACAGGTGTATTGGGTTTCTGTGTCAAGGTTTTGGTAGCGGGGGGGTTACAGGGGTGGCTCCTTCCCCCATGTCTGACAGAGCCAATGCCAGCCGGCTGCAAGATGGACCCGCGGCTGGTGAATGCCGAGTCAACCAGCAACAGTGGTAGTGCCTCTGGGATAATGTATTTAGGAAGGGAAAAAAGACCTGTGCACCTGCAGCTGGAGAGAGGAGTGAGAAATATGAGAGTAACAACTCTGCAGACACCCAGGTCAGCGAGGCAGGAGGTCCCAGAGCAGGGGCAGAGGTTCCCCCGCAGCCCCTGGGCAGCCCCTGGGGAGGCAGCTGTGCCCTGCACCCAGGGAGCCCCACGGGGGAGCAGAGACCCCCCTGCAGCCTGGGGGAACCCCACGCCAGGGCAGGGGGATGCCCCAAGGAGGCTGTGACCCTGCGGGAAGCCCGCGCTGAGCAGGCTCCTGGCAGGACCTGAGGAGCCATGGAGAGAGGAGCCCAGGCTGGAGCAGGTTTGCTGGCAGGACTGGTGACCCCGCGGGGGACCCAGCCTGGAGCAGGGTGTGAAGAGCTGCACCCCTTGGGAAGGACTCACACCAGAGAAGTTTGTGGAGGACTGGAGCAGGGGAAGCGTGTGAGGAGTCCTGCCTGAGGACGAAGGCGCAGCAGAGACAACATGTGATGAACTGACTGCAACTCCCATTCCCCATCCCCCTGTGCCACTGCAGGGAGGAGGTAGGGAAAACTGGGAGTGAAGTTGAGACTGGGAAGAAGGGAGGGGTGGGGGGAAAGGTGTTTTAAGATTTGTTTGTATTTTCTCATTACTCTACCCTGATTTGATTGGTAATAAATTAAATTATTTTTTCCCCAAGTGGAGTCTGTTTTGTCCATGATGGTAAGTGGTGAGTGATCTTTCCCTGTCCTTATCTTGACCCATGAACCTCTTGTTATATTTTTTCTCCCCTGTCCAGCTGAGGAGGGAAGTGACAGACCAGCTTTGGTGGGTACCTGGTGTCCAGCCAGGGTCAAACCACCACAGACGTGGGGCACAGTAATTTTAGAAATGTGCTGTCACAGAAACATTTATACATCCATTAATCCTGCATGACAGTGATAGCAAAAGGAATCTAGATTTTTGACTGCAGTAGAAATACTGGAAAATCTTAGAAAACAGGAATAATACCTATTCCTAAATCATGTCTGTGAACTGTTCTATACAAAGGACATTTTCAACATATGCACCCCACCATAAACACATGAATTATATTTTGACACTTCAAGAAAACTATTAAACCATTAAATGTCTTTCATGCGTCACTGGGTAAGAATGAGTATAACCATCTCCAATGCTTTTTACACAGCAAATTCAAATATTAGATATATGTGGAGTGCAGAAAACTACACAGGCAATGTTATCTAAGGATAAAACTCTTCATAGCACAGCAAGCCCAATAAACAAAATGAAAGGAAAAGTTCCTTGAGTTACAACTGGACCATAAAAAACTATTCATGCTTATCCCAACAGACAAGCCTTTCCTGCTTGAATGTGCATCAGACAACTGTATTGGATTTATGTTTCTCTGGATTTAACAAATGGTTTTCAGATGCTGTCAAGCTATCTGTCCTCTCCACAACAACAATCAGCTCCTGTTCCTTTGTCTTAGTAGTTAACACATCAGCTAAACAATGGACTTGATATATTGGTGCTTATCCTCAAGACAGCCTTCCCATTATCCGATCAAAAATCAATCACTTTTTCTGGGTTTGATCAGCCTTCTGTACAGTAAAGACTTATCCTAGTTAGAAGCTACCTCTGAATCAGAGTTGTTTTATTTAATTAGAGTCAGAATTATAATATTTTTAAAATGCATTTTGTAATTGTTCATGGGGGAAGACCATTTTGCAGGAAAACGAGAAAATGCCCTGCAGGTTCAACACGACTGATCTTTCATTACAAGCCTCAAACAGGATTGCTGTCAGGTCACTGAATTTTGTCCTTCAAAACTGACAACCAAGACTGGCTGTTATTAGAAAAACATTGTCAATGGCTTTCTCTAAGATTTAAAAACCCCATTTAGCTTTTAATTTCCCTTGTGAAGATCTTTTAATTCTGTAGCCAGACTTGGGAAAGTGAAGCAACAACAGATTCTTTCATGGCTCTCAAAGTCCTATCGTATTATGAGCATATGCCATTTGTGTTTTATCAGAGCCACTAAAATAATTTAATCTTGTTTCATGTGCAGTTCTGAATTATTTCTGGCAAAGAGAGGTATGGAGACTAGCAAATGAATTGTCCTGGCAGCAAGAGCAGTTTCTTCCTAGCCTTTAAAACCAACAAAAACCAACATAGCTATAAAGTTTTATATATATATGAAAACCTGGAATACTTTCCAGCCACACTCATTGTGTTACACAAGCAAGAACCACAATCTAGCAAGTATCAGGCACATCATTGTCATGCAACATGCCTTGTCTGTACAGATGCAGTAAATCTCAGATTTCTGATCATGTAGTGAAAGACAGGAGACAGGACACACCATTTAGTAGTGGAAGAACTGTGCATCCCACATACCTGCAAAGCTTGGTCTGTATCTTCACCCATACCTTTCGTTTCACAGAAACTTTAAGATTAAGCATGATTGTCAAATTCTTTTTCCTTAGTTTTAACATACTGTTTTATAGAAGTTTCTTCCAAAACAGTAATTCACTCAAGGATCTAGAAAAGATGACTTGGCATATTTTTCCTCACAAAGTAAAAGCTAAATATTTCAGCAGATTACACTAAAACTGAAAGGAGAATTTCCTTACTAAATAAAAAGACCCAGCAACAGTGTCTAGAGTAAACTTTCAGAACCTCCTGCCCATCAACATCCAAGAAGGAAGAGAGCTGACCTGAGTATTCATATAATATTCATACTAATTTGAAATAGTCTCCCAAATTAATGAACTAAGTCAATGAACTAAGGTAACAGGCTGTTAGAAACTTTCTCACAATTTAAACTTGAAGCAGAATGAAACATGAAGATCAGAATGGCTATATTCTGTTAGACCACAAACAGGTCTATAGGTCTACTGGCAGGAAGGCACCTGCGTGGCAGAAAGGAGTAGGGATTGTCTTCCTGTCTCTGCCTTTCCAAAAGTCTCTCCCAGCACACCATATGTTTCACACAGAATATCCCAGATGGGTGCTTAAAGGGTTCATTAATTCCCCAAACCCAGATTTCTGAGAATCTGTGCAACACAGACCTTTGTAAAATAGGGAGAAGTAAAAGACAGAAAAAGTTTGGGGAAAGGGAGTTAAAGATGTGTGTGCAGGGATGCTAAGTAGAGTCAGCAGCAGCTCTGAATTAATTCCTTTGGATCAAATGCTCAAGAATTGTCTAATTCAGTTGAAGTAATTATGAGCAAACAAATATATTTTGAATACAGCTTCTCTTTTGTGACATCAGGCATAGCTTTTCAGCTTTAGTTTTGCTAAGAGTTGCAGATTGTAATGGTTGTATTAATTACAATGATCCATAGCCTTTAAAGGAGCAAATATGTGGCCCCACTAACATTTTTGGAGGAAAAAGTCTTTGAAATGTTTTAACAGTCGGAACAATGCATCACTGCCTCTAATCTTAACTTTCTTTGCTTTATTCTTTCACTCTACCACTGTCTGTTTTGGCATCCTTCTACTGCCAAGACACAAGTACTCACAGGAGCATCAACCCCAGGATGGTAATGATACATTTTAAAATGTTAACTAAGATGGTTTGGTTTAGATTAACAAAAAACAAATTACAAAGCTCCAGAAGAAAGCCCAATTAAAAATATGGCCCTTCATAACTGCAATAACAAGAGAAAACCAACTAAAATTGACAAAATTCTCAGCTATTTAGTGTGTATACAATCCCTTCCCCCATCTTTGCTAGACAGAGGAGAGTTCAACTGACAAAACAACAGGTCACTTGGGAAGGTTCCTAATTATTTCACTTTTATCACAGAAAACTGTTCATTTGTAAGGCAACAAACTTTCCCCCATCAGAAAGTTAGGTGAGTTACAGGGTGTGACTCAACAACATTCCAAACTCTACCTCTACCAGCACTTTACTACATGAACTGCCAGCAGACTGTGCTAATCCTTCTCCCACAAACAGGCTAGAAACAGATTAAACATGTGAGAAACATGCAGCCCACCTTCTAGGTATTAGAAACACACATGCAGAAATGGTTTGGCTGGTGAAGGACAGCGTTAGCTCTGATGTTATATCTGAATTTCTACTTTTCGTCAAGTAACACGCACAAACATCCATGATACTGGCTTAGTATCTGGCTGGACAGAAACAGAAGCATAATTTATTGCACTTATGCTAGATTAGCAGATGGAAATATACAGGTTCTATATTTCAGGTTACTGTAATTAATAATATTCATTCATTCATTCACTCCCTATGTATTGGGTCAGATTGAGGTTGCATATACAATCTTATGAACTTCAGTTGATGTAGAACAGTTCATTTAATTCACAGCAAAATGTGAAAAAGGAGAAGTATGCAAATATCACAATATAGTGACAAAAAAAAAAGTCAGATCCTTTTTTTGGGGTTAAAAATGAGAACATTTTGAAATGTGAGATGAATGGGATCTGGGAAACACCTCCTTCAGGAATTGTGCTCATATCCCACTGCATTTGAAGATGGAGCTTGAGAATATCATGATGCAAGTCATTCAACAGAGTAGCCTACAAAGATCTGAATAATCTAGAAGGAATAAGAAGCATTTCTGGAGTTGAAAGTCGAGGTAGGACATAGAGACACTATTATGGAGAAGATCCAGAAGTGGTGAAATGAAGATACAGGGGAAACACTGAGACAGGAATGGAAGGAGGAAACTAGAAGAGTTAGAGAACAGAAAGGTGTGAAGGAGAGACAGATTCATAAGGAGAAAAGGAAAATCTGTAGTAGGTAGCATGACTATTGAGGCCACATAGTACCCCAAACCAATAAATCCTTCATCACCTCACAGTCCTGCTTCAGAGCAAAACTTTAACTGGACAACTATTGCGCAGACTAAAAGAAGGAAGTTGCCAGAGATACAAAAATGTTTTGCAATTGTGTTAATCTCTCTCCTGGGAATCTGTCATTCTTTAATACAGCATTACCCAGCAACAACAGGTAAAAATATTATCTCTACTTGTCATAAAAGCAGTGCCCATAAAGCTAAGAGCTTTCACTGATACGCATCATCACATGAACCACAGAAGAATCTATAGTCTTTCTCATGCAAATTAATTGAGTGCTGCACTTCAGAAAAAACATATCAAAATACAAATTCTTTGGAACATACATAAAATTTTGATTAGTAGATAGCAGAAAAAGAGTAAAATTTGTAATGCAAATTTATGTCTCCTTCTATTGTCATTTAAGATTTCACTGGTGTTATTTGACCTCTTTTCCAGCTCTTTTCTGCAAGAAGAGATGGAAGGCAAGTGAATAACATGGAAAGGAATAGTACAGTCCTATGCTTCTCTGAGAACAACAAACTAGATGTAGAAATAGATAGAATTTTCTCTTCTTAACCATGACTTTTGTACTAGAAGTTTCCTCAAATACACCCCTTTTTTCCCCCACTCTATAACTATAAACCAAAGACGACAGCTTCTATCACTTTAAGGGTTTTTTTTTTCCTTATCACTGACCCAATAATAAAAGACTCTGGCATTTTACAGTGGCCTTTGAGGAAGGCACAGATCATCTACAATCAATTTTTAACATCCATCTCTCCAGCGTCTGGACAATTACTATCCATATTAAAAGATCTTGTAGCTGAAGAGCTAACAGAATATATGCCATCCATCAAAAAATAATTAAAAAATCTACCCACTGAAGTGTCTATTTGGAATTTTGTTAGTCTGTGGCTCTGAAAGATGAAAAATATGTGAGGGAACACTCATTCCAGAAGTGGAATCTTTCAGCTTTCAGTGTACTGTCACATGTATATTATTATCTGGGTACTAATACTGGAAATGGCTTCGGAGATGCCACAATAACAAAGAGTGCAGCTTGGACCAGGTGAGTCCTAGTATGTTCTTGGGCATCTATCTTATGTGTAAGCCTGAGTTGCTGTACCCTCTCTGCTCTGGTACCTCAACTATCTATAACATCATCGTAACGGAGCCTCAGCTGTGTGTTTGTATGTATACATACATACAAATAAAAATCCATATATATATATATGCAAGTCCAGCAGCTGCCAGCAGCACGATCAACTGCAGGAGATATAGTTCAGCTGCTAATTCAAGAGACATGACAAGGGGCTATGAACACACACCCTGGACTTGATACATGACAAAGTAGAGCATGATACTCTTAGCAGTACCAATGATCATCCACCCTTTGGTAAAGCATGCACACTTCAAATACAACCAGAAAGGATGAAGAAACCACTGCGGTGAGTAGATAACTAGGATGTTTGCACAGATTTGCTTTCTATGAGTCTAAAGAGAATTCAAAGATCACTGCAGAACTGATTATACTGGTCTAGTGACAAAAGGACAGACTGCACGGTTCAAATTAGAGAGGATGGCAACAGCCTCTTAAGCAGCTGCAACTAGCAAAGGACAGTCAGCCACGACGGATGTACGATACTGCTGCGATAGCTGCGGATCCAGAGGATGTATTAGCATTTCATATCTACAGACTTCCCTTGTTCTTCTTATTCTGTCACATGTAATCAGCTTATCACAACCTTTAGCTATTTCTAACCTAATTTTAATTTGTGATTTTCTCTGCCCTAATAATGTAAATGATGATACTCCTTTCATCTGAAGCATTGAGATAACTTAATGAAAAACCAGGCGATAATGGTATTGCTATATTCCCTCTGCCTATGTCATTTCACCTATGTTTTTAGACCCTTGTGATCTGACTTTTCTTAATAATTTTCTGCAAATTACTGAAAATTCTTTAAAGTTATTTCTTAGAGTTCCCCAGACTTTGAGGTGAAAGTGGCTAGTGGGGACATCAAAATATTACTGATTTTGAATTTCAAGAATCTGCTTATTTTTGAAAATCTGGCCCTTAAGATAGATAACATCTGGCCTTCCTGTACATTGTGGATAAAACCTACGTTATTTCTCAGAATCAGGAAGAGAAGTACCTACAGGAGTAATGAAAAGTTTTTAGGGACAAAGCCTGCCCGTAATATTCGCATCATTATGTCTTAATCAAAACTAAAATCTGTTAATCACATTAGAGCAATGAATGAAAGTATAGCAGTTTCTGTGGATTTGCATAAGCAATTGTATAGAAATACAGATTCTCTAAAAGTGTAAGAGGCTCATCTGGTTTTGACTGCTATCATGTTAAGAGGAAACATGAATAAGAAAATATGTCACTCTATAAGTGTGTCTGAGGAAATGCTATTGCTGTAAGGAAGGGTGTGTGGGTGGAGATGCTGGAATCTCTTTGGGATCAACTGCTGCACTATCACGTATAGAACTAACACTGTTGAAGCAAGTCCACAAATTATAAAATAACATTTATTTATTTTTTACCCTATTTCTTCAACAGTATTACAGATCAGTATTTGGTTCCCACTAGGTGGAATGCTTGTTTCTACTAGACCACTTTTTAATAAGAAATGAGTAACAACAGCTACAGGAAAGCATGTACCATCCATTTGGCTATCTAAACTTTCACTGCAGGAAAGAAGGTGTTATTTACCATAGATTAAAAGCAGACTGACTGAAGTCCCTGTGATATTACTTAGGAAGTGACTGAAATAATTCTAGCTTTGTTTCATCTTCTTTCAGAGTAGTACACAATCCACTTCTCAGATAACTCTCCATTTACCAAGCATAAGAAATTTGAGACGGATACTGAAGACCAACATTACTAAAAGTGTGCCTTGGCCCACAATAGCTTTGAATTTTCAAAAGTCATGAGCAAGTCCAGCCTTACATGGAAATCCAGAAAATGTGCAGGTGAGAACTTTTTTGATGGGAGAAGAGTTTCTCTAAATGTCTAATTATAGGCATGTGCATTTGCAAATGTGAGCTCAAAAATCTGTTAGCTAATTCAGTTTAGTAGTAAGTTCAATATTCAAAAAAGTTGATTACTATTTTTATTATATAAATAAAGAAAGCATCTCTTTCAAAGACAGATGTTAATACTATTAAGTACTGGAAATGACAATATACACATGTATGTTTATGTTCCCTAAAGAACTATTTCAAAATGACCAAACTCTGAAGATTTGCTTTCTGCAAAATAGGGGTGAGAGAGAGAAGGAGAGGAAGCAGGTGGGGAGACAGGGAGTGAGACAGAAAGAAAATCTCTTTTAGCAGATCCAAGAGGATTATTTAATATAATGTATTTTAAGGGAGATAATAAATATTTCTTCCCAGATGAGAGTTTCTGGGAAGTAATCTTTCCAATAAATGTGAACATAAGACCATTTTTTTTGCCTTACAGGTTTGAAAAATACCAATCTGTGTGTCAAGACAACTAATAGGAAATATATCTTTTCGTGGAGTGGCACAGCGAGCAGCAGCAGCAGCAGGCTGGCAGAAAGGAAACCAAAGAGTAAATATCCAGGCACTGCCTTCCTCCTTAAGTCATCACTGCATGGCAAAACCTCAGCTTTCTCAGTTAACTCATCTGGAAGGTGAGAAGTACTTATTCCCCTTTCAAAGTGTTTTGGCATCTACTGTTGAAAAGCAAAAAGATCAAGAAGATGTGCAAAAATATGTTTGTACAATATAAAATCTAAAATCCGATCATCAGCACTAGTTTATTTTACTTCTGAAAAATCTTTGCTTAATATTAAGCTGTGGATGTCAGAGACTTTTACCTCGAACTGACATGGCATTAGAATTTTGAGTAACTAGACAAGAGTGTTTCAGAAGCTAAATGAGAGTGCAAACAATTAAAAAATCCATGGTGTACAGATTGTACATATCTAATGGAACAAGCAGGGTCAGAAAAATATCAGGAAAAGAGAATTAATTTATTCCAGTTTCTTGCAGTATACTAAGTAAATAATTTGTAATTTGTTTGAAATTATTAGTAACTGAAAAACTATAATGAAATAATAATCAGAGTATTTTTTTTTGCAGATAATAAATTCTTAAAAAAATAAAAGCAACAAAATAATTCAGTCTATCTAGATTTACTCTGTCTAAAGTAACACAGCAATGTTGCATTTCTTAAACTCCTATGGAGAAGGAATAAAAATTAGAAGTTTTCCATGATGAAAATAGAGATATTCTGCTGAATAAATTGACAAAAATGCAAGTAACAGCAGGATTTACACTAAAGGAGCCCTCATGTAGAGATACCAAAATGTGAATTTTAGGCGTACTGAGTACACAACAATTTCAGCATACACACCTGAGTTATGATCCTTTTTAAGTATGAAAACTCACATAGATATTGATTTTATTTCAAAGAACTGAAATAATTTGCCAAGCTCTATTTAGAGGACTGGAATAGTACTTTCCTTCATGACCCTTATATTGGCCCTTTTGAAATGAAAACTGCAAAGTACAGTGGGAATTGAAAATGAAAAAATGTGGCAGAAGGAAAATAATCTTAAAATAGTGGTTTATTTCTTTATTTCTAGTATGTTCTAATGGCTAGCTGACAGACTTTAAAATCAGAATACGACATTTAATATCCTGGCCCTCAATTACCATGGCAAAAATGGCATGGCATTTGGCTACTAAGTCAACAATATGTTAGGCTGTCATTAGAAGCTGATCAATCTCCTGTGAGCTAAAATTTGTTAATGTTCTTTCTTTAACTAATCTAAAATTAATGAATGAAGGTAAGAAATAGTCAATAGTAGCTAAGAATAATCTAACAGTAAAAACTCAGTCAAACAAGGAGTTATTTATGTTGATGTAGGTACGTGGAAAAACAATAAAGCAAGAATTTTTGTGAGTCAGCAGCTAAAACAGTATGGCCATAATTTGTCCACTGTGAAAAGCACTGCATTCACTTTCAGCATGGGATCTTGCAGACTGATTGTACTTCAGCAGAGGAAATAATCCAGCTGGTGTACTTTGAGTATGCATGTTAATTGTACACCCTCTCTTCCTTAGGCAGAAAACACATGCTTTGCTTGCTCAAAATTTCTTCAATCATCTATGTACCTGTATCTCCATCAAATAACCCACAAACTTTACCAATTCTTCTATGACGTAATTATATGAAATTCATACGTAAATATAATACATATTAACATTCCAAGATGATGGCAGCAATATTTATTATTTTTTTGTCAATCCTATTAGTAGTCAGGAAAAAGTTAAAACTGATACTGAAAACTAATGCTAACTGGACAAACGGAGCCTTAAGCAACTACTTATTAGTTACTGCTACCAGCAAAATAATCCTCTGCAGAATCCTTTTTGATTTTATATTAGAGCAAACATGTCAAGTAGCAGAACAGAAGGAAAATAGAAGGGGTCATCTCTGTTACATCATACTACAGTTTCCTTTGGTAATGGTGAGGATCTGAGTCAGAAGGGAATGACACTGGAATTCCTCACTATTTATCATTTTTCAGAAGACCTTTAATGCTAGACAGGCCAAAGCAGCCGTATCCAGCAGCTGATTCCCTAAACCACAACGATTCCCACCATATCCAGCGAAGTGATGACCCATGGCCACAAAGGTAAAGACATCTAAGCTTCCTTTCAAATGTGTAAGTAAACGGCATAAACCTTTGCACGCCTATGCACGTTTTGAAATTACTCCGCACATATGCTACTGTGTTTGGCAACACATACTTTAAAAAAAAAGGCCATTATCCAAGCAGTATTATAAAAACACTTCTGAGATAATAAAACAAATCCAAGGAGGAGTCCCATCTGACACTGTGGCACTTACGCTGTCAACACACAAATATTTAAAGCAGTAGATTGGAGAGAGAAAACAAAGGTCGTTTGGAAGAAAGGAAAGATCAGCATAAGAGACAGCATGCAAAAATACAGATGGTCACAAGATAAAAATACAAAAAGGATTGGTAAGAAGTGAAGGTTGCTTAGAGAATAAAGCAGAAACTGTACAGACAGATCTAGAAAACCTTTAAAATGACACAGCATTTCAGCTGTATGCAGACCCTGAACAGCAGAGCGCTGCTGTTCTGCTACAGAAGTGTCGAAAAATATTTTGGCCACAGAAATTCATTGCAGAGATGGAAGATAAAGAAATAGATAACTTCTGAAGCTAATGTAAAGCAAGAACCATTAATTCTGGATACCAGTCAAGAGCTAGAAAATAAGAAAGGTAAACCAGTTTTAAGCTTGTGAAAATCAAGATAAAGCAAAAAAAGACTTCAGAACATTTGGGGGTGGGTGAAAAAGAAGGGGTCTAGACAGATGTGAAACACACGTGAAAGAACAGAGTTATCAGGACAAAAATAATGAGGACTCACAGAATTACTTAAAGAAACTGGGTAAAAGACATATCAATTTGCAGTAGGAAGCTTATTTCATCTTCCCAAGTGAGGATTCGATCCAAATGACAAAGACAAAATTAAATACTATTCTGTAACTGCAGAATGTGAATTATTTTAGAGATGGTAATAAAGGAAAGAATAAACACCAGCTGAGAACACCGGAATAATAAAGATACACTGAAATAGAGGGAATTCAAGCAGTAAGAGTCTCTTTCTTCATTTATATTGATCTTTTTCCTGAATATTATTAAATTAATACTGTTTATCACAAGAAATTGATCTTCAGAATCGAGGCAAAAAAACCTGAAATAAGTCCATGTGAAATAAAGACAGGTACAGTATTAGTTTCTCAAACCCAGCGTATGTAACGCATTTCAAACTGCATTCATTTATTAAACGGAATAAATCAGATTTTTTCCAAGATATAGGTTGAGTTAAATTATCACTGAGCTGAAAAGTAATGATTTAGCAATATTTTTGCAGGAACTCAGCACTACCCTATGGAATCCACTCCAGAAGGCACTAAGTCACTCATAGCAGCAGCAGAATTTAGGGTACAACCAATTCAGATACATTTAAGGATGAGGAACTCTGACCTCTTCCTAACCTGCATCCTTATTCTATAATGGTTAGGAACATACGTGTAGACAACAGCACTTAAGATTATGATGCTGAACAGAGCAGAAAGACGATGCTACAAAAAAAAGGAAGCAACATGGCGTTTTGTCTTCAGAATTAACTGCTCTCTGTTGCAGATGCTGGAACTTACAATTAACCATGTGTCTATCTTTTAATGAAAAAATTCTTGGATATAAACCAGTATGCCATAATTTTCTATTGGTAAGACTATAGGTAAATTTGGGAAACAAGGGTTACGACATCAGCCTGTGCTGCTAATCCCTGCATCCCCTATGCACATCAGTACAGCTACCTCGAGTTGATCTAAACAATAACCTTTTGCCTTCCTCCTCTCCAAAAAGGCAAATCCATATAGAATGATCAAAATAATTTTATTTTTGGAGACAGGTGATCCATTTCAAGAACTATAACTTTGTCTCCTAAATGTAATGATTCTGCTACTCACAATCTTATCAGTATAGTTTTAGGAGAATTTATATTCAAAATTTGCTTATATGTAAATACATAGGATCTGAAGGTGAGTTTCTCATTTCAGATCAGCCCTCTCAATTGTTTAAATTTAATATTCCATGCAAAGTGTTGCAGATCACTGTATTTTTTACGTCCCACAGCTACTGTGTATCACACTATTGCAGCTGATCACTAGAGCCTGTTAGCTGAAATTCATTTACACAGAGATTGGTTTATTAACAACAGGCCTGATGCACAAAATGACTTTCCATCAGGAATGTTTCCATCTAGATGTGTTGAGTTGTAATCATTCCTATCGTTATCTATACCTATGAAGACTTTAATACATTTAAATTCTGCCCAATCTGTGTTTGAAGAAAACCCAAAACAATGTAAGCACATTTTTATGGAGTCCTCTCACCCATTTGACCTGGAAAGCACCATGCCATAGATAATATAGTTGGGGTCATATTTTCCTTTCCAAATTATCTCTATAGAAAAAGTAATTAATATTCCTGTTGCTGGTGTCATGATCTACATAAAATCTGTAATCCACCAGACTATGTCAAATGCTTAAAAAACCATCTGATGTTAGGAACAAATGAAAAATATCCTGGTCTCACTTCTTGCAAAACAATGAACTTTAGAGATGGCAACAGATCCTTGCACCACACTGTGCTGCTCTCTAGCAACAGCATCGACAGGTTAAACATTTTCCTCTTGTTCTCAAAGCTGCTTATCTCCACAGCTTCCTCTCATTCAGAATTGTTTGGTCGGTGGGAGCAAATCATGGTGACTTCTTTAAAATTGGCAATAAAACCGGCATAGGCAGCATATTGGAACATCAGTAACTACTTAAAATCATCTGCTGTAATCACAAAACAGTTCATTACACATTTCATTATCTTTATTACTCCTGAAATCACTAAACTGTCTGAAGATCACTTTAAATATAATTTAAAGGAGTGATAGCAATCACTTTCTCATGGCAAAACATGGTAATTGCATGTGGTCTTTTTTAGAATTCATTATCACCTAAGAAAAGGCAAAGTCTTAAGCACAACGTAAATTTCAGAATACTAATAGGTTTGCTTAATTATTAAGTATTCAATAAAAATTCAGTAAAAATTCAATAAAAATACTCCTCCACCGCCATTATTTATTGATTAAAATTAATGTTGTAGTCTATTTATTTATACACGAAGATTTTTCCTAACATTTTTTATGAAAATGTATAATCCACTTAAAATAACCCTCAAGGTCATTTGTTTATGTGTGGCTCTCAGAGGCCTTTGCTTCAGACTCTGATGAGAGCAGCAAGCCAGTGGGGGAGCAGCAGTTTTCCCCACGTGGTTTGTGTCTGAGCCGAGAAGTGCTCTAGAACTCCTGAAACGGTTCCCTCAACAACGCGGTTAGAAGGACACTAATCACTGTGCAACCTGCTTCTATTGTACAACGCTCTCAACGGCTGTAACTTCTAAATCTTGATGGTGTTACACATATTTGATATAATTTTATGATTTCCAAACAAGCTTGATTGCTAGTATCTTAATCAAGCTGTCTAGATGCAGAAGCGGCAGCAACACTTGCAAGAGCATAGACCTTCAGGAAGACAAATCTACCCAGGCTGCCATGGCGAGACGGCCTCCACCACACAGTCCTGCTGAATTCTTCCAGCACAAGTGTTGCTACACCATGCTCCAGTTACTGCTCTGACTGCAGAACAGGCACAGCCAAAGACTGCTCACCTGTTGCAGGACTTTTGTATGAACAAAGTCACAAGAGTCCATCAAGTATCTACCAACGGCTCAATTAGAAATAAGCTTGGAGACCAGTTAATGACTGTGATTAAACTCATTAGACTGCACCTCCTGTTTACAGGCTGAAAATATATTTCAGGTATGTTGAATCTAGACTGCTAGCACTCGTATTACAACACTGGCATTACATTTTTAGAAATACATCAAGACTCAAAGCAAAACTAGTACCAGCTAGGCTTCTATTTTTGTGTACTACTGTTGATGTTTCAATGCCTAAAAAGTGCAGTTAAGGCATAGTACCTTAAACACCATGGAGATGACTTCATTGAAATACGTCTGAATTTTTAAATAAGTATATAAAACCAAGGTTGGACTTGCAAGTTAGTTAATCTTTTACATCCAACTGTATAAAGAGTGGGGTGTGCTAATAAAGAGATTTCTGAAACGCCCCAAGCCAATGAGGGCAAATTTTTAGTCCCTTGTAAAAGCTATTGAATAATACAGTTATTCAGAGGAAGAGCTAAATGCTCACTACAGAATATTGGTTTGAATACTGGTTTCTTTTCCTTCTCCCTATTGTACATCTCAACTAGCCTTCTCTGAATATGAACTGTGAGTCCTCAAACCTAAGTACTCACTGCTTAGAAAAAAAATTGTGACAATTTCATGATTCTAAGAACTTTTCACAATTCTAACAACTTTGTGTAGCACTGTAATTTCACTTAAGATCTTCTCACAATCTTCTTCTGCAAAATCTGATGCAAAACCAGATTATAATAATAAACATGTTCATGTACAGCTATAGCAAAGACAAACAACTGAATGTTGATCAAGAGCAAGAAAATATTTTATGTTCTGTTTCATCTCTTTTGTTGCTTTCTATTTCCCCACCTCAGCCTTATCTCTATGACAATCATTATACAAACCACATCATCCTCCAGCCCACACAGGCAGTTAACAATTTATCCCTGTTGTCTCAATCATATCTACTTACGAAAACGGCAATCATTCTTGCTTTGAGATTCTGATAAGTGAATATGAATATTAATTTTATCCCTTGAGTCTCAACACTAGTTTCCACCGTCCCTTTAATTACTTGGACAAACATGTTGGGATGTTCATTTCTGCAGCTAGTAAGCCACAAATCTTTGAATGCGATCCAAGAAGCAGTCTTAATACCCTTGATCTACCCATAAAAATGTAAGTTAGCAGTGAATCATGTCACTGTCTTCCACACAGTACACTGCATTTATGAAATTTCAGGTATGTGTCAGCTACTTCACTTGCATCTGTTGAATCTACAACCAAGCTGACTGTACACCTGATGAATAGCTGAACAATTAGCCCTGTTAAAAACCCCTTCTGTTCTTGTTGTTCAGTCTCTATTGCTGTTACAGTAGTGAAATCTCTCTCTTCCCATTAGAAAAATCCCATGCAGTAGATGGAAAACTTCAACCACCAGAAAAACCAATCTAGCTTTTGCTTGAATTCAGCTTTTGTTCTATTTTCCCTTTCAGTGAAAGGAGTTAAGATGTTACTCAGATTCCTCTCAAATACCATCATGTCATCTGTCACTAAATATGTTGTCTGGCTTTCACGCTGACACTACAATTTCTTTTAAGCTTGAGACCATATGATGTATCAAATATCTCACCTTCACAAAAAAAAAAACCCAAACCAACCCATGTGGCTAGCTGTCAAGATCTCCCAACAGAAGCACAAATGAAAAACGGCATTTGTATGATCACTGTTCATTTAAGAAATAACGTGAGCTTAAAACTGAGTTTCTGTATAAGCAAACCACTTTTGTCTTATTATTTGACCATACCCACAAGGAAAACATGTCATGCTATAAATAGTGCGGCCTGATTAATTCAAACTCCTCTCATGAAATCAATATTTAATCTGAAAATTCACTGGAATCCACTGAAATTCACAACGATTTCAAAAGGGTTACTTTTGTTTCAGAAAGAAAGAATCAAAGTACAAGCTGTCTTTTTGTTATTTACAGAAAAATCCAAAACATTCTATTAGATCATTTATCAGCTTTAACTGATATAAACCATGATGCATCCTTAAAGATCTCTAAAATAATAAAAATAAGAGAACTGCAGTTTTCCATTCCATTGTGCTTTCCAAGCTTCTAGAAACTGCAAATATTATGCTTTCTCACATCTTACTGACAAAGCTTAACCCCAGGTTAAATAGATACAGCTTTCTTTAACAGCAGTGCAAGATCAACGCTGAAAACGGTATAACTTTGGTCCCAAAGCATGTATTTTATATGATTTATAAACTTTGTTCGTATTACATAACAAATTATTGTCTTCCAGAAGACAACATACATTTTTAAAAGACCTTATTTTGTGCTTATTTTTGTGCTAAAAAGAAGACATATGTCTGACACTGTTGCTATATGATACACATCAACAGCTAATTAAATCGGTCACATTTAATTCATTATTTAACACAGCTGGTAGTCTAAACAAATCTTGTTCAGCTCATATTCCGGAAGGAGTCTTGTAACAGAATAATCTCCAGAGAAGGAGGTTGATTTAGCAGTTTGGGCAAAGGCTGCAGCCGCAGGAGATGTGCAGCAGAGCTGGCAGCGGCAGGACTCGCCCTCCCTGGGGCACTGCCAGAAGTTTAAGGATGGGGCAGAATCTGTGCCGTGCCCACAGCAAGGTGCACCAGAGAGCATCCCCACAGCGTTGTGGACAAAGTGCTGCTTCACAGAATTTGGACTTTAATTTCTCCATACGTAGTTCCCTTATTGATGGTGGTATTTCTTCCACCTCAAAGCTGTATTTATAACAGACTAAATCCATTACAAGACAGTCAGCATGACAGTACCATTTTGAGGGCACCGAGAAGATCCTTTCTTTCATGTGTAGGATAATCAGACAGAAAAAAATAAAAGAATTATTAACAAAATAAAAAAAAAATCCTCTGTTATTGTGAACGTACTTCTTGATCAGAGAGTAATAGCACCCAATTACTCCATAAACTCAATGGGAAAGACATTAATGAAGAGCCAGCAGAATATTCCTCTTTTCCTACGCATACTGTGGCCGGCTAGCTAGGTGTCCCAGCCAGCTGTATGGCCTGCCCCCAAAAATGTGCTTCTAAAAGCTGAACTGGAAGAAGAGAGAAATCAATAGAAATAACTGAAGCATATTTAAACTTTTCACTTGTGAACTTTTCCTCACAATTTGTTTTAGGAATTTGGAGGAGCACATCAGCATTAATTACATAAAATGAGTAACAAATCAGGCTCCCTGAAGTCTCTGAAAGACTCGGCCAAATCTGCGCATAGAGCAATCTCCGTGCCTTCAATATAATCTAATGTTTCGATTTTCTGCTAATAACTCTATGTATTTGTGACAAACTAAGAGCATAAAGAGGCCAGTGTATTATAAACAAACTGATAATTTACTTTGTTTTATTATCTAAATATGACCATATAAATACTGGAGAACAAGCAAAAAATCTAACGTATTAAATGGAAAAATTAATGAATGTGAATTCACTTTGTCTATCACGCACTGACTTCAGTGAAGCCAGGATCCTATCTTTACATTTTCAGTGATAGGCATTAACCAAGGACACATAGATTTAACTAGGTAAAGAACCATTAAAGTGATAGCTCAGCTGGTAAGGAGAAAGTAAGTTTTTCCGTTCACTTATTAACATATACTTACTAACAGGAATTCAAAGTTTTAAATAAGTACCCAATTTTTATCAAACATTTCCTCTGTGCTTGTAATCAACTCCACACAACTGGGATACATTCACTAAAAGAATGAAGGAAAAGCAAAAAGGAATTTGGATGACAACTTCTTTAAGGGCATCACTGATTGTATTATCTGTCCTTCTGGGACAGAACCAATGGCTTTAAGAAAGGTGTGCGACAAAAAAGGGCTAGTATTTACATACACGAGCACATAGTGCTTGTAGAGCAACGAAAATCAGACTTATCCACTGTGCTGTAACAGAATAGAGATGAAGAAAGTCAGGAAAATAGATTTAGAGAGGAAGCAGTCTACGAAGAAGCCACATCTGATTAATTTGGGAGTAGCCACTAGGCATTTTTTGAAGTAACACACCATGTATACTAAAAGGAGTTATCTAGACTTAAGGATCTGGCCTGAAAAGAAACTTTTTTTTCCTGAAGTTTCTTCTAAGTTTCTAAATAATCTACAAAGATACTTCTAATGAAGCTAAACAAGCTAATAAGTTAACATTTAATGATCAAATACACTTTTTGTGTGCATGCCACAAACATTAAGAAAGCTCAAACCATCAGAAATACCTTTTCTCTCTTGCTATGTTGGTACTTCAGCCAGCTAAATTTATACACTCATTGTGGTTTATCACTGACTATCCTGGCACAGACATGCAAAAATAAACTGCATAAGTTACCTTACAGTGTCTATAGTCAGATCCAGCAAAAGCTGTTGGAGATGGAAGGGACAGGTGAAAAGATAATTAGGTCAGTGGTGAACCTCACTGTTAGATCTGACTAGAAACACCTGGTTACTGTATTGAGAAAGCCAAAATTTGACGCAATTTGTCAAGTTGTTATTTGACAATACTGCCTTATTTTGCTTTCTTTTCATAACTGTAGTAACTTGATTATATTTTTTTGCCAGGGGAAGAAATAAAATTAACCAAATAACCAAAACCAGATTCACTTGGAAAGAAAGTTTAAGTCAAAGAGTTTAGTTTAGTCAAAGCTGCTGCTGAAATCTTGTAAGGACTTCTTGGTTAGTTTGGCGTAATTTATTCTCCGAGGAACCTATTAGGAACAGTAATTATGAAACACTGAAGATGACTATCAAAAGGCAGCTAGAAAACCTGATAGAGTATTCTTCTTACCAATAAGAACATTAAGAAAAATAAGGATCCTGGCTGTCCCAGGAAACAACATTCAATAAAATATATATATTTTTTTTTTAACAATCTGAATCTTGATGATTTCATGTATCTGTCCACGAAAGCTCTTCTACCACTGTAATACTTTCTTTATAATGCATATTGGTTTTAACAAGACAGCTGGGCAAGAAGCAAAATAGTCTGTGGCTGGACAAATCCTTGCTCTCCCTTTGTACTTACTAAGTGTCAGCCCCAACACGGGTGTGCAGAGGGCTGCCAAGGGTTGCTGCACAGCTGAGGCTCTGCCTATCTTTCCCCCAAAGTGAAAGGACTACTTTGGATCTCTATCATCAAACCAACCACCAGTTTTTATTAAACTTGTAAGAGCAATGATCTTATGACTAATGACTTAAATATAATGACTAGATCATATGACTAATGATTAGATCTAATGACTTCTGGCTCTATCAAATTTGCATGAAATTAACCAACGTGTTGAAAAATGGAGAGGAGGTTGGGTAGTGCTAAATGGCTAAACAGGCAGACATGGGGACTGCAAAATTTGTCCATCAGGAAGCCAGTCTAAAAAAAATAAAATCTAATAGAACTATCAATATATTTTAAATTTCTTTGACAACTGTTTCTCTTCAGAATAGGCATCAACTCCTCAGTCAAAGTGTGCTAGCAAACAAGGTTCAATTTAAAGCAGTTTCCTATCAGCAGGAATTAAGCTAACCTGGTATTTATGAATCTTTCCACTCTTCCTCGTTGTAGGGAGCATATTTTACTGCATAGCCTAAATCTTTTCTCCAGTGAAGTAGGACATAGATGGAAATAGAAAATTTGTATCTTGTTGAAGAAAATGTTACAGTTAAATTGTATTTTGGAGAGCAGGTGAAGATTATCTGAGGTTTGAAGGAGAGGGGTTCTTCAGTGTAAAAACACATTTGCAATGAAGGGCACTGGACTTGTAAGGAAGAAAAGACTGTGTAAGTACAGGGGCTGGTGCAGGACTAACACTCCCAGATTCCTGACACTGGCTGCCAAAGTCTCTACAATTAGCAGCTATCAAAGCAAATCAGAGCTGGGCACCTCAGGATAGAGCTGCTACAGGAAGGCACCAACCACCCTTTTATAAAACTCTTCCTAATAACAGCAGCCACCATATTACAGTACCAGGTGTGGAAAAGAAGATCTACAAAAGAAAAGTGGTTATTAAACAATCCAGTCAACATCCCCTCCCCATCGACACAAAAACATGCAATGTGGTTAGATAGTAAAATCACTGCAATGTTTACAAACATCTAAAACAGATTAGCTGTGCTTTTAAATTTATGTGAACCCGAAAAATAGAACATCAATTTCATGGTAAGATTATGATAAAATGTTTTCCACTTACCAGCAAACTCTGGCTAAACATTTTCTTAAACAAGCATAAGTAGAATAATTACATATTTTACCTCTTGTATTGCGTCTTATTTATTCAGTTTATCTGAGCCTCTACAACACAAAATTCAACTAAAATTTGATCTAAACTAAGTCAATTCCAACCTAGATGCTTAAATAAAAGCAAACCACAGTAATGAAAGCATAGAGAATACAAAAATACTCAATAGGCATCTTTGGTTGGATACAATAAAAAGCGGATTCTCTTTTTTGCAGAAAGAATCTAAGGCATTAGAGACCAGCCCAAATTTAGATGGGAGGCACAGCAAGACACTTCCTGCAGACTTGAAAGTTGGAATGTAACTATTTCTCCTAGCTGATACCTGATTTGTTAAGCAAATGAACTCCTCTCAGGTAAGGTTGTTTTCCTAGACCTCTAAAGACAGACATGTGACAAATGCAACAAAATATTCACAAAGAAAACACCTCTCAATGCACACATTTCACTGCTTCTTCTAAATCTGCAAAATATATTACATAGTCTCTCCTGGCATTTATTAGCACAACAGGAGACTGCAGGGACAGACAAACCAGGAAGCAAGTGAATGGAGGAAACTGGGAAAAAGAATGCAGATGTGGGGGAGGACTCACATGAAACATGTGGAGGAGCTAATGACATCGTTAACACCAAATTAAATGGAGTTTTAATGAGCATTTCCCCCATAGGAGATAAGGCAGTAAAAATGTTACTTGCTGCAAGTAGTAACTAGATGAAGATTTGGTTGGGCTTTTCTGAATCTCTGCGATGTAATTTGTTTAAATGGAATTTTTATCAAAATGCCACGATATAAATACACAATATTTTGTAATCTGCCAGATTTTGCCATCACCCAGAAACACAGCTTTTATCTGAATCTCTCCCATAGGCTAAGATGTGATGTAGCTGGTAAAACAAACTGGGACCTATCAATACATACTCGAACTCAATTTGAAAATTGGTTTTGGATTACATAGCTGAAGTGTTAATTACTTTTAAATTATTATTACTTTTAAAACCCACCCTTCTCACAAAGAAAACATTTCTGAGCTGGGAATTCTAAACACCAAAGAATGCTTAGTCAGCTATTTGACCCACAATTTAAAAGGGGAGTCACCAAATTAAAGAAACTTCTCCCCCAAACTAGGTGATAAAATCCACATTCATTCAGATTGTTTGGGGGAAGGAAGGAAGGAAGGGGGGAAGTGCTGCTGAATATTTCTGTTCAAATGTAAGTGGACCATGGTCTGTAGCACGGTGAATAACCAAATGATGTTCATTTTCTCAAACAAAATACTAAAGAAATACTCATCAAAACTGAGTGATCCTGTAAGGGACACTTTTTTTGTTGCTGTTCTAATAGACAGTTAGATGCACAGGTAAAATGTGGAGGTGCAATTATAAGACACATCAAAGTATGAAGGGTCTTTACCACAAATAACTGAAGAAAACAACAGTCACACAACACACTGCCAGGGGTACTCTCTCTTTCCCAGCCTGCAAACCCAGAGGGGCTGAGGCAGCGGGTCAGCTGCCAGAGGGGACGGGGACCTTCAGGAGCACCCAGGACCTGGAGGAGCCCCACTCCCACACCTGCAGAGCTCAAAACAACTATCTGCAAAGGACATACTACGTTGGCCAACCACAGCTGCCCCTAACTGAGAGGCACCCGCATTGGAGGAGGAAGGCCCATGCTGGAAAATGGAAAATACCTGGGAGTAAGGGAGAGAGATGGAGGCATTCCAGCTCCCGGCCCCCTCAAGACTTCAGGATGTAACTTTTACAGACAGAAAGCTTGGCTCAGTGACTCTAAAGCAAAACACACACTGTGAAACTTCCTGATTACCTGTGACTGAGAAAGAAAATTGTAAGATGATCTATTCTGAGCAAAGAAAAGGGATTTAAGTAGGGTTTTGAGGCCAGAAATTCAAACGGTACCTACAGAACAGTGGCCAAAAATAGCACATTTGTATATGGTGTTAAGCACTTGGCCCTATCTATGTAGACCTTCCATTAATTGCTTTTTTCAAAATTGAATTTATACTTCAAAGGATTAGATTTCAGGTTGCCATTTTAGCACAGTTAAATTTTCTAAGATTAAGGGTCATAAATTACATCTAGTTCAGTTCAAAATCTAGTTATGTATTTAATTCCATTAACTTCCTGGCACAGAAAATTTACCCAGGCAATTACACATTCTGTACACTTGTAAGTATCAGTATTATTTATTAAAAATGTTTTCTAGAGAAGTCATGCCTTTGTTTCCCAAAAATCAAGTAAGTTTCATATTTTTTCCTGGTAGCCTTTCCCATTTAACTCTTTGCTATTCATCCATGAAGTATGAAGAGCAAAGAATGATGGAGCCAATCTGTGTGTAGTTCTTAGATTTGTCTTGCAGCTTCTATCATTTCTATTTTGCCTGTGCTGAAGAATTCAGTTAGATTTTCTGGGTAAAGATGGATGTTATACAACACAGAAGTGCTGAAATATGCAGCTGAGGAGAAGTCAAATCATGTTTTATCTATATTCTATTGTAAATTATTAATTCTTATGACTTATTAATGCCTATTCAATGCAGAAATCTTTAGATGCTTAATAAACATTCTACTTCTAAACAAGATTTTAAATACTACTTTTATTTAAATACAAAGCAAAAAAAGGTTATCTGTAGTATAGCAGCCATGGCATGGTAATAACGGCCTCTTTTGGTATTTAATTCTTATATATATAGTCAACCTAGAAAAAAAAGTAACAGGAGTATGCTTCTTTTGCGTATTAAAGATACATAATTAATCTACTAATCTATTAAAAGTACCATGATGTAAAATCAACAAGGTCAAGGCACTAGATAAGTCAAAATAAACACTGTCAGCAAACTCTGCCCCATGGATCAGATAACAGGCAGAATCTGAAATGGAACTTCCATTCTAGCTTGGCAGTATCACAACTTTCAAAGGAGAGCCGTTGTATTCTCAACATTCTTCTGTTCAGAATAATCAGACTGCATTGAGAAAACATGAAAAACTTAAAAATTCACAAATAGAGAAGAACAACAGAGTGATTTCTACAAGCTCACTATCCTCTACCTTTTGGATTTAGATAGCTTTTATCCCATATTTAATAAAAACCTATACGAGCATCTCGGTTTAATGCTCCTGTTACACAACTGGCATGGTTTTTCAACCTCTGAAAAATTGAAGTATTTTTAAATCATAACAGTAGAGAGTTAACATAGAATGTGTCAAGAGAAATAAGTGGTATCAATGTGGTAGAGAAAGGTCACATTTCTTCAGGTACAAATGAAGACTATGCATATACTTCTCCAAACGTCCATTACTTTTTGTTATTATAAGCAAGTAAATAAATCAACATGTAAAGCACTACTGGGACAGGACAGATGCAATTAAACATAGCATAAAAAGATTCCAGCTGCTGATGATTCAAGAAAGAGAATGCAGGTGTTTTTTAGCTAAAATTCTAAAATTTTCTTTTAATTTGGGAAATGATCTTGGCATCAAGAGCTGCATCTGTATACAGACACCACTCATGCTAACTTCATCCCGTTAACACAACCGCTTGGCTGTGCTGTTGATACAACTGCCTGTAAAATGGATCTTTAAAGTGCATCCCTGAAATTATCTGGTTTAAAAACTATCTGTTTTGAGGCACAGTATCAAAAACTGCAACAATAAGTTTTACTACAATTGCTAGGCTTAAACCCATAGCAACAACAAATGACAGGCTCCATTCTGAGCCTTCCCTCTGCGACCTTATCGCAGATATGGCAGTTATACACCTTGAAGTCTTCTTATTTTTTTTATGAGATCTGATGACTACACAGAAACACCCTGCTAGCAGTCCCTTACTGCAATCCAGTCGGATAATCTCAGCTGCTGGGGGCTTTGCCAATATATCCCAGAGGCACAATAATGTAAAAGAGAGGATACCTTTAAGGCATATTCTAAAGTGCTGAGGACAACAGCATGCTTACATCTCCTCCTTCTGTATCTTCCTCTTGCTTAGACTTTTGTAAAAATAAAAATTAGTGCAAACTGAAACTATTGTTATAAAGGGGACTGGATTAAAGCTTTTGCCTGTAGCAACAGCATATACTTTCTCTTCTAACAGAAAAAGAAAGAAAAGTTAACTATGAAGGAAAAATTGGGATGTAGAAGAGATTATTTGTCATTTAACAGCATGCAATGAACAGTGCAATTGCTGTTTCAGCATCCTTTTACCTTTCAAATAAGGAGAATTATATTACACCCTTCCTCCCTCTTCCCTCAGAAATACTCCTTTGCAGTTCAGCTGTATTATTTCTAGTATGTTAATACATCAACATACTTGAGAATCTGATCTTCAAACCCTTCTTTGAGGCTTTCAGTTCAATTTCATGCCTAGTGTTTCATGTATCATTACGTATACTTTCCTCCTTCCTTGGGGCAAGAGAGTACAACTGGATACCTCCCTGACATACACACCCCCACAAAAAAGTTTGAAATTATTCTGTAATTCTTTTTTATCTTTTGGGTTAGAAAATGTCATCATAAATTAGCAGTATTTGCTCTACTCTTCAACTAAGGTGATGAAAGCATTTACTAGCAGGAGTAGATTTAATTCTGTACCTATTAACAACAAGTAAAAAAGATAGATGAGTTACAGTGTGCCTCTTCAAGAGTGTTGCATCCTTTAAGGCATTTTTCCTGCATTCAGAAGGCAATTTCTTAACATATATTGTGATTCTGTGTAAGAAAGGATTATTAACTCAAAATATAACTCATAAGTGATATTTTTGTCAAATAGATGTACCTGATGAATTATTTAAAACTATTCTGAAAATAACCCAATCCCTAAGTATTTAAGCAGATAAGTATAACATACAAAAAATGTTGTATCTTTACCAATTTCTTTAAATGACCAAGCACTACAAGCAACTCATGGCCTTTAAATACCAACATTATCTAATAACACTTGTTTGTATGTCTATTCAAGCTTACTTAATACTGGGTTGAGACCTACTCAGTACACAGTAAAAAATTCAAAGGCAATTTACATTATTTTTAATGTCATGATATGCAAAGTACCCAGTTGCACTTCTGCCACTTACAAGTTAGAGAAGGCAATGACATTGACTGTATAAAGTTTACTGCAACATCACTGCACAAGCCAGAGCATGTGCCTTGACATTCAAATGTGCATCCCCTCTCAAAACCAGGAAGCAATTACTTCTATTTCGTCTCTTTCAATAATACACTTGCATCTGCGCAGTACATTTATAAAATAGATTATTTAAATTTTTTGACTCAGTAAGCATACTAGTAAGTAAGGCTAGTTTGGACTCAGTGTCTCCTCTTGATCATACATGCTTACTAATTGCAGGGAAAGGTTCTGTAATTAACCTGCTGGGAAATATCAGAAATCTTTAACATTCAAACTCTACATGCAAATATCTGCCATCTTTCTGCTTTACTACAGGCTATTCAGACTGCTGTCCATCTTAACAGACTGGACAGGTCCTAGAAGAGTCAACTGCCACAAAATTCAACAGGTCACTTGAAGCACTAAGGAGGTGAACAGTAAAAAAAATAAAAAAAGAAGAAAAAAAAAAGAAAAAGGAATCTATCTTTTATAGAGATAGACTGATTCACTGATCTGGTAAAATTTCTCAACATTCATAACGACAATATCTGGATTTAGAAGCAGATCTTCAACACGTCTTGTAAACCAGCTCTATAGTACCACGAATAAGAAATCTTATGACGTTTAAATATTTTTAAATTAGAAATGCAAGGAAGAATTTCTTTGAGGCTACAGCAGCCACATAAAACAACCCAACAAAAACATCTGAAAGGAGCTACAATATTAAATTTACAGCCAAAACACACAAATGGCAAAACAATGACATTCCAATCAGAAAGCTTATTGGCAACTAATATTTAATTTGGGATATTTAGCTAGCTTTTTATAAGCCTATATTTAATTTTCTGACAGCATTTTCAAAAGTGAAAATGGTGAAGAGAACATTATCATACTACAACTGCAATAATTCTTAAGAATCTGGTTGTTGATTTAATGGTGTTTTGGACTACTGCCAAGACTAGAAGCTATATTCAATCAGTTATTGAACATATGTCTTAATGTGTTTAGAAGAACTGGGGTGCAATTAAATTCACAAAAATTATTTAGCAGATGGAATCAAATGAATGTGTTCCTGTGTCTCATGTTCATATAATTGTATTTTATTTTTGCTTACAAAAAACTAAAACCAGCTATAAATCTAAAAACAGATTTTTTTTTTTCCTGTTGAGACACAAAGATGAGTATCAAAAGTTGTCTTGAACTCAAGGAACAAATTTGTATGATCTGTATTTCCTCAATTATAATATATACAGTGTAGAATATTTCTAGCTAGGAGACCAACAAATTAACTATACTCTGATAGTATTTACATGTCTTTTGAAATGTGCAAGAATGACTAATAAAGATATGCACCTATTAAAATCTAGCACCATTCCAGAAGGAGGAAGCCAGTGTTGTTTCTAACTTGAAGTATTTGTGACGAAGTAAGCATACAGTCCACTTCACCTGTGACAGGAAAACTGATTAAAATAATTAAGGATAAACCTATAAGACTACCACATACTAGGAAAGGAAAGCTGCAATGAAAAACCCCGGCATGTGTCTACTTTAATTCTGGAGTATGCGAGGAGAATGAAATGTAGATAGCTGAAACTCCCTGACAGTTTACGCAGATTTCCAAAGCCCTTTTGACAAGCTCCGTGCAAAAGACTATTAAAGCACGAGGTAAAGCCACGAAGTAGAACCTGGTTAAGAAACAGACAAAAGGAGAAGGAATGAGTCATGGCTTTTAGTGCCTTGAAAGAAAGTGTAATGTCCCACACTTCCACAATGAAATGAAAAAGAGGCTGAGTAGCAAAAAGGCAAACCACCACGGTAGACAACCCTTCTTAGTCAGTTTGAGCTTCCTGAAATTTCAAAATGAACCTAGCAGGAGAAAGTAAATGGGAAGTCTAATACCAGAGAAAATTTTATCTATGGGAACAGGATATTCAGCACTGACAAGAGACCTGTGCTTTATAGCACATGTACTTCTGTTCACATTTTACATTACACGACAACTGAATTTCCTCCTAAATGAAGAGGAAACATACTCGAAAGTCGTCACATTTATTACTTATAGGTAAATGACAACAAAAGTGAAATATGTCTATTACTGAGTTCTAGACTGTGTGGAGGCCTCTGCTGCCATCAGAACCGACCTGAAAGCTCTTTTGAGAGTGCAGCAGTGCTCTGAGAACTTTTGCTATTATTGTTGCTTAATTTGAAAGTGTATGTTAGAGAAAAAAAAATTAAAATAGTTCTTTTATAGGACAGACCAAGGTAACTCATATGTCTTTTCACAGAATTCAGACTGAGAGAAAGAGGGCATTAGGTAGGGCAGATGCTGAGCTGTTATTATACGAAATTGCTGCTTCCCAGTTTCAAATGAACATCTCTCACAGCGCTGCTCAGAACTGCATTTACCTTTCCATGCTGCACAACTTCTCCTTCACATACAGGATCTCTGGCTCTGATGCCTCCTCATCACCCCCAGTTTATAGTTTTTAGCACTTTATGATACTTTGACCATGGCCCTATTACTTTTTCATATTCACTAATTCAGTTGACACCTTCTTTGTATCTGCCCTGCATGATGAGTTTTCTTCTGTCTGAGCAAGCCAAATTAGCCAAAATTTAATGAGCAAACATCTAAGAATATCTTCTAATCATGGTACAAAATCTTTAATAATCTCTATCCATCCTGAAAATTGTATTTTGTTCACAGCTTCGACCCTTTGGCCATCTTCTTATCCAACTTTTTCCACCTTCAATAAGAATTTCCTATGGAATGCTAAAGTAACATTTTGCCTAAATCCAAACAGACTGACTCTCCTGCATTAATCTTGTTTAAGAAATCAGCTAATCTCTCTCTCATTAGTTCTAGCTTGAAAAAACCACACTGCCATTTATAGCACTTCCCATTTACTTCCAGTTACCTACCTATTCCTTTTAACATTCTGGTTTAAAACTTCATACAGAATTCACCCTCAGAAAATCTGTTAGCCTATAGCTGTGTCACATTTTATCTTTTTGAATACAGATATTGTGTTCACTATTCATGTTTCATGCTGGACTATACTTGGCCTCCTGAGAAATCCAAGCAACATAAATATTGTTTACCAGCTCTGTAGTTGCTTGTTAGGCTCATTTTCAGTAGGTACCTAATCACCCACATGCACAACATGAACCTTACCGAAAGCTGATGCAAAGCACTCTCTTTTTGTTTCCAGCCCTAAAGAAGAGGTTGTTGAGAGAGGTGTGAACATGCTATATGTGTCCCAAATATTAATAAGAATGAACATTTTTTTTTTGTTATTTGTTTAAGCATGCCTTACAAATGCAAATCATAGTGGCTCCTGACTGTTTCACATTCGTTTTATTTTTAATTTTCTTTACTTTTCAATCCCCTTTTAAGTCTTTGTAGATTTTCTGTTTCCTCCTGTATCGTCCTTAAAGAGCTTATTCATGCAAGTTCAGCTGCAGTCTTTTCTACAAGCTTTTGACACAAGCCCTGTGAACAGCAAGGTCAAAGAAGGAGGGGAGGAGGTGCTCCAGGCAGAGCTGGGACCTGTAGAGAGGACCATGCTGGAGTGGATTTCCACACTGCAGCCAGCAGAGGAACCCCACGCCAGAGCAGGCGGATATTTCCTGAAGGAACTGCAGCCTGTGGACAGCCTATGCTGGAGCAAGTTGATCCTGAAGGAACTGTAGCCCATGGAGGACCCGTGCTAGAGCAGGTGTGACGAGGAAGGAGTGGCAGAGGTGATGAACTCTCACGGACTGACCCCAGCCCCACATTCCCAGTCCCCCTGTGCCACTTGGGAGGGGGAGAAACTTAGAGGAGTGGGAAATGAGGAATGAAGTTGAGCCTGTTTCACCTGCGGTGATAACTCACAAGTGATCTCCCTGTCTTTACTTCTACCCACAAACTTTTTCATCTTATCTTCCTGCCTTGTCCTGTTGATGAGGGGGAGTGAGAAAGCAGCTGGCAGCCAGCCAAGGTCAACCCATCACAACTGCCTTCCTGCCCATCGTGACCACTGAGCTTTATTTCTACAGTGCTCAGTTTGGTGCCCCATATCCAGTGTCCCAATTCCTCCATTACAATACAGAATATATAAACAACACTGCACTTTATCTTATTGACAACTTATTGTCAAAAACATATTTACTGCTACACCCTTTTCATAACACAAAGGTCTTGTTTTGCTGCATTCTCATGTACCTGATTTCAGTGTCTCTGTACACACATAAACTTCTTCCAATCTTCCTTGCTAACTTCCTAGTTGTGATCTGCATGCTTAGTCTTGATGCCTAATAGTCCTGCAGCTATCTAGGTGATATTTACTTCCCCTCCAAAAGAGCTGCCATCGATATCTCAAGAAAATCAAACATCCCAAGTCTCTCCTGGCAATATCATTCTCTCAAGACTATTTTCAAAACCATTTTACAATTCTGATTTATTTCTCTAGAGAAATTCCGCTAAAGTTCACCTAAGCGGCAATGACTTAGAGTATTTTTCACACCCTGGCATACCTGTTTCAGCAAGAATTTGGCTGTACTGTTTGTTCCATCAGTAATAACAATAAATTGCTTCTTTTCTATTCCTTGAACACAAGTCTGTATTGCCTCCTCTTGCTGTCAACATTTTTACCTAGATTTTCTCCTAACAGATCTATCTGTTCTTTTCATGAGCCACCACAGACAAAGATCTCTTATAGATGGTGTATTTCAGATGGCTATACCCATCTGTAAAGCCATCCTCACATTTCATCTCTCAAAACATTTCTAACTTATTGTGACTCTGATACTGGACACATTTAATGATTTCTTTTATCTGATCTCTGTGGATTGGTCTTTCTTTCCTTCCAAACAGGGGTGCTTCTGGCTTTTCCCTCTCATTTTCTATGAAAGTAGAACTATTCCATAGTTCTATTTCCCTTCCTTTGCCTTATTTTCACTGGTCATACAGGAGAGGAGGAGAAAATAAGATGGAAAGGCTTGTGGGTCAAGAGAAGGACAGAGAGATCATGTATCAATTACTGTAACAGGAAAACCAGATTCAACCTGGGGAAATTAATTATTGCCTATCAAAAATAGAGTAGGATGGTGAGAAACAAGGACAAAATCTAACACACCTTCTCCCCACCCCTCCTTTCTACTGATCCTTTCAGGATCAGCTTCACTCCTTCATTCCCAAACTCCTCTGCCTCCCCTCCTGAGTGGCACATGGGGGATAGGGGCTGCAGTCATTTCGTAACAGTTCACCTCTGCCGCTCCTTCCTCCTCACATTTTTCCCCTGCTCCAGCATGGGCCTCTGCCACAGGATACAGTCCTTCAAGAACTGCTCCAGTGTGGGTCCTTTCCATGGCCTACAGTCCTTTAGGAAACACTACTCCAGCCTGGATCCGCAACAGGCTGCAGCGGCTGCCAGGAAACCTGCTCCTGCGTGGGCTCCCCTCCACAGGCGGCTGCTCCTGCCAAGAGCCTGCTCCAGTGTGGGGTCTCCATGGGCTGCAGCTTCCTTCAGGGCACATCCACCCGCCCCAACGTAGGGTCCTTGTGGACTGCCGTGTGGCTATCTGCTCCTCCATAGGCTGCAGACGGACAACCTACTTCTCCAAGGTCTTCTCCACAGGCTGCAGGGGAATCCCTGCTCTGGCGCCTGAACCACCTCCTCCCCCTCTTTCTTCTCTCACCTGGGTGTCTGCAGGACTGTTTCTCTCACATTTTCTCTCACTCCTCACTCACATCACTGCTGTGCAGTATTTTTCACCCTTTTGACAGAGGCGCCACCAGCATCACTGATGGGCTCAGCTTCAGTCAGCAGCAGGTCCATTTTGGAGCTGACTGGAACTGGCTCTAACACGAGAACAGCCCTTGAACTCTTCTCACGGAGGCCACCCCTGCAAGCCCCCCCATCCCCTGCTACCAAAACCTTGCCACATAAACCCAATAATACCATTATCTTCAGTTACATTTCTGGTCCTTGGACCTTCTCATCCAATAGCTACATTAGTTGCCATGCCATATGTAAATAACTTGCCCTGGAAAAGACTCAAGAATGAACACTCCACAGCTTGCACTATGTTTCTCTATTGCTTTTGTATTTTGGAATTTCCTGCATTACTTTTCACATTTTCCTGGATAACAAAACCCAAACCCTACCAGTTTCTTTACAAATTTCATGTAAAGCTCCCTGTTTGCTACCCTATTCACTGACTATTACTTGCTGCTTAGCTTTTTAAAACCTACTGCATCAGTCATCTTTTTTTTAAACTAGGCGCAGGGACCAGACCCTAGTTTTCATAGTTGTGTGAGGCCTCACTCATGAAACATCCCACAAGACAATACGAACTACCAATTGTTATCAACAAGTATCATCCCTTGGAAAAAACCTATGATCCATGTATCACTACCAAACACATGCAGAAGCAGCTCTTGAATTCCTATGCTGAGGAATTCCTCTGTGCCATACAGTCTTCACACAAGTGTTTATCCCTGACCACAAGGAAGGAGAAAATGGAGGAACATTTTATTTGCACATCTCATGGTCTGTAAAAATAATTGCTCTGACTGTCAGCACTCAGTACCTTTATGACGGGCGTATTCAGCTGGTGTCAGAATACCCAAAGCCATCAACTGCTTGAAAAAAGTAATTTAAGTATGAATGAAAACAAGGTTCAGAAAGACCAAACAAATTCTTGTATTTTGTCATAACATTGAGGCCCATGCAGGTAACTCATGGTGTTGGTCTCCCTTTGGAGTCCCTGTGCAGACACCTGCCACAGGGCTGAGAGAACAGCCCTGGTGGGACTCCAGCTCTCGCTTGGTCCAGCACCCAGGGAAAAAATGGCAATAGGCTAAAAGAGTTCCCAAACACAGACTAAATACTTCTCCAGCATTTCTCTTAGCTGCTATTTCAGGCTCTGAAGATGCCTTATACCTATCTTTATCCCAGGACAGTTTCTTTTCCTAGCATCATAATCCTTGCCAATTCTCTATTCTTAAAACTTTTTAGCACAGGCTTAGGCTCCATTCTTCTTGTTTTGTTTGTGTTTTGTTTTTTTTTTTCTTTTCCTAGTTCATCCTCTCTCTTTCCTGTAATTTCTTTCCTCCATACACATATGGTTGTCACTGCTGCTCGCTAGTTCTCATCTCTGTTCCATAGCTGTTTACAAACTCATCATTCAGTTGAGACTGCTCCCTTGCTCACAGTTTTCTAACCAGGTGTTTCCACAGTTCAGCACTGGAGAGAAAAGTCTGAGATTTCCTCCAGATTTTGAAAGGTCAGCTGAGGAAACAAGTGTAATGAAAGAACTGACAAATGGAACCAAATACAGCAGATAACTTGGATATATTTTCAAAAGAAAACTTCTTACTCAAAAGCATAAGAGCACTATAATTTTTCTAATCAAAACTCACCAGAATTACAAAAAAAAAAAAAATTCAACAGAAGGGGACAACCAACTAAACCAGAAAACATCAACTCAATTACAGTTTCAGCAAATGCTTAATAACTTTGGTGAAGTTTCTGAGGGCAAGTATCTGACTATTTTATCACAAGCAGTATAAGTAATCTTCGAATAGGACATAAATAAATGTCAGTAGTGATTATAAAACATTCACAAGCTATGTTAGTGCATGAGAATTTGACCATGAAATTTATTAGAAGATGAGCAGTAAGGAAAGTGCAACTTGTTTCTTTTCTGCATCCAAAGCACGGAAACAGGTAAATTGCCTAAGAGAGTTAGCTACATTCCTAATTGAAGTCTAACAGCATTATTTAATATGCTTTCAATACTTATTTGTAAAGCTGATGTAAGTACCTTCTTTTTAAAATACAGTAGAACTTGTCAGTTTAAGGTCTTTCAGAAAAAAGGTGGGGTTTTTTTTTGGCGTATCCATGGAAGGATATTTAATATTTGGTGTTTTCATCTTACCCCCAATTTACTTAGCATGTGTTACTCCATCATGATTTAATTTGGACAAGAAAACTGCATGGCTGCTCAAGCAGTAAATTTAAAGTGTAAATGGATTCTTGGCTGCCGATGGCCCAGTTTCTGCTTCTGTTTCCATAGAAACCCATGTAGGAGTGGCAAGACGACATAACTTGAAATACGAACTTAAGGGTTTACTTCTTCTCTTTTCCTCCCTCTCATTCTAACTTCATCTCCAAGCAAATGGGATGTACTTTAAAATTTTAGTCCCTTATTTCTCATCCTTTGATTTTACTCATGTAAGTATATGAAGCGAAAATCACACTGGACAGCAATTTCCACTGCTAAATCACAAATTCTGGTCTGCAAAAAGTGTGTACTTGAACAGGGCAAGGAATGCCATACTCTCACATACCTCACACACGTGTTTGGCACCATGTCACAAGCTGTTCCTGTCCAATAAGTGAAATTCTTACCTCATATCTCTTACTGATGAATGGATGTAAATACAGATGTAACAGTAAAAAAAGGTATTCTTTAAAATGAGATGAACAACACTCAGACCTGCATAGGAGGAAACTGTGAAGCCTTTGGTCAGATACTTCATATAGCTAAATTAACCTGCTAGGCTAATAATAATTATCTCATTTATTAACAATCAAAAAATCTTCAACATTAAGATTCAATTTATGAATAACTACGATGAAACCCAAGCATGGTGTATTTTCTATAATAATATGTCCTGCAATAAAAATCACTTCATGAACATAAAAATTCAGTGAGTTTGGTCATTGGAAATGGTT
The DNA here is from genome assembly GCF_003259725.1 of Athene cunicularia. Classification (NCBI taxonomy): domain Eukaryota; kingdom Metazoa; phylum Chordata; class Aves; order Strigiformes; family Strigidae; genus Athene; species Athene cunicularia. The sequence goes on from NW_020799103.1 coordinate 8,830,627, forward strand.
GAGCTCTCAGATACGACTATGCAATTCTTTAAAGGAGTAATGGGGACAAATGGGAACTTAACTAAGATTTCATTTTAATTACATGATAATGATCAGAAAGGATTTAGAGACATGTACAGTGCCTCAATCTCACTACTGAGTATTTTAAATTGTGAGCAAGATCCAGCGCACTCTCACTTAGTCTGCTTTGGGCAGTTTTTCAACACTGAATCTTTTCAGGTTCTTGCAGAAATAAGCCCCACATTAAACCAACCAACCAACCAATCAATCCCTGCCAATCCCCAAATCAGGTTAGGCAGGGAAACAGAGGAGGAACCAGTTAAGTATGTGAAGGCTACCATCCAGCCATCTTCCTCTGCAGAGTCCTTTCCTACTCATCAAGCACATTTGTTTTCCCTCCCGTAAAATTCTAACATAGTAACCTACTAAAATACAAAATTCATGAGGGTTTGCAAACTTTTGTTCCAGAAATGGTGGAACTAGTCACAGTACACGAACTCCTCTTCACTTTTTCTCTCTAGCAGATGTCTGGGGTCTGAGCGAGTTCTTTTCCAGAAAAAAACACTTGCTAATAAAAATCTTTATCTTTTCCTGCCTCAATTTACATATTATGCTCGTAAAGCAATGTCCTATGAACTGTTGGTATTCCTTGGTGGGCAACAAGGACAGAATCTCTCTTCACTTTGCATCAGAAATTAAGAAAGTAGCTATAGAGGGAAAACCATTTCAGAAACTAATTAAACTTGCCTTCCAGAACACATATGCCCCATAATCATCAAGTCTGCTACTGCATGGTAAAAACAATTTGAAAAATAAATAAATAATTTTCTAGCAATCTGAGCAAAGGAAAGTGCATGATGTGATGAGCATTTTTGATAGGAGAAGCAGAAAAATGCCTGGAAGAAAACTAGAGAGGTCTCACAATCTGCCTTCTGTTGCAATAGGATCAATTCTGCCTGAGTCATATAGGGAAGAAGTTTATCTCACCAATCTTTACTAATGAAGATTTTATTATTTATGCTAGCAGAATGTTCTAATACCTTAAGCATCTTTCAATCAACAAAGTTTCTTCATAAAATAAAAAATGTGAAATCTTTTCAAAAAGTTGGGGCTCTTTAGTATTTGCCTTTCTTACCAGATATTAGTATATTAAAAAAAAAGCTTCTGTGTTGAAACAGACGAGTCTGAGGGCCGGAATGTAGATTAAAAATATTTCTCAAGTCTATTTGACTTCCTCCCCAGCCATTCTCCGAGGAGGCAGTCCCTGAAAGACTGGCTGCTCTACTCTGACAGAAAACGTAGGTGTTTCAGGCTTGTAGCTAGAGTGGCATGTGGCTTTGATAGGGGGAAACTAGATAATGCCATCAGCAGACCATAACTTCCACCTTAAAAAAAATAAATAACATGAGGTTAATTTTGGTTTTGGTCCCCTCTAGGATTTCTTTACATGATCCACATTTTTCCTGAAGTCTGATGTCCCTACTAGACACGTCTCCAAAAGAGGAATTATCATGCTTATTGCTCTAAACAGAGATTGCTATACTTGCCTGTCATTAATAATAATAATATCAAAAAAAAAAAAAAAGACAGGAAAAAAGTCTTAGTTGTATTTCTCAACATTGCATAGCTTTTTGTGGCAACAACCTAATACTTTCTGATTCACAGAATCATTATATCATAAAACAGGCTGGCTAATTTGTGAAGACCAGGATTTCTAACAATGTTTTGCCTGAGAATTCCATGACATCTAGATCTTGTGCAGATGTCTAAGAGTAGAGATGTATTTATAGGTTGCCTTTGGATATTTATTTTTACTTATACAGTGCCTGTGGTACTTCATAATTAAAATAAGTGAGACATCAAAACCTATCAGTGTATGAAGGAATAATTATGCATCAGAATATAAGGAAACCAATTAAGCAGCAAGCATCCTTCAGAAAAAAAAAAACCTGTTTCCAGACAATCAAGCTTTTTCCGTATTTGTAAAACATGGATTAGACAAACAATTCTTTGGAAAAATCTTTGAGATGGTGTGACATTATAACTCCGCTCAAACTAGCAAAAACTGACTGTTCAAAATAGCAGTCACTTTCTAAAATATTTGCCAACCTCTAGGTGCTACTTATTTGTTTTACTGGTGTTCAGTTGTAAGATAATGACTGTGACAAATAGTTTTCTTACACCATTAGTCCTAAATAAAAGAGAATCGTAAAAATACCTTTCAGTTGAATACATGCTAGTCACCGTGAAGACTTTGCTGTACCTATCCACAAGCACAGTAATTTTTCTGGTGGCACATTTAAGACTCAAAATTGAAAAGGAAGATTGTTGGGTTTGGAAATAACAAAACATTTGCCTTGACACCTGTGTATGATAGGAGATACGTTCTCTGAATAAAAAGCTGCGCTCAGTCTGGGATCTACATCTGAAGTATTGTAGGTTCAAACGGTAAGTTGAACATTAAATATATTTGAAGGAAATACAGTAGTAGGGTATAATACATCTTGGCCTACATATTTATTAAAGTGAATTCCACCTGTTTACAAACTGGGCATTACATGAAACTATGCTGAATACTTAAAATTGATAACTGAAAGGAGAGCTGTAATATCTCTGATGAAAAGGTAATATAAAAATCTGTATAGCTGATCTCCAAATCCTGCAAAATTCTTTGCGTTTAACACTATACCAAGTATTTAACACTATACCAAGTAATTAGCAAAACCTACTAAGAGTTGAGGGGTTTTTTTGCTGTTCTGTACGTAAGTGTGCAAACAGCTTTTCCCCCCTTAAACTCAGGCTTTTTTACTAAAAATACATCAGTGGATATAATAAAATGGCAATTAAAATTTCAGTGCTATTATACAAAGGTTATGACTCATTCATTAAAATATCTAAATTAGCAAGCCTACTGCTAGCTAAAATGGAAGATGTTAATATAGCCAAAGACTCAACACTTTGCATTATATATTACTAACAAATCTTTCTGCAGAACGATGCATAAATATTTCATGAAAAGCAAATACACTTTGTAAAAAGTAGCATGATCTGAAACATACTCTAGTAAGTCAGATCACATCTGAAGTGTATTCAAAATACCCTTGATTATGTCACATGAGCAGAAAAGAACCAGCGTACATGCTGAGTTCAATTCAGTATAAATCATGGGTTTTGCCATCCACTTGGACTGACAATTTAGCTTTTATAGTGAAATCCCTGTTTTCCTTTCATCTTAAATCTAAAGTAAGTAATCTCTACTTCCACTTTTCCTTCTGAAAATACACCAAGAAGTACCAGACGACCAATAAATTGCTGGAGGACTTTACATATACTTAGAGATCAGTGATTCAGATATAAGACATTTCCTTATCTTAAACAGGTCTATGAACATTGTCCAGACATGAGCATTTTGAGACTTTTAAAAAATTCATTTATTTATAGCCTCGATGGTATGAAAATACAGATTGCTTCATATGACATCTTCAAATTTCCTATTTGATTCTTATGCTTTAAAGCTTTTCCTTCCTTCTCCTTTCCACACAAAAGCATTTCAAGTTCAGAGAAGGCTTTCCTGCCTGTACGCTCTACTTCATGCTCTAGTACTTCTTTCACAGAAGTAGAAGCATGAGCCTCTGTTAAAACCTACCAGAACAGCAGCATGAAGCAGACTTGAATCTACAATTTTTTTACTGTTGAGCTGTACTTCCCCTAAAACTTCTTTCATATTCTCCAATTTTCAGTTTAATTTCGTGTGCACTATATTATAGGGTTTATAGCACCAGTGCTGTGTCAGCAGAGTCCTCTTAGCAGATAGTAAATGCTGACGAGAGGAACTTTTCTGCTGGCATCAGAGCACCATTTCTTTCAGCAAACAGCATAAACTAGCTAAGCAAACAAAAACTCTTTCACGTCAGCAAAGCTGCAGCAACAATGCCAATTCTACCACCGTATCAATGTCAACCGAGGAGCAGGATTTTTCACATCAAGGTGATGCGACCACATTATGTGAATGCCGTAGTACAGATGAGAACATTACTGTATTTATTTTGTGACAAACACCTTTCACACCATAACAGGGACAACTTCCCTGCTAGCATCAGGAGTTTTCCATTCAAATGTCATGCTCATCCAAGTACTAGTGCTAGCATTTCTACGCTAACAAACAAGGCTTTGACCTCAATCTAATGGAACAGCAAAGATTTTACAAATGTCTTGGATGCATGGAAGCAGAATCCAGGGTTCTAACATGACCACATGAGCAATCCAAACCTCAACCACTTATGAACGCTATTTTTTTCAAAACCAAGTTATTATCTTTTTCTTTTTTTTAACTCGTCACTGTACTAAAGCAAAAAATGCAATCCAAACCAGCCTTTTCCACTGCCACCCAGAAACAGCATAACCCATTAACAGAAGTCCATTCCATTCATTTTTCCTACCTCTCCATTTCCCATAAAATGGCAAATCTATCACAATATAATAAAAAAAAAGTAAAATAATATTAAATTCCTTAAGAAAAGCTCAAATAAAAAGATTAAAAAGAAAAAAGCTCAAATAAAAAGGTTAAAATGTAGACGAATATTAAATGTCATCTACAGGATTTAAGTAAATGTCTGCAAAGTATATTCCTACAAAAAATTATTCTGGAAATATTTTTTTAAATTCTTTTTTCACTTTTATGTCAGGGTACAAATGTACTTGGACTCATGGATTCAGGTCAGGAGAAAAATCCCTCTGATCCTATGAAATTATTTCAGTCAGCCTGCTTGGCAAAAGGAGAAATGAAACTCTTAACTTCAAAACCAAGGAAATAATAGTACAGAGAAGTCACATGATATTAGGCAGCTGAGCAGAACTACTGACACACTAACAGTCAGGTTCCAAGAAATACGTCTTATATGTTTTATTATCAACTTTAGCTTTGGGAAATTTGAAGTTCTTGACACATGAGGGAACACATTTGATTCTTTTTCCTAGATTAGGAATCTGCTTTAGAAAGGGTTTGTACCTCTGTGGTCTCCATGCCTATCTGTTTTCTACCAGTAGAATACCAATAGTCACTACAAACCCCACCTTCAGCCCCACTTCTATCCTCCAGAGAAAGAGAAAGACTGATTATTTTCACAGGGTGGTAAAAGAACTTGCCACGGATGCCTCAATTTCTTCCATCCTTCCCTTTTCGCAGAACCAAGTATCTCACTCCAGGGTGCTGACACATGTTGTTTTCTCCACATACTTGGCAAAATGTTAGAAAAGACCACTGGACACAGACCACACCTGCCTCAGGGAACATTTAAACCAAGCAAAAAAAAAATAAAAAATCCAGCAGTAAAATTCAAACCTGCCTCTGGCTTCTGAAAGTAAAGGCTGCCAAATTAAGATTCTAATACAGAATTTTCACTTTCCTTTCACTACAGAAAAATATAAGACTCAAAAGCTGTAATGAAACAAAGCTCCACCACTTTAATATCGTAATTAAATAAACAATGCCCCAAATACCAAATAGAGACCAATACCCTGACATTCCCTGTTGCTGCTATGTAAGGTGATGCATAAAATCGAAAGATACTAACTGGGTAGCACCTTTATAGCAAAAGCTATACTAAATTACATTTTGTATGCATTATATTATGTTTATAATACCTAGACACTCACAGACTTACATACCATGAATATTTTGCAGTCTTTTCTGATCAATACTGCTCTTGCTTATATTTTTATTTCCTTAAAAAGTAAAGGCTGGTCTTCCCACCTATTAAAAGAGATGTTTCTAAACCAAGAGTAAAATAAAACTTTGCCAAATCAAAATCACTTTATAGCCTCTACAGTACATCCTAGACCTGCATAGGATATATTACAAGAAATATAGCTCTAGAGAGTCGAGATACGTTTTAAGTCAGAATATAAAACAGGTAGCAAGGTGATTACCTAGCAGTGCAGGTGAGGTAAGAGTAGATGCTGCCTGAGTTATTTTTTCATGTTCGATAGAGTCTTTCATATTTACCAGTCTAAATTAAGGCCTTTCCACATTTCATGTAGAAAACAAGTTTTGTACAAGGAATAACAAAATAAACATTCTAATACCTCCCCATGCAAACTACTCCATGCATCAACAGAATGTAAAACCTTCCCTGCAATAACACATCACAAATAAAATTACAGAGCAATCCCTTTTCAGAATTCTGTTATTCAGTTACATATAACTATGTAAAGGTTTAGCTTTTCTGAAAAGCTAAGTTGCTCTTAGTAGGAAGCGCAGCACATATAGAAGTAGTGTTAAAATGTAGTGGGCCATTTCAACTTTCTACCACCAATAAGGAAGTCTCATTCTTCTACTGCTGGCCTGCGCTAGTTGGGACTGGGAATGTGACCACACCAAGAGGAGGACAACGATGGAGAACATACCTGGAGGTTTAAGAAGTGGATGAGAAAGAGTAGCGATCCGTGACCGATCTGTTCTTCAACCACAAGAGAGCAGGACTCAGGAAATGAGTCCCATCATCCACCCTTTGTAATTCTATCAAGCTCCAGGTCAGATATAGCAGTAATAAAGCCTAATGGCTTTAAAGACAACTTTCCCCTTCAACAAGTTTGACGAAGATATGTGACAAATACAAGTTGTCCCCTATATACGTTCATGGCCATGATCTTTACTGCATACCAGACTTAAATTGAAAACCACATCCTTGAAACACGGTTTCATTTCTAAGCTAGAGAAGCCATTTTTTCAATGTACCCAGTTCGTAACATAGATATGAGTCTAATACATAAATAAGCTATCATATTATGATTATATAATAATTTTTACTGACTCTACAGCAACCACTTTTTTTTTTTTTTTTTTTTAAATTTACTGTTAACTTCAGCTTTAGGTTAGGTATTTGTATACTAAATTACTATTAATTTCTTCATTTATTAATAAAGGTTCATTGCTGCTGCATGGACATTTATTTAGAGAGTATTTAGAAAATACTAGAAGTAGGAGTAAAGGAAGAAAAATCTTTGTTGCTGTAGCTAAAATATGTGCAGTCTATAACCACCTCCACTAGGTATCTTCCTACTCCTCCAAACTGGTAATACTCTAAGTGTCTTGCCACTTTGTTGAGCTTCACATTCAAATCTCCAGTAAAATTTAATAGGCAGATTAATAGGGTCAGTTCTTTTCATCCCCAGCTAGTTACTAGCAACAGTTTTAGTCACTATCTGTATCTCCTCACATTTAATACATTTAAAACTCTATTATAAATTTCTCTTAAGTCTTGCTTAAGAATCAAGTCAACTAAACTTGCTGAACATATGCAACTCTTCAATGGACATATGGTTAGTTTAGAAATGCAACTAAGGCCATAGTTTTAAACACCATGATCTCTATAAAACACTGAAAAAATAAAGTATTCAGTGACATTTCTGTTTAGAATAGTCCCAGTCACAGGTAAAACTAGAGACCAGAAAAAAATAATAATCACCTTTTTAAGTGTAAAATAGTAACGAGCACAAACTGTCATCAATATCAGAATGCTTAAAAGCCATTTACATCCTGTAAATGGTAGTGGAAATAAACTGAGAAGACAGTTAAACAGACTCAGATTTTTAGTCCTCAAACATTATCAGATTCTACCAGCTGTCTCAAAAAAACATGTACATTCTCTCTTGATAACTTGACATCCTGAAGATAGGGATGCTGTCATACCATAATCAAAAAGCAGAAACACCTTCCTACAATGCTAGAAGAATATAAACCCTGCAACTTCCATTGTCTATAAAATTTGTTCCTTTGTCTGATATAGATGTATGCATATGTTACTGTGGGGGTGGTGAGACTGGCACAGGTTGCCCAGAGAAGCTGTGGCTGCCCGCTCCCTGGAAGGGTTTAAGGACAGGGTGGATGGGGCTTTTGAGCAACCTGGGCTAGTGGAGGGTGTCCCTGCCCAGGGCAATGGGGTTGGAACTAGATGATCTTTAAGGCCCCTTCCAACCCAAACCATTCTATGATTTTGTGATCCTATATATGTACATATGAGTGTATGTGTATGTCCATATAAATAGAGGAATACACCGAAACCAGTCAATCAACCAACCTACCTACCTATCTATCTATCTATCTATAAACCCCTCCACGTTTTATAAAACATCTCTGGGCAGGAAAGCACAGAAGAAATGTATTTAAAAGCTTGGTGTACTACAATGACAGGGAAAAAATTCAATGTTCTTCCCACCAGGTAGTGAATTAAATGCAAGAATTACAATACCATTCTAATGTTATAAATAGAATTCAGAAGACTTTCCCTTCTCCTGCCAAACAAACCAGTGAAAACAAATGAGCTACCCCCAAATCACAGCATGTGACATAGAAGATTTAACATTATATGATTATTTTTTGGTGCAGAGAAACCTAAAAAACCATACCATTTTTCTTCTGGAAATAGAAACTCTTTTGTCACCCAGGTTTTAAATGTGACATATTTTGAAGGGCTGTTGTTCCTTAAATAAAGACAATCTGAAATAATGTCAAAATCAGGGGCTAACAACTATGAAAATCACAAGTTAAAACTGCCTTTACATTTGTAATTTTCTAAGGGTGACACCTTTCATTTCTACTTCTTTCAGCTTCTCAGTAGGTTAGCATAAGTTCAATGTCAACACCAAGTAAAAGGATTTGATTCACACTAAATGTGGGAAGTTACTTATGTTATGTATTGGATGTGGATGGAGAAAGTTACATTAAATTCCGAAGTTAAATAATGTGGGTTTAGGCCAGTCATTTGATAGAAGTCAAGATCTTTAAGAATAAATCTCTTTCAAGGCATGGATGGCATCTCACAGTAATATTTATGGAAACAAGTTACAAACGAGATTTCCTTAACCACCTACTTAGTTATGTTCTTAATATTTGTATGCAGTAAAGGGTAGCTTTTGTATTCTTTTAACAACTTTATTTTTATATGGTTATGCACTGTAGATTTACAACCATAAAGATGTTACAGACAGGGTTGATAAATCAGGAGAACAAGCAGCATAGGAAAGAATGAAGTGGTAGTTTTGTACATTTTTGTATGGAATAGCAGTTGTGGCCACATAAAATGCTGAAATTCTCTTTAGGTTTGCGTCAATATCATACTGGCGGATTCGCTGTTTTGAAAAGCCATTGCCATCCCTCTGAAATTACCTCAAATTCTTAACAGATGTCATCAGTTGTCCTGTTATATAAATTAATAGAATAAGTAAAACATAGGCAAAAATAACAAAGAATTCCAATTTGGGGTTAGAAAAATGAAAGTGTTTGAAAACCTGAAGGTAAGTCAATGTCTCTGTAGATGGTGGTCTACCTATTTGAGCTAAAAATGAGTTAGAAAGATTTATAGCAATCACCATACGGATCCAAACCACCAGTCTATCTCACCCAGCTTTCTCTTTCAAATAGTGTCCAGTAACTCACTCACACAGTTTTTTACGTAAAAGAATCCAAGAATCAGCACATGTATGCAGGTGTTCCCCTCGTGCACTCTCCCAGTGCTCTGAGTCCGGAGTGGCTTAGTGATCCAGAAGTTGCATTTAAACCGGGTCTTTAACTCACCAGTGGATCTGTCCCCTTTCACTTCTCCCAACTTTATTGGTAATTCTGGCCTCTATAGTGATCTGAGGCCTTGTATGATGTGAGTAAGTGGATTTAAAAACCACCACCACCACCGTAGCCTGCAGAGTATTAGCCCTGACAACCAGATTGTTTTGAGATTCCAGAGCCAGTACATCTCAGTGCTATCCTACTACGTGTTCACTTAAACCTGTGCTACTTCTAACAAGGTCCCAAGCTCTGCTACCTGTACAATGATGGCCCAAATGACTTATTTTTTGCATCCTTGGACAAAGAATGTCCAGAAAAAAGAAACAAAGTCTCTTGATTCCAAATCTTTCACTTAAGCCATTTGAGATCATACATGATGGAAGTTCAACAAGGATCACACCCTCTGCAATATTAAAACCAGAAAGAGAATTCAGGACTAGTTTGAGAACCTGAACTTTCCTCAGTTGCTATGAGTAAGAGCAACATCGGATGGATGCATGAGACTTCTTGTAAAGGCAAATGTCAGCATGAGCTGACATTTCAGATACTTATTCTTTAAGTGGTCTCAAGCCACATACAGTCAGAGAGACTAAAAATTCTTTTGCCAAGCAAGCGCAGAAAGGGCAGCAAAAAGGTAACTGAGCAATTGTATGCTACTTCTCCCTTTTTTCCTCTTTTGGAGGACAATGATAGAGTATTGGTGTCCTTCCAAAGGGACACATGATTAAAAACATTACATCTTTAGCAGTTTTGCTGCATGTTGCAATATAAGCATAAAATTCATTTTGGAATGCCATATTGCTCCTGTGCAGAAGTATTATTTTCTGAGAGGGGAACAAAAAAAGAAAACTAGAGAAGATCAACATTTTTTTTCTAAGTTACATCAAAATGGAAAGGTCTGAAATCTATTGTGGACTGTAACACATTATTTGACTGCTATGATTTAAAAAATATTAATTAAAAGAAGACAAAAAGTGAGTTCAGAGAAAATTCTTCCAATTAGTCAGCTGTACTCTGCGTTTGTATTCTAGGGAAACAGAAGGATTTGTGGTTCAGAGTTTTTTAAGTATGAAAAGCATTGCCCTAATGTTAAAATTTTTATATAATTCCTGGGCTTGGTGTGAACTACTATGCTTTAGGACTGCAGAGAAACTTGTGCCTACTGAGGCCATTAAAATTGTCTGGAAGTGTCAAGACATCTTCCCATTAGTGCCATGGACTGCTTAAGCACTGTCCTTCAGCTGAGGCGGTTAGCCCGTATTTAGGGCCTTTGAAGGGTATTTATGTTAAGATATCAGTGATTTGTCAGCTCTGCTCTTTGGAACAGTTATTTGCTATGATCTTGCTTATTTACAAAAATAATGAGTTGCGCTGCATTTCCTGGGAACGCAGCAGAAACAAACAGCAGGTAGTTTCCTTACTCTGAAATCCCCAACTGTGCCACAATTCTGCAAAATGATATTTTAATCTACATAACCAGAGAAAAACCTAATCAGGACCCTACAATAGCTCTCTCAAGATATTCTGGCCCCACTGACCTCCTGCCTCTCCATCTTGCCCTCTTTGTTTCCTGTTGCCGTGTACAAGCCCTATGTTGTTTAGACTTCAGAGCTGAGCTATGAGCCTTCGGGGGGAAAAAAAATAATTCATACTAATCTGAATTTATTGCTTTGTGTTTATTTTTTCTTTTTAAAAATACTTGATCAGTGCCCTGCTGAACTGTGGTGTGGGAGCACCTCAAATTTCTATCAAACAGGAGCTATGTTCCCACACTACACCTTTGTTATTACACAGACTATTACCACGATTGCCTGGAGACATCTTTACTGAGTAAAGAGACTGAATTGCCACTGAGCCTGAAAGAAGGAAATTGGCACAGCTCTAAACTTTCTTTTGGAGTTCTCTTACAGACCCTGGTCTATACAGGCAGAAATTACTTTCTTTCAGAAATAATTTCAGGAAAAAACCTGATTTGATTTGGCAGGGGAATTACATTCCAGGGTTAATTACTTTGGCAAGAGATTTAAGTAGATAACCATCAATTCAGCAGATTTAATGACTAAAAAGAACTGTCTTCCTGAATGATGATAGAACTAGAGAGAATTTTTGCATTACTGCATTTCAAATATTATCAGTAAGCTAATCTGGAAAACAGCCAGAGCATCTGGGTTGTCATTAGAGTCAGACAAAAGTTACAAAAAAAAAAAAAAAAAAAAAAACAGTCACCAAAAACTAATTACATCTGTGAAGGACAGAAAACACTGGACAGCCTACTGGCAAACATCACTGAGCAATGCAAAAAGAGCTCAGGCATGGGGGCTGGGGAACAGCCACGAGGGAAACGCTCCCACTCCTCTGTACACCTCCATGGGCAAGGACAGGAACTCCAGATCTCTCTCTCCTCACACTTGGACCTCTGGTGTGAGAAGGAACTGACCGACACATCACCGCACTCCTTACCCTTCTTTCCCCCCTTGCTTTAACAGAACAGAGGAGTAGCTCTGTGTATGAAGAAGAAACAATGGCCTGTCACGCTTCACAATTTCCATAAACGGATCAGGCACTGCAATGTAAAGTCTCACTGAACAGTTTTAGGTTTTTCCTCTTAGCACTCCCAGGAAAACCCACCACATACATATTTTAAGCATGCACACCCAGGAAAAATTAGACACCTCAAAATGACATCCATGCTCCATCACACTGAATGAGGAGTTACCCTGGATAACAGGAGAGGCTCAAGAGGAGAGCGTGTCTAACACCCTGTGCTTTGCCAAGCAGAGGTACTTTCACTTTCGGGGGGTTTGGCTTGAGCACTGTGGATGTGTGAGCATTAGCTTCATGGCATAGAAACAAGTCAGTAAATATTCTTCAAGAAAATCAAGATTTAGAATGTGACTTGAGTCACATTCTAAGGAGAGCCCCTTTTGCTCCCTGCCTCTGTCTCAGTGAAACTTAACACAAAATTAAACTGTAACAGGGGAGGTTCAGACTGGACATTAGGAAAAAAAATTCACAGAAAGAGTGGTCAGACAGTGGAATATGCTGCCCAGGGACGTGGTGGAATGACCATCCCTGGATGTGTTTAAGGGTCATTTAAACGAGATGTTGGGGGATATGGTGTAAGGGAGAACACTGTAGAGTAGGGCTGATGGTTGGACTCGATGATCCCAAGGGTCTTTTCCAACCTGAATGATTCTGTGAAAATGCATTAAAACAGAGCAGGAATGGGATCACACGCATCCTTGTCACCAAATAAAAAACCTACTGGGTAAGATTGTGATTTTGGAAAGAAAACGTAATGACATGCTTTTGCACTCTAGGCTTTCACAGAAAATCCAGTTCCTGAGGCAACTCAAGCAGAATACTGGTGCGTTGACCCAGAGGAGGGTCAGGAATGGGTTATGTCCCTAATTTCTCAGACTGCAAGGTTTGACAATCATATACATTCCCAGAAGTACATGACTGTTTGGAGGTGCAATGTGATACCCAGGAAGCTCCAAATTTGGAGGTATGAAGCACATAATAGCAAACACAACCAGCTAATAAAGCTTCAGGCACGATTGGTTTTTATAGCTATAGCCCTTGACACCAAAGGCTGAGGCTCAGAGGTCCCTACCACTGGTGTGTGCAATGGCCACCTCAGCAGGACAACAATCATGGCCAGAGGACGCATGGCTGCACTCGTGCCCACTCACCACACACACGATGTGAGGTTTTGTCAGCTTTACGCATCCCTCTGAACGTCGGGCCAGCCAATCCAGCACACACACCACCAGTACCAGTTAGGTCACTGAAAAATGTTCTGAAAAATCTGAGCCACAGAATCAACTTTGTGTTGGATCAATGCTTTGTGTCACCTGGATGTAGCAGTTTCAATTTGGTACTGGGAACTCTGAAAGCAGATTATTTGCCCACATTACTGGCATTAAGAAAGGAAGGAAACAGTTAATTCAAAACCTGAGATGACCTGGTAGAAGAGTTTTTTTAAAAGGGCACATCTGCTGTATAAAAAAAAAAGGTTAATACAGGAGTTACAGGCTAAATCAAACAGAGGTAAGCTGTAAAAAATATTTTTTTCACTATTTCAAAAAATCAATTAATATAACAAAGAGGCTGGAACTTGCACTGTGTCTTTAGACAGGGAAATTTAACCCAGCACAATCAGAAACTGAAAATTATAGGTGTGTAAATCTCAGCAATATATTTACTTGGGGAAAAAAACGAAGTCATGTAGAATTTGAAATAATTACAGTCCCTGGCAGCTGTATGATCCATCACAGATTAAAAATAGTATCTTACACTAGTCCCAACAATTACCTTTTACGTAAAAGAAGTTTATTGTTTGAGACTTCTACCTGCTTCATCTGATCTTCCCAAAATCTGTATCTCTTTAAAGGGTTTTTTTCTCATGCATTCTCAAATCTAACAAAAATTATTTGATACATGTGAGGAAAAAAATCAGTCAAGTCAAGACTTTTGTTTAACTCAACTATTTTTCTTCATCTCGCTAATAACTGTACATAATGTGATAATCATATTGACTTAACTAGTTCGTAATACGATACAACTAAAATGATTATTAGCATTACTGATCAGGAGAATGAAATTAAACCTCTGCATATTTAAAAATACAGTCATTTGATCAGATTAGGAGAACCAAAAGAAAGTCAAAGCTTATCCAAATAATATTTATCTACTTCTATGATGGATGTTGACTGAATGAGCAAGAGAAGTAGAGGTAAAGGTGTATGGACAAGGCTTAGGAATAAAGCCTCTATCAATCAGCTCCTGGACTACATTGAGTTCGCAGGAAGAAAACAAAACATACTTATTAGCATGGAAAAAGCAAATCTCATGTATCAGGCATAGCTAATATAAACACAAACTTTACATAGCATCTGATACAAAATAATGCCTAATAACTGCTTTGCACTATGAGACATTCAAATTATGGAATAAGACAAAATATGGTATCTTCAATCTCTTAACAGTCAATATGACCAAACACTTTATCAGGAACTTCCAGAAAAGATATATGGCAAGGTCTTGGGCACCCTCGCCAAGCCGGTTGACAGTATTTTTGGGCGGGGGGTGGGGGGGGGGTGTGGTGGAAGGAAGAAGACAAACAACATTGTTCCTGTCACATTTATATAACGTCAAGCTGAAATACAAAGCAAAAGGTGCAACATTCACAGAGATGGTACAAGTGTGGGAGGTAAATTTTGTTAAAACCAAGATACTAGATACTAAGTAACACACTGCAAATACAAAACTATTAATAAATCCCTGTTGTTAACTAAGTGCAAACTTATTTTAGAGTTTATAAGGGATTTATGCATAAGTCATATATGCAAAAGAGCTTATAAAGGACTTCAGATTGATTTCTTCAGCTGTGTTTGGCTATCAACATTTTTCATATGCCTTAGAGTAGTTTGTCTTTCACTTCAGGCTACAATTACATTTTGGTCAAAGATACCACATTCACTACACCGTAATCCTCTTCGCAATTCTTGATGGCTACAGGCCTCCCATGACCTTATTTTTAGTGGTTTCCACTGCAACTGCTGTTCACTGAGAGATTAAACATATCTAAATGTATTTTGATAAAGTAAAACTTTCAAAATATATAAAGAATATTAAACTTCTAGTCACTAATACCTATGAGAAACAAAACTGAGACACACAGTACCCCCAATGAATTGTACTAAAACTAGAAAAAGCTCTGAAAAAAAAATAACCTGAAACCAAACCACTTGACAAATAGAATAAATAAGGACTTAAGTCCAAATGGAACAACATGTAAACGCAGGGTTTCTAGGCCTGGAAACATCTGCAAACATTCACATGTTTAGAGGACTATGCAGTAGGTTGCCCTGACTTACAGAAATATGTAACATAGTCACAAACCCAGTTATTTCAGTTTTATTGTGGTCCATATTGATCATGAGCACAAAGTAGAAAATTGTGCAATGATTTTTCTGATCTATTTTGTAATAATTACACTTTTTTCCATTCACTGTGGACTTGAAACTAAGGATGGAACGCCACAGTAGTTTATGATTTATACCAGTTTAATTCATCTTTTCCCCACAGACAAGTAGAGATGCCTCCTGACAATTATTTTCCTCACTGGGGTCAGAGCCCATTCAGCCTGCGACTAGGGTACAAACTAAGGCTACTTTTCCTCAAAGCTTTTCTATGCAATATATTCCTAAGGAGTGGCATGAAATTTATCATCAAAAGGGTTACCACTGGGTGGGCTTTTATCAATGGAAAAAAATAAGTATGTTATTGAGCTTTAAAAATCTGGAAAAAATGTGAATTTAGAAGTTATTTTTACTTCTGATAAAGTATCCTTGTCATCCACAAAAGTGAAGAGGTGTCTTGCAGTTATCATTAATGACTTAGGATATTGCTTATATAGCCAGTTTACTCATCTTTATACACACTGTTTTTATCCAGACAAAGCAGTATGTCTAGAAAACATTAATTTAAATGCCTCCCATGAGAAATAATATCTTCATAGTTAACATGACCTCAGTAATAACAGTTCTCTCTGTATTTCACAGTTTTAATTAATTGTGACACTGGGTAACCTTCCAATAAGAGATGTCTACCTGTTATGGTCTCTATAAAAAACACCAGGAGGCTGAACTTGGCATTAAACTAGCTGCTTTGTGAAAAAGTACATGAAATAATTCTAGGTGTCTGATGCTATCAGGTAAGTCTGCTTTTTAAGACCCTAGTTTTGGGGGGTTTTTTTGAAGGGTAAAATTTAATTTCATAAATGATAAAAGGAGGAGACATTCAAGAAATAACTTGAAAGCAAAAATCCTATCTCTGAAGAGCTGAGAAATTTATGTTAATAAATAGAAAATCAGTTAATAGAACAGTAAAATAATCAGAATTTAATTACATCAAATACAACTAAAATAAGACATCTGCACAGAAAAATTATTTTCTTCTGTGAAATTAGTAGTGAATGCTGAGAACCTACACATCCATATTAATCAAGGGAGTATAATAAATATTTTCAGTACAGGAGATAAAACTAAGCAAAACACAGGAAGAACAAAGGACAAACCCAGGATCACCGGACAGGTTTAAGAGTTGGATTTCAGCTAGGGGTTTTTTGCTATTCCCTATGGATGTCCCAGAAAGGAGAACAGAACTCCTTTCAGCGAGCTTCAGTGCTTCTCTTGTCCTCCTTAAGTCCACCTGTGACACACAGGTTGTGTTTCCACCCGTTCCCCTTCAGTTTCAGAGGTCTAGTCCAAAACAGAATCACAGAATGGTTTGGGTGGGAAGGGACATTCAGAGGTCACCTAGTCCAACCCCCCTGCAGTGAGCAGGGACATCTTCAACCGATTGCGTTGCTCAGAGCCCCGTCCAACCTGGCCTTGAATGTTTCCAGGGATGAGGCATCTGCCACCTCTCTGAGCACACCTGCTCCAGTGCTTCACCACCCTCATCATAAAACATTTCTTCCTTACTCGAGTCGGAATCTCTGCTCTTTTACTTTAAAGCCATTACCCCTTGTCCTATCACTACAGCCCCTACTAAAAAAGGATGTTCCCATCTTTCTTATAAGCCCCTTCTAAGTACTGAAAGGCTGCAATAAGGTCTCTCTGGAACCTCCTCTTCTCCATCTTCTCCAGGCTGAAAAGCCCCAACTTTCTAAGCCTCACTTCTAGGACATTCATTTATTTGTTGACAGATTTATGAAGAGTCCCAACGTGGGGGTGGAGCAGGAGATGAAGAAGAAGGAAAGGAGTGGGCCAGGGAGTTACAGATTGCCAGCATATTTTACATTTCTCTCTGAGAGAAGCAGAAGGGCAGGAGAGGCGCACACTTGAATTGTTTTGCTGCTGCCTGCAGCACCGGCCCTGAGCCTGGTGTGCCCCACAAAGCTCTCCCAATTCTTCAGCAACCTTACGGCAAGGTTTGGGGCACCTCAGGCCTCAGGCTTTCTCAGGAGCCAGCAGCATTCTCTCTCCTGCTGTTACCTTGAGCTAATGAGAATGAACTGCCTCTTTTCCCCTGAAAACACAGAAAAATGTTCTAGATGAAGAAAAGGAGAAAACCAGAAGCTTAATCTATATTCACAGAAATATATATATATCACATATTCTCAGGATGGAGATCTAATCATGGAATGGGTGGGATGAATCTCTAATCTCTTTGTCAAGCAGAAAGCAACATATATATATATAATATATATTATATATATATATAAAAATAAAGCTATCAATCCATTCTTCGAAGGTTAATATAGGATAACAACATCCTGAAGTCCTATTGGCAGAAACATATTACCCATATTATCAAGTACATGTAAACGTCTCTGACTCAGATAAAATCTTTCCCAGGACTGCAACCAAAGTGCAGCCTGCAAAAGATACCTGACTTGAAACTGGATCTATTCAGCTACTGCATGATGGTTGTAAAGTGGGAAAAGAGAAATTTGATCTTCAGAACACAGAAGGGTTTGGGTTGGAAGGGACCTTCAAGATCATCTAGGCAGAGACACCTTCCACTAGCCCAGGTTGCCCAAAGCCCCATCCAACCTGGCCTTCCAGGGAGGGGGCAGTCACAGCTTCTCTGGGCAACCTGTGCCAGGGCCTCACCACCCTCACAGGGAAGAATTTTTTCCTTACATCTAACCTAAATCTTCCCTCCAGGGCTTTATCCCACATTAGTCTGCCAAGCAGGTCCCTGATGAAGCCAAAGTCTGCTCTCCTAAAGTCCAGGGTAGTGAGCTTGATGTGTGCAAGTCCTCACTGCCCTCCGGACCTTGAACTCCACCATTTCATGGTCACTGCAGCCAAGGCTGCCCTTGAGCTTCACAGTCCCCACCAGCCCTTCCTTGTTGGTGAGAAGAAGGTCCAGCATAGAAGCTCTCCTCATTGGCTCCTCTATCACTTGGAGAAGAAAGTTATCATCGGTGCATTCCAGGAACCTCCTGGATTGCTTATGCCCTGCTGTGTTCTCCCTCCAACAGACACAGGGTGCTTCAAGTCCCCCATGAGAACAAAGGCTTTTAAAAATGAGGCTGCTCCTGTCTGTCTATAGAGGGCCTCATCTGCTCGGTCTTCCTAGTTAGGTGGTCTCTAGCAGACTCCCACTATAACATCTCCTGTCCCTGCCCTCCCTTTAATCCCGACCCATAAACTCCTCATCCATCCCCAGAGCAGAGGTCCAGGCACTCCATGCCACGAGTCTATGCTACATGCATTTACACAGAGGCATTTAAGTTGGCCCCTGATGAAGCTGACTTACTGGCTGGAATTCCTCTGTGCGGCTCTTTGGGTGCTCCACTACTGCCCTGTGATCCCTCTCCAGGCTCTGGACGTCTATTGCTGGCACTGGCATCAAAATGGTAGAAGTAGGATGGATGGAGGTTCCCTTTCCCCAGGAATTTTAGTTTAAAGCCCTCTTCATCAGCTGTGACTGAAGACGATCTTCCCCTTCTCTGACAGATGGACCCCGTCAGCACCCAGTAGACCATGGAAAGTTGTAACGTACTGAGTGTGTACCAAACGTTGACTGTGTCAGTTACCATTACCAGTAAAAATGAACCATATGCAAATAATAATTAAAAAATGTTAACAGTGTTTAGCAGTGAAACCTACAGATACTGCAAACCAGGAAGAGTTTGGGAGAAAGCCTAGTGCTAGCAGGTTCAGATGATCCCACAGCATCCCATCCTGTGTGCAATCATTTGCTACCCCTGCACCAAAGTTTTGGCTCCAGCTGAAGAACAGCAGGAACACACCGTGCACCTTCACAGCTCATTCACTTGCCAACCAGCCTGTCCTGCAGCACCCACACCCAACCCCAAACTTACACTTCCAAGGACTGCAGTGTCAGGCCAATAAGCTTAAGCCCACTTCTGTTTCAGAAGTGTAAATACATTGTGTAAACTTCAAATTCAGATACCACTTAATTTTTACTGAATAATACTAATAATTAGGGTCTGAAAGAGACTAATCACAGAAGCCAGCACTCAGGAAGGACTGTCAGCACACTGATGTGTTTCTGCAGCATAATACGCCACATTCTCTTACCTAGAAGCTTTTACTTTCTTTTGAATAATTACAGCGGGAAAAAGCAATTAATTTGTGACATAAAAACGTTTCAGCGCATTTTTTGGATTGAACTATTAAGATCAGCAAAACTACCTCTGGATTGAATACCACTAATGATTGTCGAAACAATGCAGAAAATATCTATAAAATGAGAGTAGGGTTATCTGCTATGAATGTGCAATCATCAACAGAACTCATTCACTGTGGACTTTAGAATTTCAGAAGAAGAAAGCATAGGGAATAAACTGGGGAAAGCGAGGCAACTCTTACAGTATATTTCCCAGCATCACCCACAAGCCTGCAAGAGGCTAGAAGGAAAGAAACACATATGAACAATCAAAAAGCAGGTCTAGCCTGACATTTTGTTAACCTTTTACACAAGAAAACTGAGAAGAAATGAAACTGTTGCCTCCTGTAGGTCAGTAACGGGTATCCTGGTAGGGAGCACCATGTCACAGGGTTCCGATCCCATGTCGTGGCTCAGGACTAGCCCACACAACCAGCAATACGCTGCTGCAGCCTGAACAGCAAGTGCTACTGCCAGAACAGTTCTGGTAAAACAACATCAGCACTGACAGCAAAATTGTACTATCCAAACAACCTCGTGTTTGCTCCCATTCTGGGTGTAGTTCTTTCATTTCCTCTTCCCTCTTTCCATCTCTCCATCCCCTCAAGTAGAGGATAAAGCTTTTAACCTTCTGAACTGCCACCGGTGTTCTGTCTCCAAGCACTTTTGCAAAATTATAAACCCCCAAAATCAACGATCACACGAATGATTATACAAATTGTACCATAAAAAGGAAAAATCATCTTTAGTTAGTAGCTTTTGTAGCAAATTATTTCATATATTACAGTTCCCTTCCATAGAGCATTGAAAATGTTATGCTGGAACTAAACTCCGGTAGAAGTGGACTGCTGCATTCCTGCAGCTTATACAACGGTTGGAGTGGGTCCTAAATGAAACATAATACCACAAATAACAAAATGATAAGTTTTATCCGAAGGACAAGGACAACAAATATGAATTACTACCTTTTAAAAGATGTTTCATACATATATTGCTAGTTTTGCATTTAGATAAAGCAGCTGGGGAGAAATTATATTAAACATACAGATTTTCCTCTTACAATGTATATTGATTGTGGTTAATATTAAATCTACACAAATAGCTATTTTCAGCTGGGCCTGCAAAAGCATTGTTTTGGTTTTGAGAGCTTGTTTAGATTCAGTTTGCTGCAAAAATAACATTTTGACAAGCGCTACTGGCACAGACGAGAGAGCTGAATTGATTAATACGTTAGAGTTATTTTGGCAAAAAGAGTGACGTGGGCAACTGATGACCCAATCCGATTTTCCACCTGCAGGAATAGCTACATCTTGCTGAAAAGGGCCATCTCGAACACAGTTGGAGCCTATTGTTTTCCAGCGTGAGGTATAACCCGGAGGCTCAGCAGCAAGGGGTGCACAGCAGCAGAGCTGCCTCGCTTTCCCCCTGCCTCTGCACGGGGTTTGTACACCCCGGTTGTACCTCCCGGTCGGTCGCACAGTTGCTTGGAGACAGTTGCTGCGTTACAAGTCAACTAGTGCTGTAAAATAGCACTACAGGCACAGATTTCTTATACTCTGTCAAGATGAGATCTTGTAGTTATTGACTGCTCAGGGCTTTTTTTCCTCACTCTTGCAGATTAAGAGATTGAGATATTTAGGAGGGAAAGGTTAAGAAAGTTTTCCATCCTTACTGATGCAATTTTTGATCCATATTTCATATGAAAGTAAAATGCTTTTACCCACCTTTTTCAACCACAGTGATTATTTCTCAGTGTTGAATTTTGCCCACAGTATTTTTCTAATGGTTATATAAAAAAAATCTGGAAGTTGTCATTTTACAGGGTAAGAGAAATATTTAATACACTTGCTCAATAAATAGAAAACCTATTTTAGAAATTAGTAGTCATATTTTGTTCTTGCTCAATATTAGGATATAAAAATTATTTTTCTCTCTCTTATAAATACGAATCTATAGCATGTGTCAGACCTACCTGATGTAAAACATGAAGAATTAATTTACTGCTACTCTTTCTGTCCCCTAATAGCTGGTATCCTTACTCGTATTTCAGATATTTTTTGCAGTTTGCATGCATGTATTTTAAGTCAACCATGAAATATAGCCACAAATACATTTAAAGAACAGAAAACAGAAATAAAATTAAAAGTGACAGGCCTTCATTTTTGTACAAGTTTGAAAATAGCTGGGTCTTAGGTGGCTGGCCATTCAGAGTTCACAGCCATGGTTCATAGTTCAGTTGCCTTAGAATCACAGACAGGCTGAGGCTGGAAGGGACCTCTGGACATATCTGATCCAACTCCCTGCTCAAGCAAGGCCATCTAAAGCCAGCTTCTGAAGATCCCCAAGGATGGAGACTCGACCTGCTGACAATACTCTGCCTAATGCAGCCCAGGATGCCATTTGCCTTCATTGCTGCAAGGCTCATGTTCATCTTGGTGTCCACCAGGAACCCCAAGTCCTTTTCTTCGACCAAAGCTGCTTTTCAGCTGGTCGGCCCCCAGCATGTACTGGTGCCTGGGTTATTCCTCCCCAGGTAACACTTCCCTCTGACATACTAAATATAGGTATCTAATGCTATTTTAGTTACCCATGATTATCACAGAGATCAGACCATGACTGGCAGATAAGACAGAGGACCTCCAGGATATCTAATGCCTCCTGGAGTAAAAACCAGAAGCTAACCAGGATACCCTAGGGCATCTAAAATGGTGGTAGACACCTGCATTTAGTCAACTGAATAGTACCTCTTGAAGCCCATCTGTAATCCAGCCCTACAAAAATGACTGTCTTCACACCCAGTATGAAATGAGTATTAGCTTCCACCTACATGTGAGGACTGGACTCTACATTGCCTGTTTGGAAGACATCAAGCCGGGAAGCAGACTGTAGGTGTAACTACACAGCTGAATGCTGACACAAGTGAGAAGGTATTCTTTCCTGACTAAAACTCATACATTTCCATGCAATCAGTCAGGGACTTAGGCACCTTCTGAGTGCTTACTGATTGGGAACTGACCTCCTGGTAAACGCTGTAAGGTACCCAGACAACTTCCTAGGAGATTTGTTGAAACACAGAAAGTTTTTTTTCAGAAAGCATCCCTTCTCATTTTTTCTGCAAAGGCAAGATGCATTTGGTGAGATAATTAATATGATCTGCTTTGTTTCCCTCATCTTAGTAAAAGACTTGAGAAAGAATACAGAGACACAATGTGAACAAACCATGGAGAGTTTATAAATCTTTTCTAGTAGGAGTTACAGTTAAAGATGATCATCCCAGCTAAGTTAGGAAGATTTGCAATTGGGCCCAGGAATTTCTCTGCTCTCTAAGGCTGAAGCAACAGTCACCCAGCATGCTGGTTTTGTTGATGATCAGTAAAACCAGCAGGTGCAGATGAAATCACCAGTTCATCTAGATCTCTTATGTGGTCTAAAACAGGAGAGGGGAAGGAGAGTAAGACAGGCTTCTTGGAAACTGTTATTTTGGGTACAGACTAATCCACCCTGTCCTTTTGAGTTTCTGGCATGCGTGAGGTTGGCGTGGGAAGGCATGCCACTGACAGATGTGAACCTCTGGGTCCCAAGGAGCAAAAGGAGGTGCTGGGCAGCAGTGGGTCAGGCAAAGCAGTCACGATTTGCTGTGCATCCTGAAACTCATTTGTAAGTGGCCTCTACAAAGAGCTAGGCTAGGCATTCTGTGTTTGGTACGATGTCTGAAAAGCAAAATTTTTGATGATTTCATATTCTCTAAAGTACTTTAACAATGCTTGAAAGTCCTGTTAAATCCTTAGGTAAGCTCTGAATGCTTTACTTTCTTTGATTTATGCCTAAGATTAAATCCAATAATTTGCATACAGATTTAACCGGACAGTTCACAGCACAGAGCCCTCTAAAACCTCACTCTTTTCCCTGTATTTTGAAAACTGTTCATTTATTTATACCCTTTATTTCTTGTACTTTACATTAGAGGTCATCTTCTCTTACTACACAATAGCCTGTTTTTTAAGCATGTCTTTCTGAATATCCAAATCAAAGTTGAAAGAGTCAAGGTAGTTATCCATCCACCAACTATTTCAAAACACGTGATTTCCCTTTATAAATGCCATTTTTACTCTTGAAGATTCAATCTTTTTTTTTTTTTTTTTTTTAAACCACATTTCCAGTGATTCTGATCTTTGTGAGATTAGTACCAACTCTCCAGCTGTGGAAACAAGCTTCCTAGGTCAGTTCTCAGTGCTATTTCTACAACTCTAAGACCAGTGATTCATTTATTATGTTGCATTCCTCTGCTATCAAGGCAGAGAAACAGATACTATTTCTGTTCAGAAATTTTATATCTGAGTTACCACTGGAATATCACCTTGCCCTGATGATTTCTTACTGTTCATTTTGTCAGTCAGTTATGAAACCTTTCTATGGTGTCCATGAAACCAGGCATTGCTCCTCAGGGCAGGCTTATGCTTAAATCGATCTAACAGTAAACTGCTATTCCTGGGGAAGTGCCTGCAGTCAAGAGGCTTTCTAGGTGGTTCTTGATGGTTAAACTGATCGCTGACCCTACAGTTTTTCTCTCTTTCACTTTCAGCTAGACCCACAAATTATCACTTGTGGATGGCAGGACTAACCCGAGAGGGAAGGTGGGAGCTTGCACCTCAAACCACAGGTATGATAAAGGACCGACAGGCCAGACCACAACTGACCTAAGCAAAATGCAAAATTGCACTGCTGGTCCTTATTTTCAGTGTCCTGAGCAAGCAGCCATATCCCAATTTTCTCCACAGTTAACATGACTGCTAAGAATTCACTGAAGTTTTAATCTATGGCATTCTCTTTCAGAAGTGCTCCTTTTTATAGGACCATCATCTTACAGGTCTGCTGACCTCTGGCAGACATTCCTATTTCTGGTACATTTGAAAGAAAAAAAATCTATCATGAGATTTTATGCCTAGTCCTTCCCCAAGATCTACCCTGGCAAGCCATACTACAGTTTTAACTCTGAAGGATTTAAGTTCTTTTCTCTCTTCTTTGTTCACATTTCCAACTTTGAAATAAGACTTCCTAAGTCTAAATGACATTGTTTAGAAGCCACTGTTTAGAAGCTATTTAACTAGGCTGCCTTTTTTTGGTGGCTGTATTCTTAACAGATAAAAAACAAGAAAAAAAGGAAAAAGTGTGCCGATATCTTTTGTTTTGAAAGGTGTCTAAGGCAGGCCAACCTGTATAGAAGGATGTTAAATTTCCAATTCCCAAGCAAATGAAAATACTTGAACAGCTGAAGTCATGTTTAGTTGAATTCAGAAGAATGTTTTATTACTTCTAGTTTAAACTAATTACATTTTTGCAAACAAGATATTATTCTTTTGCTTAGCAAGAACAGAATTGTTTGATTTTTCACCCTTAAGCTTATTGTAGCAAGGGCTAGTCTGCAATATTCTGTATTACTCCTTCTCCAGAGCGATCAATCTACATAAAGCGTATCCAGACAGCTCCTTGGGCAGCAACCCAGGACAATTTTGAGAGCTCTCAGGAGCTGGCCTACATCTCTCACTAAATTGATGAGGCATTCAGTCTCCTGTGAAGTCAATTCTTTACAGAAATATTTCATTATTTTCCAGTTTCTTCATTACTCTTCTGTAGACCAGAGACCACTAACTCAGTCCTCTTAGAACTGATGGCATGAAACAGCCACACTTCTTTTCAGACTAAGTAAAGCAGTACTCATTCAGAGAAATTTATCCAAAAGACCATTGATGGAATTAGTATATTTTAGTGACAGACTGTGAGTCACAAATGCATGATTCCCAACCGTTAATTTATTAGGTCATATAACAGTGAAAGAATTTGATCATAACATTATAACACAGCTGTTTTATTTCAGATGTGGAATGAGTCCAAGTATTTGATAATTATGCTGCTTCAATTAGTGGTGACTCGAGAGCTAGTTAAGTGGTATTGTTTGCTCCTAGGCAGGAAGCCCAGAAAAGCTCATAAACAAGTCTGGGGACGTGCAGGTCTGCTGGGCTGATGATATGTGATGTGAGGTTGCAGCATGTCAACATTATGCACCTTCCTTTCCCATATTGAATACAGTTAATAGCAGTTAAGCATAAAAGTTACATCTTCCCGTACAAGGGTGAGGAAGGCAGGCATAAGAGGAGGAAGGCTGTTGGGTGTAATAAACTGGCACTAACCTAAGCAGAGAAAAGCAGAAAAGATACCTGGCAAATTTGTCTGGACCTGTGTAGAGTTCTCAAATAATCTCTGATGAAGACTTTCATAATGTGATAGAGCTGATTAGCATATCAGCAGTGTTAGCAGAATAAATGTGTTTGCGGTCCTCTATTTTTTTCTTGGAGATTCAAGACCGTAAGCATTTCCTTTCTGTGTTTATTGCCCTCTATTAGAAAACAACAGTTAATTCATGCTTTCTCTGTCTTGACTTTATAAAAACACAGTTGTCTTATCCTTAAGGCAGTGACGTGCTGTTGATATTTTAATAATGTTACCATAACTCAACCAACCCTAGCCACCACTTCTCAGTAAAGGATTAGTGTCCTCTGATGATGTGGAAATCACTCCATGGAGAAGTTAGCCTTAGCCTTAGTTCACCCAAGAAAATGCCTGCAGTGTATTATTGCTACTGCAAATCTTTCAATTCTAGAAGAGAGACAAGGATGGAGAAAGGTTGTCAGCATTAACCACTGTGGTTGCCATTCATATTCGACCTTGGCAGTGAAGTAGAACAGAAAAAACCCAAAGAATCGCACGTTAACTTTTCAAATAGCTGGAAAAAATGTAGAAGGAGAATCGTATCATTTTCCTTTTTCACCCTATCATCTCCTTAGAAAGTTAACCATATCCATGTCTCTAAATAGATGGATAGCCTGAACAGCCTATACCCTAGTACCAAACGCATACTTCTTCACTAAGAGGGTGCTTGGTCACTGGATCAGGCTCCCCAGGGACGTGGCCACAGCACCAAGCCTGCCAGAGTTCAAGGAGCACCTGGATGGCGTTCCGAGTCTTATGGTTTAGTTTTAGGTAGTCCTGCAAGGAGCAGGGCAGTTGAACTTGATGATCTGCACAATTTGGGGAGCACAGAGAAGAAGAAAGGTTGAGCACAGGAGGTTAGAAAGTACTCTCTGCTCCACAAAATCCTACTCATGTTTGGCCAAGATACAAAGGGGTTAATATTATTATTCCCCACCACTCGCATTACTCAGTAAAATCCCGGCAGACTGCCAAAACTGCTATAAAACATGAACAGCCTGAAGAGATGGATGCATATGGTAGCTGAAGGCGCTACATCCAGCTCATGCTACAACTGGGATCACTGACGGTGAGAGAAGAGGGATAGATCTGGACTTCATATCCCAGGAACCCTGAATACCTGAGAAACGTGAGAGCATTTCTCACGGGTTGATGGACTGCGTAGCTGGACTCCCATTTTTCAGTACCAGCTCTTCGAATACTATTGGGTTCTGATGCCTCTATTCTGACAATGGGCTAAGGTGCCCCAAGCTGGATATCTCTGCCCAAAGTACAGGGTTCTCTACAGTAACTGACAGAAGAATCAGATGGTACATTCACAGTAAGATGACAAGACATGGGAGGATGAGAGTATGGATTCTACAATTACAATCAACAGCTTTACATGTTTAAGAAATCCTTCAAAAATGAGGAATTTAGATAATAAAAATTATTTATAAAAGATTGCTCAAAATTCCCAGATGTTAGGAAGTGCTGGATTTATGCTGTTTTCCACACATAAACAATACGTTACAAACCTTACTAACATGTTTTACTGTTGATAATCCTTAAGTGATTCACTGCCTTGATACACAGCCATAAATCTGACAATTTTCAAATGTTTAATTTTTCAAAACATGTACCGCCATTGGCTTCCTACTAGTATTTATGCAGAAACACATGGACTGGATTTATCCAGTCCAATTTATGTACTTGTCTGAAGTGTCTTCTGAGCATTTTTGTCCCTGACCTGGCACAATCAGGCTCTTGCTTAAAGCCCAGCTGCAGTTTGAAGTCCTTAAGAAATAAATCTTGCCTATGAAGCCGTAGTTTTAACTTTTGAAGACAAATTTACTATTTTATTTTGACTTGGATAGCTCTTAGCCATGCAGACTGATTCAGAGAAATTAATCTACTGAAAAGTTCTTAAAGTGAAGTCCCAAGCAGCCTTTCTTTGGTGTTTATTCTTTTGTGACATAAAATGTTATGCATTTGCTACATTACATAGTAGGTTTAGTAAATGCTACATTTTAAATTAGTTTCTGTAATTCTAATCTAAGTATAGCTTTCTTTTTTCACCTACCCCTAATATCCTAAAAATCCAACACAGCTATTCAGTCAAACTGATAATTTGCAAACACAAAGTTGATCCTCAGATTGATATCTTGAAGCTTTATTCTGCATCACAAAATATATCACAGTCTATTGTAATCACTTTTTCCCAGTCTTCTTGTTTCCTCTCTAGTTCTTTCAACTTTAGGGGTTACATTTATAATTATTTTTTTTCCTGATTTTTTTTCTCTTTAGCGAAGAGACTGACAAAATAAAAGTATGCTGGGATTACATTTTATCTATTTTTGTTCTCTTTGCCTTTCTGATAACAGTTCATCCACTACTTGATGAATCTTACTCAAAATCACAGTACAGCACTCAAAGTTTAAATTATCGAAAACGAGTAGAGGACAGTAAGACATTGCTGGATCTTACAAAACCTCGTAAATACAGATTACACATATTGAAAGCATCGAATACAATAAAATCCTTCTCATGCTAGAAACAGACGGGGGTTGCAGCAACCAGGAGGATCCTTTGGTAATAGGTTTGTTGAGCCTACCTTAAGTTTTAGTCACCCCTGCTGATGTATGCAAATTCCTCATAAAGCAAATACTCAACTCTGCAGGTTGTGCAGACTAAATATCCCATTTTATATTTAGGATACGAAAGACCAGACAGGCAGGAACCTTCCCATAACTACACAGAAAGCCAGGGTTTGAACTCAGTTCCTCCAAGATCCAGCCTGCAGCAAGCACTGCAGGAGATCCTGGTGGGGCAATGCTTTGTAACAGCGTGCCTGAGAGAAGATAAACCTTCAAAGCATCTTACTCTATTTGCAATGAGTACTGTCAGGAGGACCTGATATGTAATTTTTTAATGTCTATAATTGTAATGGGGCAGTTTTCAGAGTAAACTTTGTTGCAAGACTGTTCCCTGTATGCACAGGAGAGGACAATAACCAAAGTGAATTAAAACTAATTAAAATAATAATTCAAAAGAGACACTTCTTCCAAACATATTATTACAGAACAATAAAAGAAGTTGCTGTGCAAACATGGCATATTTTATTGAAAGCAGTATTTCTCTGTTCAGAACCCTATGGACTGGAAATCAAAATCAGAGAGGGCTAGAAACTGTTTCCCATCCATAGAAAATGATGAAATTTAAGTATTAGAAGGAAAAAAAACCCCCACCAAAGTAAAAAAAAAAACTATTGGTATTTTTTCTTTTAAGACCTTTTGAGGACAGAAAAGCCAGGCAACTGTCAAACCAGCCAATATGAAAAATTAGCCAATAATGTTAACAGACTCAACAAGTATGTCTGAAAATAAATAAAGCATACTACTGAGCCATTGCTCAGTGTCAGCTCAAAATATGAACACAGTTTGGCATTAGGCTAAGTACTATATCTTTCTCTGTACTGCCAGAGCCCAGTAAAACCAAGATTTAACAAAAGACAATCTTCAATCTATGTGTTTTTTCCTTGCTTTAAGGATTTATAACAAAAATATTTGAAGATGAATATTAGAAGTTTTATACATCAGCTGTTTAAATTCAGGCTGGCTTCTACACCAGTTTAAACTCACATATATAACCTTTCACTGTGAGCAAAAAACAGCCTTTGATTCTGTTCTGCTGACAGCCACGGAAGTGGTAACCCTGTAAGTGGGTTCACTTTAATTCTAGTATCTTCATTCATCAGTTTTATATACTTCTCTCCTGTAAATAAACAGAATTTTCTAAAATGTGGATTTACACAATGATCCCAATTTGAAAGTCAATACTTAGAATGGGATCATGCATCTACCCAAAACTGCTGTCATCTCACTGATCTGGGGTTTATTATGAGTAACTGTTGAAAAATCTCTGGGTGGATAATTGCCTAGCAGCATCATTTTTGCATATAAGATCATCACTAAAAAAAAAAAAATAAAAAATAAACAACTTTTACACCTCACTACATTAAAAGATCTTAAAAACAAAATTAAAAAGGATTAATGACATTCATTTGTACAATAAAAGCAGCAAAACAGAGTATAGAACATCAAATTTTTTTGATAGGCAAACTGATGTTTAAATAGTAATCTAGAAATTAGATATGGGTTAGTATGCAAATGAAGGAGGATGCTCACTTATTAAAAATTCCTCTGTAATGTTAGAAAGCCAAGAATATTCCTGGTTGCAAAAGGTATTCTTGATGAGTTTACAGTAGTGTAACATGTTGTACCCATTCACATTCTTTATGTTCCAAGCAATTCCTGTCTTCTGCTGCTAAACACAAGAACTTATGAACTACATAACCTCTTCAGAGATAGAAAAATCTACCTAAACAGCCTTTCTTTTCCTGTGACAGTCAACATTAACATTAATATATCCTAATCTATACGCAATGAATCTAGCTCTCATTTCAATATCCCTTGAAGAAGGAAAAATAAAAGTCAGTGACTAAATTACAAGACTAAACATAGCTAGAATAGGTGCATTTGAATAGTTCATAGAGCATCCAGTCACCACTCATAGCCATCAGAGTATTTACCTATCATGGGAAGGTTTCAAATCCCACGTTTCCACTTGCAGTAAACCAGCTGAAACATGAACACTTGGATAAGGCAATTACAACTGACACAGAAAGCTGGAACTCTGCCTCACAGAACTCTGCGAGTTATCCCAACTACTTTGTGAGGATATCATGTTGCAGGTCTTAAAATGGCAGCAGTAGCCCATTC
Organism: Athene cunicularia; assembly: GCF_003259725.1. Lineage (NCBI taxonomy): Eukaryota > Metazoa > Chordata > Aves > Strigiformes > Strigidae > Athene > Athene cunicularia. Next base: position 8,861,371 of record NW_020799103.1, read on the forward strand.
TGCATTATCGGCTACCTGGCAAGACACAGGCCATTTCCTTGAGAGCTGCCAAAGAGCAGCATCTTGTCTCAGTCCTGAGGTTCTAACACCTTTACAGGTGGAACAAGGCTCATCTGGAGAAAACTACCCAATCAATATGCTATGTAAGCACAACAGAACACAGCAATACACCGTCAGGAGACTCAACGGGACAAGTTCAAGCACCCAGAGCTGGGCCCACATCATAAGAAAGGAGCAAAAGGTGTAAAGAACTGAACAGCACTTCCGAAGAGGTTTGCATGGGATAGGGAGAAGAAATGGAAAAAAAGGCTGCAGAAAAATGAGACATGGGGATAAATAATCCTAGTCTTTGATACTTGGACAAGAGGTGCTTACACCATTTCTGACTCTGAAGAACAATCAATTTGTTAGATGTACACTTGATTTCTACTAAAATATCCCAAACAGATTCTAAAAATGCACAGGGAATTATGGGAACTAAATATCTACTCACAGATGAAACCCATTCAATTCCTAATCTACATTTTTTATAAAAGCCAGCTCCATAACAGGCACAGTCAACAATGCATATTTAGATACAAAAAACTAACACAGAACTTAAAAAAAGTGCTTAAAATAAATGTTTTGCTGGTCATTTATAAACAGTTCTCTCTTTAATTTAGCAGTTAAACTGAGTCATAATAACCCTCAGTGTAAATAAATACACCAAATGCACTGGTAACCATTTAGAAGTCTGTCAACAATGACTAGTGCCTCACACAAATCTATCCAGTGCTGAAAAGCCAAGCCACAGGTTGATTCCATTAAAAGCAGTATCAGTTGTTCAAAGCCTGTTAGAACAATTCCAGAAGAAAGAATTGCGATATAAATACTAGAGAGATTTATACCGTGAATTAAAAAAAGAAAAAGGATTCTTTGATTTTGCAGCTTGTATTTCTTTAAAAGAAAATACAACATAGTTAATACAGGGCTTTGGTCATAGATATGCTTTTGGGACTACAAAGCATGAGCTGCACACATTTCCTCATCTATTTTAGCATGTAGGCTGGCATCAGATAAATGCAAGGTTACAACACTTTGTTATATGACACCAGTGCAAGCCCAAGCCAAGTGTTTATAAAAAGGATTTTCTTCCATTTAATGACAATTCTTTAGCGACTATCAAACTATTAAATCATGGGTATTTCAAGGTGAAGTTTATCTCTGCAATGACTTGCCCTGCCCATGATTGTCATGATCATCTCAACTCTCTTCTTTACTCCAGTGAGTATCTAAACAACCATGATATTTGTCCAGAAACAACCCTTTTTGTTCCAGGTTGAAAATGAACTCTTACATGACTTCTTTTTTTATGTACATTCATGCTTTTAAATTTTCTCTTCATCAGCAAATAAAGACACATTTAGCTACCTACCTTTACCCTTTCACCCTATTTACCCATTCTTGAAAAAACTCCAGTAAGTCTTTGATGTATTTCCTAGGACAATTTTGAGTGCTCTGGTCAGCAAAGCCTTCAGAAACCTTCAAGTTCAACCACATCCAGCAGCCCATAACAGAAAAGTTGTCATTTGTTATGAACACTATCCAGGAGTTCCTATTTCGAAAACTGACAGGCAAAACTCCCACCATGGAGAAATAATGTTTTTTGTAACAAGTGAAAGCTTTGTACCACAAGAAGAGGAGAACTAGAAATCCAGCTCCCTATATTACTGCCAGAATATGTGAAGCAAAAATGAAATAGTAGAGATAAAAGGATTATTATTATCCATTGTCATATACAAGAGTCTCTGAAAAGATTCATATTAGTGTTACAATAGGATATAAAATGTTATTTCTAATCTCATTTATTTAAAGTATATTTCAATTTCCTTATTAGATAAATTTGCTGAGTCTCACAGTTGCAAGCTGTAGGAAATGCTTTGACTGTAGCAGAAGACAATGAGGCAGGGGTTCCTTGGAAAGCGAACTTCTGCCATTAGCTTCTGGTCTTCTGCACAGTTGTACAATAACTTCAGAGGAGCACAGCAGCTCTCTCTGCGGGATGACCACCATTGTGATCAAGCTTAGCATACTTCCAACATTGAATGTCCCCATCTATTAAAATCAGCAAGCCTTTCGCTAGATCATTTGTCAAACTATGTTGCCTTGTGTGTCCTGTTTTTGATCATATCTATTTTCCATTATAGAAGACAGACCCCTATACTCATTGTACATAACCTAATGTTGTGTAAGGACCTGAATTAGACTGAGAGGTAGGTTAGAAGTTTGTGATTTTGTCTTGTATCTACAGCCATAGCAAGATGACAAAAGGAATAGGGAAGAAAGCCTTCTCTTGCTTTCTAAAGTAATTAATGGATTGAATCTGAACCCACTGCCACCCTTCTATAGAGGACACATACTGGAAATTGAATGCAAAAGTAATAATAAAGAATGCAAAGCTTCTGCTAGATCAGATTCAGAAGTTCACAATTCTTCTAAATCCAGACTGTTTCTGCAGTTACTGGCATCCACACAAAAGCAATGGGGAGCTTGTTTTGTATACCAACATGAAGTGGTTAATCTAACCCCTCTGAAACATCTAGAACAGTTTAGGAACGCCATTCCACAGTATAGATTAGAAGATTATGATTTTCAGGAAAACCTATCATGAAAACTGAATTAATAGAATACATGTTAAATTCTTGTATTTTCACTTGTTTTTTTCGGATTTGGAGATGATAGTAAAGATATATTTCCATAGTTTGAGACTGCGAATGAAATTATTACTTCAGAAAACTAGAAATTTTGGATGGGAAGCATGAACGGCTAGGAAGAGAGGCTAAGATTATTGCTCATGAAACATGTGATCATCAGATGTTAAGCAACTTCCTTTTAACCTCTGGACAGACTTGTGGTTCATGAAACACAACCAGCAGGTGAACTTAGCTTTTCAGCATCACACAAACTGATTGCCAGTCTCAGAATAAGAAAACTGGCAATAAATAAATAAAAAAGCCATGTACACACCTATGCAACTCCACATTACAGTATTTCTCCTGCTTGTAGGATGCTTAACATGCCCAAAAAAGGAAAAAAGGAAATAACAAAACAATTCCAGGTATTAGATAAGTTCCACTGTAGCATTCAACAATAGGATATTGTCAGCTAATTCTTCACTATTTAAAACAACTCATCTGTTTTCCTTCACCTGTAATTTTTTTGCAGGTTTGTAGCAACATCCTGCAATTAAAAGAAATTGTATTCTCTTCCCTAAAATATCAAGCACAAGTACTGTTTTTCATATAGCTCCATTCCGGCAACCAGGTTTCCATAGTATCAAGAGACTAAAAAAAGCTAACAGGCTTCAGAGAAATTAATTTCAATATAATGTCTTCTGGAAATGTCCAAACTGTACCTTAAAAAGGGCATTTTTTTAATATAGTGATATTAGTCTTGATACCTAACCTCTAACCTCTAAGAGCTAGAAATGGCAGAGTTGTATTATTCTTGTATTATCTGAACAGAGGACACACAGACATCTGAGAAGTGAAGACTATCCATAGCTGTGCTCTATGTGAAACACTGGCCAGGATGGCTGGATGCCACTGGATGGCTTCTAGGTGGCCAAGAACTGGCTGTTTATAACAAGCAGCTGTTTATAACAAACAGCTTCTCTTTAAATGAATTTGCTATTAGAGGATTTTGTAGTAGAAAGTCAGGGAAATATTGGTTTTCATACCCACAACAAGTCAGAAAGCTCCCTATGGATAGCTCCACACTCCACACACAGTCCCATGAGCTTCGGCAGAATCCCTCAGAATAGAAATATTAGCAAACTTCTCTTAAAAATACTGTGGCGTTTAGGTGAAAATGCCATAAAACTGATAATGGAGAACTGAATGGGCCCAGAGCTAATTCTGACTGTTGCTGCCATTAGCACCAAAATTTCTTCCAAATCCTCCTCTCAAAGAAGCATAAAAATCAGTTCTCAGTATCAAACAGGTACTTGTTACATTTCTGGGAAATGGGATAAATACCACTATTTTCTCTTGCGCCTTGGGAATACAAGCCCAGTATACACTTCATGTAAAATCAAAGCTAAAGAAAAATGCTTCCCAGTTCTGCTCACAGCCTGGTTTTGCATGTCTCACAACAGCAACGTGATTTCATTTTTGTCTGCTTTTCAGTCTTATTTTAAAGCATATTATTTGCTTAGGCGTGAATAAGCGAGCTCTTGTAAGAACCAAATTCTTTTTTGTCTGCCCATTTCCATCTATGCCGAAAAGGTAACAGTCTTATTAATGTATTTTTAGAATTAAACAAGATTGGTCCATCTTTTTTATGATCACACTGAGCACATTTGGAATACCATCACTTCCTACAGATTAGAGGCTGCATTTAAACAGATAAAAAGAACAATCCAAAATAGTTGTCATTTTTCTACAGTGCTTCATGCAGATCCAAAGCACTTTGAAGGTACAATAATTTCATTCAGCTGCCATCATCCACTAAAAAGATAAATTAAGGGAAAAACAAACCAAACCCAAACCCTCACTAAGTTTAAGTGGAAAGAAAGCAAAATACCTTTCCATCAAGTGAAAAATTAATCCACTAGATCAAAGACTGCACAGATACACCAGACGTTAACAACTGTACCACAGCTGCTTTCTTCCCAAAACCCCATTGTCCCATGTCTCCAATACATCTGCAGTAATGTTTGAGCAGAGGAATGCGAAAACCAGAACAAGAAGAAAGTTTCCATTGGACTCTGACAATTTTCGTTTTAAGAAGTGTCAGGAGTACGCTTGTGCTTAATAGACATCATTTACAGATGTCACCAAGAGGATGATTAACTAACTGGTAAACAGAAATTACCTTTTCCCTCTAATTTGTCAATTAAACATACAGATTTAAAAATACTGGTGCCCAGTCTAGGTGTGAAAGATCTGCTGTACCTCAGACCTGCAGGTTAGTGACAGCCCTGCTACCCTTACAACAACCCGTATACATGCAGGCACGCATGCTTTCAGTATATATTACATATATATCTATGTGCTGAAACACTGCACTACCACTGAAGTTTTGGTAAATCTATCGTCTTTAAAAACATGGAAGAATATTGTTTGTGCAGTTGAACGAAAACCTGAGATAGGAGCTATCTAGGAACTGAACAGCTCAGGGCACACCGCAATGAGCCTGGTCGCTCTCCTGCTTACCATGAAAAAGAGGAGCAGATAAATTGGCAACAAAAAACCCCTAATGCAAGACAGCGAACTAAGGTGGACCTTACTCTTTTGGTCCACCAAAAGGCCTAAGTGTGAGAGGTAAAGACAGTATACAAAAATGTAAGAATATTATGTTTTTTTTCTTTCTTCTTCCTACACGCAATATTAGAGGGGGTCTTACTAAGCCATGGAGCTGGTGTCCATGCTTTTGGGAGGATATGAACAAACTTTCAGAAAACAAATGCAAAAAACTGCAATGTGATAATCCATGTTATTACAAAGACACTAACTAAGCCTCAGTTTATTTCCAAGAGAGAAAAAAACCCCATGGTCTCCATGTAGCTGCCTCAAAAAAAAAAAAAAAAAAAAAAAAAAAAAAAAAAAAAAAAAAAAAAATTCCTATCTGGTGGCAGAAACTAGTGAAATTCACACTAGAAATATGACAAAACTTAGCCGCGGGGTAATTAATGAAGATTACCTAAGGATGGGAAAGTTTCTCTGTTGCTAAAAGGATTTAAATCAGTAACAGATGGCTTTGTAAAACCACGATTTCATCCAGCCATTGAACACAAATGTAAGACATAACATTGCTGTGCTTGCCAAAAATATTCATAATGACTATAGTCTAAGTTACAAGAGTAAAGTCAAAAGCTTACTTTCCAGATCATATTTGAAGTTTTTATAAAGTGTTTACTGGAATAAACCAAAAACCTATCCTATTGCTAAACATGAACCTAAAGTTACTCATGTGTGCATTATTAGAAAAAAAAATAAAAAATCAGGTATTTTAAAAGTCTTCCTAAACACTTATATTGCTACTTCCTACATGGAGAGGACAGATATCTTTATCTAATGCAATGATAAAATAATGCTGTCTATAATAAATTATCTTTTTTTCACCTATCACTACTTAAAGAAAAGTTTGTACAAGTAAATTCTGTAAGCTCCTGAGGATGAAGGAATACAGGCAGTTATACTACAGACCATTTTGCATGCTTTAGTACAAGCACCAAATGAACTGTTCTGCAGCAAAATGATGAGATTTCTCCTATTGCCATCTCTGGTTTTGATCCTCAAATCAAACCTTGAATTTTTCCCTGTTTTTATTTTCTTTTTCTTCCTTTTTTTTAAAATGGATAATACACTGGGTTTATCTAGTTTACATTTTAACTGAATGTAAATAAGCAGCCATCCTATTCTGAAGACAATAACATTTCAATTTATCTGGAAAAATAAGTGATTTTATGGCACAATAATGCAAAATTCAATGCCTCATTTAGAGAACAAATGCGTTATTCTGGTAAAATAGTGCAGAATTAGTTTCACTTTCTAAGTATTCATATTATAACATTATTGTTTGGTATGAGATATGCTCTGTGGCAGGTGGAAAATCCCCACACATCACATCATGCAACACCTGCAAAACAGCTGTATAGTCACAGATACAAAAATAAAAAATAGTTAATAATCCACTGGATTTAAATTCACGGAGATAGTCTATATTCTACTAAACTAAAGGAACTAAAAAAGCTATTCTGAGTTAATAAACCTCTTCCACTTCAATGAATCTCTTTATTTGGAGATGGTTATACTTGTATATGTCATCAAAGCAAATCTCAAAAGAAAAAACAACCCCAAATTCAAGAATACTTTAAGTCATGTTGTAAGACAGCACTCTCTGGACAGCAGTATTCAGTGGTTCCTCTATTTACACTGAGTTTGATTACTACCCTAAACAAAGTAACGGAGGGTTAAGCACAAACAGATTATTCATAAATAAGAGATTTATGGTCAGAGCTAATACAATACTTTCTTTCAAATATGTCAAGTAACAAATCAAATCAGCTTATGGTTCAATTTTTTCTGATCAAGCATTTGCAAACTTGAGCAGGTGTACTATAGAAAGCCAGTCACTGATGAATTAACAATGATCTACAATGGCTTTAAAATTGGTGTATACATTAATGACAGTTGTTGGTTTTCAAATCCCCTTCTAGTGGAAACCATAATTTTTAGGTTGGATAGCACTTGCCCTTATATGTTGCTATACTTTTATCTGTCTTTTTAATTAGGTGGATACCAAAACTCAAGAAAACATCAACTAAAATAGTGAAAAGTAGCAAACAGGGCAAGTTATATGAGCTCTCTCAATTATAACAACCAAAACATAACCATACTCCATTTCTGATTGTTTATCAAAGCTAAGAAAAATCACTGTTGAATTGCTTATGAAAATCCACATATAATGACAGCTGTCTCTAGCTAACTGTTTCAGCTCTAAAACTACTCATGCGCTTTTCCAACACATTTTGTTTGTGCTCTATCCAGAAAAGCCACTACTCACAATTTTTATCACAAAAAAGCATGGAAAAAAGCCACATATTGTCTGAAATTTTAATGAAGAGTCTGTGAATGTGATTTCTAAAGGCAAGTTTAATGTTAATCTCTGAAGTCTCATGTTAAAATTAATTGTACATGTTGGACAAAGCAGTATCATGTGGCTTTTCAGAAAAACTGCAAACTTGATAAAAAAATCAGTGAAATGATACTGTGCCACCCCTGTTGCAGCAAATAGGCACTATGTTTACCTATCTACTGAAGCAAGACACCTTTTCTTCCTTTTCTGTGTAGACCTTTTATTTGTTCTGCTCAACATGTGTCATCTTCAACACTGAACTACTTTAGTATGCTCAGCAGCTGATATCAAAGTTTTACCCCCTTCAGAAGTGCCAGACACCGTAATTACACATGAAGAAATGATGCCTTCTCTTCACCTAGGCTCATGAACTCTCCTGCTTCCAAAGAAAGGATCTATCTTCCTGTCAAACCTGTCTTTCCACAGTGAGGAGTAAAGGAAAAGGTTCCCCTTATCTCCAGGACCCCAAGCCACCAACCCTTCTTGAGCAACAGCAAAACATCTGCTCTCCCTTGCATTTTGTCCTCTGCCAAATGACTCTCACTTCCCTAAAGCCTGACGCTTGCCGCAAGTGTTATAAATGGGACTAATTAGGATCCTAGTTGCCCATTAACTCTTTTATTATTCATGTGACATTTATGATAAATGCATTATATTACTTACAAATGGTTGAGGTGGCACTTACACACAGCAGCATAAACTTTAGAGTCATGGAAGAAATCATTTAACAATAAGACAGACTAACTACACCAGTTATGATAACACTTGCTGCAATGTAATGTCCATTTAACTCTTGGTTTGACACGAGAATAAAGTAGCTTGGCATTCCTAGAAGGGCAGGTGGACCAGTCATTTCTATTTCGACAGTAGTATCTTTTGCATCGGTGTAAGTATCTTTGAAGATGGCTTTCTACAGCTAGACAGTATTGTGCACTGCACATGGAGTTCATAAAATAGAACCCCCCCGCCCTTCTCCAACATAAAGGTCTTCGACAACAGCAAAGTTGTGATTTCTCAGGATTACCATATCCTCTTAATTAAGTTGCAGAATTCAGAACAGAATAACCCTGATGAACATAAAGTACACAGAAATGGATCTGATTTGCATGTAACAACTGCTTCTTTCAGAATTAATTACAAATATGCTGGACTGTGTAGAGTGTGGATTAATGCAATGCATGTACATGTTTAACTGCTTTTCTAAGCTAAGGCTAGGAGTAAATTGTCTAGACAATTAGTTACAATTCTTCTACCATTTGCCAGAAAACCAGTAAAGCTTTGTGCAGAATCTGTCACCCGACTTCATGCATCCCTACAGAGCTCTTAAAAAAATCCATATGCATAGTTACTATTCTGTAATCCTCTCCATTAAACCACACGTTATTCAACATCAAATCTATCTGTGAAATCAGACAGTACAGGCTGTTCATACTGCCTATAGGTTAAAAGCCTAACAAGAAATCATCTTCTAAAAATAAAGCATTGTTTAAAAAAATCCACCTAACATCAATAACCACAGTTTTGGAAGCATCCTTGCACAGAGTACGTATCAGTACAATTAGTAAGCTATTGTTCAGCAGTTTGCTAAATGCTTAGTCTTAAGCAAACAGTAGGAAAAATGTAGAGAGATCTACTTCAGAAGTCTGCAAAGCCTGTTCCTTCATTGTTCCAGTGTGAAGGAGTGGTGCAACTATATAAATTCAATCCCCATGGGAGTTCAATGCACACAACAAATGAAAGCTGCATATTAGATCCTCTCCTGAATGTAAAGGCCAGTTCTGCAGAAATAAATGTTGTAGCACCAGTGAATGCTTTAACAAAACATGTATGTGCCTGAAGAAGAAAAAAATCAAATCAAATCAACAGATCTTACAGACAAGACTTGGTTGATCCATCCTGAAAGATTTTCAGGATTTTCAAATACCTAGTTTCACAGAATCACGTCACTTTGTTGGTCATGAAAAGGTTGTGGGGGGAAGAAAATTCCAAGTCATGATTTTGTTGCAAACTGCCCAGTAACACTAAAAAGGAGTACCAACTATTTCAACAAACCCTAAAACACCAACCAAAACCCCTCCAAAATATAAAACATGAAGACATTTTTGATATGAATGAAGAAAACAGTTAAATATACCTGGTTTATAAAGTAATTTATATTGCAATAACATTTGTTCCTTATGTTTTGTATGATTCTATTTACAGTACAGTGTTGGAAATATTTAATTTCAAGCCAAAGTAATTTGCTTTATTCTCCATGGTTTCTACACAGCACTAGACCACTGATATTTCTGACTGCAGAAATAGTTGAATAAAAAGTCATTCATTTTGGTGACTCTGTAAAAATGTTTAGAAGACCACAGAGCTGATAGCCTACAATAAATACTGAAATTAATCTAAATTTCAATTCAGTAATACAAAGAAGAATAAAACCTCCCAAATTTTTCTGACAGCCTATTCCCAAATATCAAAAAGAAGAAACAGAAGATTCCCAGCCAAACCGAATGTTGTTCTTTTTAAACTGCTTTTCTAAAGGCTGCATGAAATTTTAAAATAGATTAAGTGAAGCACACTATTGGTGGTAGTGCACTGAACTTGCTGTTCAGAAGCATCACACACTTTTTCCAAAGTAAATTGTACAGAGTGAACATCACTATTTCCCAAAAAACCCCACTGAGAATCAAAATTCAGGATCTCCTACCTCGATCAAAAAGTCTCCAGTTCTCAGGCCAGCTTGCCATGCTACTCCCCCTTCATCCACAGATTCCAAGTACTGCAAAGCAGGAAAGGCTGGAGTTGGGGTGAATTCTTCAATTGGTGTGTCAGCTTTAAAAATAAATACCACATTAAAAAAAGAAAGTTACGGAGTGCTTGCAAATACCACTTGACTAAAGGCCTCTTATTGGCCATTCAGATTTATGGTTAAAAAATGGTGGGTGCTAAAAGTAAGAGGACTCTGCCTCAGAGGATAACAAGATGCTGGGAACAGAGTGCAATCTCTCTGCAATAGCAATCCACAGGTCTTCAATTCAGAGAGAAAAATACATGCTCCTTTACTGACACAAACCAGATCAAGCTATATGAAGCAATAGCTGGATTCTGAGTATTCCAGGATATTCAGTATTTGTTCAAGTAACCCTTTTGTATGTCTAGAAAAATGGTTGTAACTTTGGCAACATCTAACTAAAAATGAATTATGTCCTGTAGCCAGAAAAGAGCATCTGGCCAAACAGGGGGGATGGGGTGAGTGGGTAAGTATGAAAAAGATCAAACTGAATTTTTCTTTTAGATTTAGATGTATATTGCAAAGAAGGAAACAGAAGAAATCACTTTTAGGAAAGGAGGCACAGCACGGCTTGTAACAGCCCTCTCTCTCTCTGTCACATACACATACAAGCAGAAAAGTCCTTGGGTCTTTCACCTGAGGTGCCCTCACTGTTACAGAGAAAATCTGGGGAAAATTGTTGGACTTACACAGAGGGAGTAACCTCTGCTCAGTGCACAGATAACTCATGCCAATGGGGTAGCTACAAGGTAGCGCTATTGGCTTTGTCAGTACAACTCCAAAATTTTTTATTTAGCTAAAATTAGAAAAGCTTTTACAACACTGGAAATCTATGGTGGCACTGGTTTAGGGGTGGGGAACAGGAAGAGCAAAAATGATGTCCCAAGAATGAAGATATGGAATAATTTTCATGCTCAAGCAAGGCAAGGGAGAACCCATGTAAAATGAGGGGGAGCAAGAGATGGGACATACCATCATATATTTTTTTTAAATACAAAAGGAGCAAACTGGACTAAAAGTTAAAAAGCAAAGCATTAAATAAAATGCTTTTTTTAACTCTTAAGAATACCATTATTATAGATTTTAGTCTACAGAAAAGTAACATGCAGTTTAACATATGAACAGCTTTTAAAATGAGCACACTACAGGCCATGCAACATACGTGCAGCTTCTGAAGATATAAAAAAAGATCATATTTTCATACTAAAACTGCACCAATGTCACCTTGCAGAAGATCCACACCTATTTTAAACAAAACATCACTCTCTTGTCTATTTCTATTCATAGACCTATTTAAATAGACTGACATTTGAAATAAAGAAGCAGGTTTTATAAGGAAAGCAGGTTTCCCATAGTTAGGTAAACTGCATAACAAAACAGATTAATGACAAAATATTACATATACCATCACAATAAAAATACAGACAAAACTTTCTTCCCCCCCAAACGATTATACAGTGCTTCTCCTATGTAAAAATGCAAACTGCTTCAGACAGAAGCCACTAAAATCCGTCTGAGTAGTATAGCATACAGAGAATCCTGTTGTCTAGCAACCAAGTGCACCAAGAATAATTCCTGCTTATATTCAGAGATGTATAAATTTCTTCATGCCAGTGCACATCACACACACACACACACACACACACACAGAAGCACATACCTTTTGCCCCTCTGAGCACAAATCCAAATCCTTCATTGTCTTTTTTCTGCAGGACCACTGCCTTTTCTTCTATTATGCAGTCACTGTAGAGAGAATTCCGAGGATAGCGACCATTATTACATCCCTTCATCACCACTGTAGTAGCTGCTCCTCCAGTGTGCAGGTTCATCATCATCACAGCCCGTTAATCAAATAATATTGCAGTAACCAAGCATGTGAAAATAAAGAACAAATAGTAGCGAGGGGAAGACAAAGACTAAGCTTAACGATAAAAGAGAACATGACAAAGCAACTTAAAGGGAATAAAAAAGGCAGAGAGGAAAAAGAAAGAAGAAGAAATCATGCATGGTGGTTTGTGTTCTATATGAATGACTGAATGAACATGTGATCATGTAATCTGTGGGCTAGCTAGGACTCTAAAAGGAAAAAAAGTAAGTGAACTGAATGACAGTATCATTAATAAACTCCTCAATCGTGGATGTACCAGATGCATCTTCTAGTGAAGCCAAAATGAAACCAACCAGAAGAAAAATGAGGCAGCATTTTAAATTTAAAGATAATAAATTATGATTTTATATTAGCTAACTAAAAGGCACAAATATATTCTGAAAGCTATGCCTTGCATCAAAAGCCCTTTTTCAATCCTATTGAATGTTGCATGCTGCAAGAATCCCACATGATCATCTGACAGCCTACAATGCTAACAACGTGCAGCTGCCTTGGCGTCATCAAGCACAAATTTCCACAGCATCAAGAATCTGCATAATTGAAATAGTAACAAGGCATGTACAATCAGGAAAACACATTTCTAAGGAATATTTCCCATCTTCTGAGAAACAATTAATATTATAAAACTAGGAGATGCTGTAAAGGACTATTTATGTAAGCAATATGTCCTTAAAGAGAAAGTAGCCTTAGGAATCTTACTGTCATTGGCTAAGAAAAAAGTAGATGGTAGACCAAAAAAATGCATAAAATCCACATTAAAACAGGACTTTTCATATACAGGCAATGTTCTGTAAAAGCTTTGTTTAGTGTCTTTCATTAAACAATCAGTTACTAAAAATAAGCTCAAAGAAAAAAAAAAAGACAAAATAAAAACAAAGAAAAAAAGGGTTTCGACGCTCTTTTAATATAAAACCATTACACAGCACAAGTTGCAAGACATTCTTCTGAATAAAGACAGTGTCAGGGGTTAAGTCTTCATGAATCGTAAGCACTGAAAAACACACTGCTAGGTTGCCTTTAAAATACCTACAAAACTCTTTAGGACAGAAGGAAATATAAGCAAGTTTTCTGTCCTTTTCTTGATTTTTTACTAGCAAACCTAGTTACCACTGGTCTTGTACAGAATCTAATCACTGAAGCATTCAATACAGTAAGAGACCGGATCTGCTTCGGTGCCATTAATAATCCAGAAGGGGAGGAGGAAACTAAGTAAAGAAAAATTGGTGTAACCTTTTTATTTAAAGCTCTGAACAAAGACAAGAATGATGATAGCAGGACACCAACGGACAGCCCCCAAGCTCCAGATCTTTCATGTATCACAGACTATTCCCTTTGGTGACTTTCTAACTCTGGCTGAGGGATGCAACTTCATGTTACTGCTAAAGTGATGATATAACTATGTCTTCCAAACTACAGAGTATTTAAACACCACACACGAATTAAAACTACCACGACGATGACTTTCTGAGCAACAGATGATCTCCATAAGTATCAACAGCTTTTGAATGCTGTCTCTCAACTTACTATTATTTACTGTATAATTCAGACATTACCTTTTCTTACTAATAATCCCCCTGCTATGACAAGGATATAATATGAAAATGTCCATTTCTTGAGAAAGCCAAACATACTCCTGGTCAGGGATATTGGGGTGGGATGGAACATGCAACCCTCAGAGCCCATACTGTAGTGCTGAAGCCCTCCATCAGTGTCTTGTTATAGAAACTAACCGAACCTACAAGCATACTGACTTATTTTCTTCATTTCAGCACACACAATTTCAAGGTGGGGCTCCGCACTTACCCACTGAAGTCAACAGCAAAGCTGTCTCCAGCATTTTTCTTAATACTGGGTCAAATTAATAAACCCCATTTCCTTCAAATTTCCTTGTACACAATCAATAGCTTAACAGAAGTTAGAAGACTACTTTTGAGAACCTAATCATAGAAAGTGCTTGGTTGAAAAAACACCCCTTCTTTCCCCTACTCAAATTCCACTCTTGTCTCATTTCATTAATATAAAGAATTCAGAAGCCTAATAGCTAGGTACCACATCAAACCTTGCTCTGATCCTTTCATTTTTGTTGACAACACCAAACAACTTCATGATACCATTCCTTAAAAAGCTGAAGTTCCAAAAGCACTGCTCAGAAAACTTGGGATCAATTCACCTCAACACTGCTAGTCATCTACACCTAAAGAAAAGGCATCTAGGGTCCTTTCACCTTTCAAAGACAGCTAATGAAATGAACAGGCATTTTCAACATGCTCATGTCATCCTAATGTAGAGGTCTTTGACTGCTCAGATCAACAGTATGAAAACCACCTATGATGTTCTTTTCATGTACAGCACATTTATTGCATAAACTATCCTGTTTTATACTTCAGTTTATACATCAAGAGTGGGAATACTAAATTGCCAAAATTTTATAAAGTTTTGTGCTTTACATGCAAAGGGGAGGGGAAAGGGAAGAATCGCAACATGAATTTTTGGTAACAAAATATACAAACTGATTTTTATTATTTGACAAATACAGCTTACTAACATACTGTTTAGGTCATGTACTACATAAGGAAAACTCCATCACAGCCTGTAAAGCAAAAATGTAGGTTTGAAAAAATCAGATGTGTAGCCATTTCTTCTCACTTACATGCCAGGAGAAGGGGACCGGCAATAATCTTACAGCATGAGCAGTTTTACCTTATTTAAAGCAATCACAGAAAGCAAATTGATTCTCTACACACACCCCAGTGCTGCAGAGCTAAGAACCAGCAGCAGGAAAAGGATGGAAAACAAACATGCACACACAAATGAACCAAACTTGCAACCTCCACACCCCTTCTCCCCGTAAACTCACTTCGCATGCCCAAGGAAAGGGGGCAGAAGAGGGGAAAAGAAGTTTAACCTCTGACTGTTTGCAGTACTGCTTTTTGTTTGCTTTGCCATGACAGGGTTCTCTTATCACAGTGTCAGACTGGACCTCTTCACTGAAGACATGCTGAAGGTCTGTTCACAGTCTACCTGGTCTTGGCAGGCAAAGCGCTGCCAAATGTAAAAGTAGGTCAGAATTTCTCACAATGAGCCTTCTTGGCATCATGTCTTTGATCCTGAAGGTGTTGTAAACACTTAGCAACAGAATGCATATAGGGTACAGCTACCAGTGACAAACAAAGGCGACAGTACGTTAAGCCTGTTCAGAGGTCTGTGCTCAAGCAAGAGGAAGAGGCATTTCTTCACAGATGCTTTGAGTACAGCGTACAGCTCTACATGAGGCTGAACAGTTGCTGCCACCTGGGATACACCAAATTGCAATAGGTAAAATCTTTAAAATTCTTTTCAGTCCCATCTCAAACTGAAATTAAACAATGTCCATTTCAGAGACAAGTTTTCAGAATAGTACTAGTTTCATATTATGGTAATAAAATAAGTAATTAAAAAATCAATAGCTCATTACTTAAATAGAGCACACAGTACTTTGACTTTGGGCTGTATAAGTCCAAGATTCATTGCATACAAAGTTAAATGCAAAATACATCCTATCAAATGCAGAATATTTCTGCATGAAGTACAATCTTGAATATAAAAACTTCAGGCCAAAGAAAAAGTCAATCTAAAATCATTTCTGCTTTATCCAAACACAAAATATCAGAGAACGTACTTGATCATCGGTTCTGTAGCTTCCCTAACACTTTAAGGATCAAGAATTGTGTTAGAATTTCCATAATTTTACAGACTTACCAATGGAGAAAGAGGAAAAAAAAAAGAGATTTACCCATGGTCAGACAGACACCTGAGTTTTGAACTCAGCGCTGTTACGTTCAACATAACAATCACTGTTTGGGTCGTCTTTTCAAGACAGCAAGAATTTCTACTTTCCTAATAGCCCATTAAGACAATACTCGAGGAAGGAAATAGAAATGTCAAGTCCTTCATAAAGATCTGTATGAAGTAAATAAAGGCTGAAGCACAGGTGCCTTTTGATGGGAGGCAAAACCATGAAACCTAGCTTCCATTTCACTACCTAGAATAACTACACCCTATCTTAAAGCATGACTTATTCCAAAAGTTAAAATACTAAATTATAGAGATGGAAACTATCAGGACCACAGAATATGTTTAGGCAAGTTTGTATTGTGTGTATCATTGCTGATTGCAATCTGAAAAACAGCACGTAGAGTACACTTTACTGGAATGATTATCATTATCTGGAAACAAAAATGGCTATTTGGTGTATTGTCAATCTCTCCCTAAGGAAAAAAAAAAAAAAAAAGAATTTAAACAGGAATTATTTTCCTGGCTCTCCCCAATCATGCATCCCCTAGAAATGTAATCGAAGACTAACTTTTCAGCTTTAACAAACTGGACTACAGCCTTCCAAGGCAGAACAGTTGTCTAACAGATCACACATGAGATTCAAACAACCAGAGTTACAACCAAATGAGTAGCCTTCTCAGCCCACAAGCCCTTCAGCCAGACAGCTTGCTCTATCCCTGAGTGAAAAGTTATTCTCTCCAAGTTCACTTCTCCCAGTTGGCCAAGTAAATCCAAATCCCTTAGATCTTTTTTATATCCTCTCCTCAGTACTCCTGCAGTTTCAATCTTCTTGAAAGATCTACTGAATTCACAGCTAGCTACATGTAAAGAATGATCAAATCACAGCCCAACAATAAAGGAAATGCTTTTTTTATACTTTGCCAGACACAATAAATCATTATCTAAACCATTCCATAACTTTATATACAATGTCTGAAAGCAGTCACACTAATTCCTTTCAGGCTAAGCTAATCAATTTATGGTGGTTATGTTCAAGCCCATAGAAGGGCATTCAGGAAATCTGTTCAAGAGGAGCTCTTCACTGCATGTTCTGACAGTCAATCCCTGTTAAAAGCACATAAAGAATGTTCTCTCTGAATATGACCCTTTTTGGGGAAGTTACCTGTCCTGATACCCTACAAAATGGAAATGATCTCTACAGCAAAACTTACTGCAAGATATAACAGACTTTCAGTGGAAAAAATTTCACTGTCATTGCTGGAAGGGGTCAATGTTAAAATTTATAGTCATCTACTGCAATGACTCCAGGAAAATTGGCTAATCCTAGTAATGAAGGCCTTCAAGGTTAATGAAAACTCTGTATGTAATTGCTCAGGTTTCCCAGACATTGATCATACAGCTGTAGGTCTTAAGAGTTTTCCCAGCTCTTGCATAACATGCAGAACAGCAGTCACTTGTTCAAGAGCTACACCAGTGACTGTAGTTCTTTGATGAGCAGATAGGAAAATACACAGATGGTCCCTACCTAACCCACTTACAACCCAAACAGAAACAGCAAGATGCAGTCAACCGTATATTCAAACTCAAAGTAACTTCTCTCTAATACGCTGCCTTCACATGGAGAGATTCCCTGACGTGATGTCTTGCATCACACCGCAATGCAATTTGTCTTAGGAATATATTATTTGGTAAATATATGATACAGCTTTGAGCAATAACAGGTTATTATGCTAAAGAATAATTCACAAGTCAGTGCTACTGCCTTTGATAGAATCTTTTCATAGTTTCTCATGATAACATCTTTAATAAGCAGTAATAAATTCCAGCTATTTTGGTGAATCCTGTTTTACCATTGTTTACTTTATACTCTTACAGGAGATATTCAGGAAAAATACAATTACATATTTCATCCTGCCTTGTGTCAGAAGCACATGCATAGTGTTCACTCTGTGCAACTGACCAATGCTGCCAAGATAATTTCAGTCATATAAGACAAGTCTAAATGATTTTCCACGAGAATGGATGTCTATCTGGATGTTTATAGCAAGATATGTTTGGGAGGAAGGCAGTAAGAAAATATTTTCAATAGATGGTTGGTAAGTACCTCACCATTATACTCAAGGAAGACACAACCTGCCATTAGAACAGAAATACTGGAGAACGGTAAACTTTAAGTTGATAAACTCCTTATTAGGTAGCTGAAGACAGAAGTCCAAGGAGTATAATGATGGTACAATAATTAAAATATGTAGAGAAAGGATGGATGGAATCACATAGAAAAACTAAAATTGCAGGGTCTTCCTTTTTGTTCTTCCATATATGAGGCCAACAGGTGCTCACAATAGAGCAGCTCAGTGAAAACATCGTTTCCCTTCCTTTGCAGTGTTTGAATTTCCCCTTTCTTCTCCTTACCCCCAAAACCATCAGAATCATTTGTAGAAACTCACAGATGTAATTTTTTTTCATTTCTTCAGATAGGGTATTGGGGCACAGGCCTACATTTTATTCCATGGAGCTACTGCACAGAAAGCAGAGTTAGGCTGAAGTTGAACCATTTCCCAAAACAATTATTTCATTATCACGATCCAGAATTCTCACATCAGTACAATATTTACTGTTAAAACTGAATCAGAGGTCATATTTGGAGATAACAAAACTGCCCATCTGTAAGAGCTAATACAGTTCTCAAAATACCTTTTAGTGTCTTCAAAATAGTTACACTGGAGAATAAGAATTATTTCATCAGGCAGTCACAATGACAAGGACCACAAGCCATTTTGCTTTTTCACCAAAAATACAATCACAAAATCAGGGCTGCATATGGACATGCAGCTTCACAGGTGCTCTCAAGGAAATGGCAGCATCCAACAACAGTATCTTTGCTAGCATTTCCAACAGTTGGCTGTGTGTCAGCGCCTTACTGGCACAGCTGGCACTCAAGGAAAAAAAAAAAAAACAGAAGGAAAACAGACCACCACCACCCTTGCACTATTGTTCTCTCTGCCTTTATAATTTGTTGCAAATAACTTCAAATTGTAATAGAAAGGACATACTCTAATTTCTGCTCAGCCAACTTTAGATTCCCTTGGTGGCTGAGTGGCTAACTCGGCATAGCCACATCCTCCTCAGCTGGGTACGTTGAAGCCAAGTAAAGGAATGGGAAAGAAGAGAAGATGCTCCAGCAATACTCTCGTATACTTCCTACATTCATATATCTGTCTTTCTGATCTCCTGTCCCAGTGCTTTCTCTACAGAGTTCAGTAAACATCACACAGAGATCTTTGATCATGAGAAAAGCAAGGCTGTGTATTTTCCACTGACATTTGTTTGTTGATGGAAGAGGTGTATGCCAAACTGTAGCATGCCATAAAAAGACATGAAGCTATTCTCTAATTCCTATAATGCACAGATCTATATTGCATTGAGAGGAAATTATAGACTACAGTAAAACCTGACAGGGCATATAACTTCTTCACACTTTTAAACAAGTAATCAAGCTGCCTTTATTGGATTTACTTCTGTAAAAAATGAACAGTTCCACTAAGTTATTGAAAACACCAGTATCAGTCATGAAGTGATTCAATAAGAATTAGGAAGTCAGAAACATGATGCTACTTTTTCGAGCCCTGTGATTGACAGAGTTGCCCAAAAGATTAACCATAATTACAAAGAAACAACCTATGTTAAAGAAAGTAACATATACTTCTATATACTTCAATGAATTTATGCTATAAAACATTACAAAGAAATAGACGTTTTAAAAGAGAAACATTAAATTTTATGACAGAAATGCAAAGAAGCGACACAATTTCTTTATGTAGAACTAAGAAGAAGCTTCTGTACGTATATCAGTCCACATTCTTTTATCCAGCCTTTAATTACACTTAGTATCATATCCTTTGGTGTATAGGAGAAGGGAGTAGGTAAGCTAAAGTAATACTCAAGTCAATCGATTTGGGTAGTACTACCTTTGTTTTTTTCCTTTTTTTTTCATCTAAGTGGTGAATCTGTAACCACTAAAGTAATACATTGATATAGCAAAACAGAAAGTCAAACAACTTACTGGAAATATAAATCATCCAGTAAAAGCCTGATTTTCTATTATACAGAAATCTCAGGACAGGATATAAAGAGAAAAAAAAAGTAAATGGCAAGGTCATGGTCCTATATATATATACACACACACACACACAATATATATATATATATATATATGGATATTCATATATGAATATATATACACTCTATATACATACACACAATATAATGAGTATATATAGTCTCTTTTTTTAAGAGAAATGTTATTATTCCCTTGCATCTGCACTGGCAGGGAGAAAACAATTGCATGGTGGGGTGAGGAGAGTGGCAAAATGAGCTTAGAAAAAGAAAGCAAAAAAGAAAAAAAAAAAGAAAAAAAAGTGTCAATTCAAGTACCACACATGACAAAGTAAAAACTAAACATGATACATTCAGGCAGGTGTCCTTCTAATATAGAACATGCGAGTTTTAGAATGCAGAGTCCTTCATACAGATGTTCCATCAATCACATCAGTATTTTGGGCTACAGCACACTCCACTTATACCTGATACTTAGTAGCAATTTTCAGTTGTAATTATCAACCATTTGAGCAATCTAAGCCTGCAGTACGAAAATATTAATATTCATTGCTCATACCATGAGCCTTGAACAGACTGTACAAACATAACATATGTTTAGGTAACTCGAATACTTATCCACCTTACTTCTTCGGTTTGCATTTTTCTACCTCAAACCAGCTGCAGTTCCAGCCCCTGCTATTGCCACCAAACCACACAGAAATAGGAATTGTCTCCATAACCATCTTACCGTATAAAGTATTTCCACAAAAGGAACAATAATAATAGCTATTAATAACAACACTCTTATTGATATATAGGTCTTTTTCAGGTAGGCTTTTAAAATCAAATTTCCTAATGTTTTTGCTAAAGGTGGTCTATAATACAACGGACAACCACAGTAACAAGGAAAAGAACATGTTCAAGTTAGCAAACAGGACAAGTAACACAGGTAGAACCAAGGAAGTAAATTCAGAATGGAGAGAATTATATGAGTATACAAAACCAGAACTATATATAACAATAAAGATTTTCTTCAGCTGATGCTTGTTAATCAATCTCTATGCTTATCTCAGAGTTGGCGTATCTCAGACAGGACTTTGAATTTTTCCCTTCCCTTTTTAGAAAGAGCCACTGGAATATAGAGGCACAACCAGCTGGGCTGGACGTGTGTTGGTCCCTGGAGTCCAACATCCTGTCTCTGCCAAAGGCCAAAAGCAAGAGGAGGGTGAAAGAGCACATTTGGTGCTTCCCCAAAGTACTCCACCAGCTCCCAATCAAGCTGTGCTACTTGCTCCTTGTCTTACTGGAAAACATGGGACACTGCACTCTGGAGTCCCTTCCTCTGGTAGTTTTGTCCTCATGCTTGGCACGTGCCCATTCCATGGTAATGCAGGGGATTATATCCACCTTTCTCAGGATCTCTGGATTTGTGTTTCTATAATACACTGTAGTCACACTTTCAGTAAAAAAAAGAAAAAAAAAAGTGTTTTATTAACACTTCTAAAATGTGTTAGAAGCCCTTTAAGGTAGCAGTCTGACATTGCAGGTCTTTATAACATTAAACTCATTATACATTTCAGTATTGTAACTTGATTTGCTCTCTCAGCCATTCAGAGAATCTAAACATACTAAATGCTAAACATAAATAAATTATGAAACGGGAGAGAGACTGGTGATTTCAGGACTGACGATAACCATGAGTTTCACATTAGTTTCTAGGGATGCCTCAGGGTTTCCATCACACACTGTTTGCTATGATGAGCAGTAAGAATTATCCTGTCCTGCCTTCCTTGGAAATGAAATACAGCTCTATCCACCAGAAGTCTGAGTAAACCTGGCTGATCATATCTGCTTTACAGATGTAAGTATTTCACTTAAAATTCGACGTTGTACTGAAGCGTACAGTGCTTTAAGCATCAGTGTTAAAATTCCTGTAAAATTTTATGTCACTTTAGCATAAGGCATGTTACAAGTAAGCTCTGTCTCAAAACAAATGAGGTATTAACAAAAGCATAAAGTTTTTCTCAAAACATTTTCCCATTTTTTTCTTCAAGAGCTTTAAAAATACAGCATAGAGTAAGAAACTTCCCTTTTCTAGGATTTTACTGAAAAGACATTAAGAGGTGATTTCAGTTAAATTTTCACATATCCCATTAAAAATCCTGACTATCACCATATTATTTTACAGTCTCATTAACATCAAAAAGGGGGTGGCAACTCTACCTTGTGATCTGAAATATATTCTTCTCTCTCTCCATTTCTGTAATTACACTAAACCCTTACGTTTTTTTAAGCCTACTCCAAATTTTGTTTACTTATCTGCAAAACAGCCTGAGAACTGTCCATCTCAACTGCTTTCATGACTAACAATATCATCGTTTTCAGCAATTTTGTCAAAGCATGGCCAGTTTAGCCCACAACTTTGGTAGCAGTGGACAATCACTGACTTTACAGATACCAGCTGATAAAGACAGAGAACTCTGCTTTTTTAAATTGGCCATTACTTCTATTAATTAAGTCAATGTTGAACTGGAATCTCTCCTTATTGCCTCCTTTCCTTTGACATTCAGCTATAGCTCGGTGGTTGCATGGATGCATATTTCCAGAAATATGAAGCTTCTATTTTCTACATGCTGGAGACAGGGTAAAACTTTTGGTTTAGCATTTCAACCCAATTGAGTAACTAACTTAAGATGGATAATTTTAAGTGTATTTCAGAATTTATGATATTTGAAGTGTTTACAGTAGAGGTATAAACCACCTCCACTATAGTTACAACTGTTTTACAAATCTGACAGTGCTACACTGTCAGTCTTCGGAAACACGATCACACAATCCCCTCAGTATTAGCCCTAGTTTCCAATTGTAGCATTAAACTCTTAATTCTGAGACTTGTTTTCTGTGCCCAGTGTGCTTTTTTTAATTTTTAAAAAATAGAGAAATTACAAGACACACGGGTAACCGTCTTTTTTGTCAATATGCATTTACCACTATTTCCTAGTGTACATATTTAACTTAACATTCACTATTCTGTTCAGAATTTTGCCATGACATCAGTTTTAGTGAAACACTTATCCATCAAGGCAAATCTTTTGTTGATATATTTTAGTCTAAATTAAGCCTTCATTAGACATTATTTCTCCAGAATATGGGATGAAATTTTATGTCAAAGACAGCAGGCACCCCCAGCAATAGCACCAGCTATTCAATTGTTGTATCTGCTATTCATGCAAATCTAGCATCCCCACCTGCATGCCACAACCTCTGAGGACAGAGCTAGCATCTGCCTCTTGGCTCAGTGAAAGAATCCTAGTTTCAAAGACTTGGATAAAGAATCGCTCTATCTGTCAGGTCCTTGGCATTCATCAGCAATACAAGGTATGGGTTCAAGACGAAGCAGTCTAACACTCAGGGGACTCAAGCCCAGATCTTCTTTATTCCAGGTGAATACCCTGACACGAGCTACTGCTTGCTCTTTAGCAGGTTCCTCTTTGTAGGGTCTGACCCCACTCAATTTATAAATAAATACAACTCCAGCACACCTATTTTGTCCCAAGACAAAACAAGACATCCTCCTCCCAGCAGCCTAATGTTTTTGCACAATGAACGTGACCAGCTTTACTGAGAGCATGAAAGTCAACCCCTTTCTGACTTCTCGATAGTTTCTTCTTTTAAGGGGACAAAAAGGCATATGCTGCCTGCCAGTCACCCTTAGAATTTGCCTGGTAGGTCAAATTCTGCAAATGCAACAAATATTTGTGAAATCTGACTAGAAAGAAGGGGAAAAAAACCCCAACGGTGGTTTAAATAATTGCTCCCACTAGAGGAAAGCCCACAGTGCAAGCTCAACAATTATTTGTTCCTTTTGGCCTGCCAAAACTTAAAAATGCATCACTTACAATCAGAGGCACCATATGTCAGCTTTTGCTCATCTAGTGATTAGGTGAGAGGAAGGCAGCCAAAGGTGTAGTGGGGCAGGGAATTAAAGGTCACGTAGAGGAAGCTAAGTCATCAGAGTGGAGGCTAGAGACAGGAATGTAAAACACTCATTGTTAGACACTTAATTGTACGCCTTTTCCCTGAAAAACAGACATTTTAATCTCCTGTTTTCCTCTTTTCTATCCTTGCATCTAATTATGTGGCTCCTATTTCTAACTAACCCTGTACCATACCCTCACAATGTTTTCTTCCTGTCCTCACCTTCTGTCATTTCTACGCTTTTTTCCTTTTCTTAATTTTTTTTATTATTATTATTTTCTCTATTCTATTCAGAAAACCTCATTCCTCACCATGCGTTGGACACAGGCTGCTGCTTTGAGTTTTGAAATTGAAATCCATCCTGTCCTCCAGCATCCGGTCAGAGGAGTTACAGAGAAAATACTGTTGAGCTTGAGAGTATCAGTTGCTGCGCAGGAAATGGCACATCCACCAAATCATGGCCCTTGCAATCAGGATCTTCTGTACCCACAGTTACACAGTTTGGTTTTCACTAGCACTCGAGGTAGATCCTTAAAAGTTTGTCAGAAAGAACATTTGGGAAAGGCTATTTTTTTTTCCCCAACTTTGGTCTTGGAAACTGTTGGTCTTTATTTGCTAACACTTTACCACTAAAAAATTAGGCAAACATCTAGCCCAGAAAACGTTTCACAAATTTTAATTATTAGTTACAAAACCATTAGTTGCAAAACCATTAGCTGCTAAAGCATTAGTTGCTAAAAGCAAGATTTTATTGAATTGCTTTAAACACACTGAATTAAACAAACTTCATTATTAGGGCAGGAAACAACTTAAAAATGCATATACAAGTTCATGGAAACTCATCACTCACTGTATAACTGCATCTTACTGTAATTGTATCAGAGTTTAATATTGCATCTTCATGGAATCCCAGCACAGATTTCAGTGAAGAGATACTACAGTTCAGATACATACACACACATACACCCATTTTACCTCCTATTTTAGCAATTACTTTAAATATTTTCTGTAGTCACCAGCATAAAAAGCTCAGTCATGGCAGCACACAACAGCAGGGGAGGCAAAGTGCAAAGTTGTTTATTAGCAAGTAAGATCATTATCATTAGAAATTAAATAACTGTAAATGAAAAACTTCACATTTTACATCTCCACCTGTTCCACAAAATCGACAATGCCTTAATTATTGCTTAAACATATATGTAATTTTCCAAATTGTATTAAATTATATTATTCGAGTTAATGAGGCACAAGGTATTAAAAATGAGCTACCCTCGTCTTTCTGCCTCACACATTAAGAGCAGTTCAGTGCTATCAGACTGTTATATTCCCAGTAAATGAATTAATTCAGAACAGGCACCAGACAACCCCAACAAAAGTATCTTTAGAAATAAAGCAGCAATACACACACAGAAAACATTTTACACACTTTGTTTCTATAATTTGGTTGGTGCTGCCTGTTCTCTATGCCTAGAAGAGCCAAGAGTATCACATATGCAGAAATCTTTAAAATATCAACAAGCATTCAGGTGTAACCATAACACTATATCATGCAGCTACATCTATATTTCATTACAACTATGAACATACTCAGATATTTCTGCTACCATCTCCCAGACAAAAATTAAGCTATGTATATATGTAAAAAAGTTAGAATACGACTGGATTTAATTCTTTCCACCAGAGGAAACCGAGATTTATGTTTAAAATCTATGCCTGCAGCTATGAAGAACTGTAACATCACTTTCAACTTATTATCACTGTATTGATCCCAGAAAAAAGTAACAGAAATAGTGAATTTACTGTTGAGAATGAACAGGACCCATTTTAATATCCTTACTCCGGTTCCTGCAAGAGATCAACTGAACAGTACAAGCTTCACAGAAAACATTAGTACAGTGGAACTAGTGCCATCCAACAGAAAAACAAAAGGTGTCAGTTATGTCAACGCAGAAAGACCTGTTCTATGTAACAATGCTTCCCTCAGTGTCTCCCTCACTGCTCTGCAGGTCTGGGAAGAACTGACATGAAAATGTGCCAAGCAGGATATAAAAAAACAACAACGGCTCTTACATATTCCTTCAATTTTTGTACAGAACCATTTGCCAGGATTTAACAGATTGCTGCTGATGGCTGTGCACAAGCAAGCAGCACTCAACAAGTACATACGCTGCGTTCACGACAACACGGAAACGGGGCCACTGCTACGCCATAAGCAGGGAAAGGTCCCTCAGCGTCCCATACCTCATGGCTTGCAACGACCAGAATTCTACATAAGGTTTCCATCCATTTTAAACATATAGTTAAAGAGATTAATAATTGCATTTTTCCAGAAGGACGACAATCTATTTCTGTAAAATATCCACGTGAAACCAGATATCAAACTAGATGAAAGTATTTCTACATTAAATTAAGAGCTTCCACTAAAAAAAGTGAAATTACTGTGTAACACACCTCATGTTTAAACTATTAAGACAGCACCATTTACATCACAAATTTGGGACAAAGACTGAGGTATTCAACAGGTAGATTCTGCGAGTTAAAAAATAGAAAGCACTACACAGCATGCTGAATTACAGGGGTAGGCAGCTTCAGCTGTGCCAGAGTCTCTCTGAGCTGTCTAGGATTAAAGCTTGTACTACCCTATCCGACAGCGCAGATGACAACATCAACAGAGAATTGCTGGGAAATAGAGCTGGGAAGAAGATCTCATTTTTCTTAGGTGTTTGTATGTAAATTGGCTTTTGAGGAGTTGCTTCTGTCAGCCTCTATGCTCATGAGACATGGATGCTGCCACCTGACTCTGAGTACAGACATTAGGGTTAATGAATTAAGCTTTTAATTAAGCTTTCTTACACATACTTCCCAGACTACACAGTCAAATTTCCCTCTTTTTCTCCATCCAGAGAAACAGAACTAAAACCAGAAGGCAAATCAATTTGGTCCCATCATTAACTTTGTAGCAACAAGCCTTTGAAAAAGGTTATTTATTATTACATCCTCTCCTGCGACCTTAATACTGCTGTAGCCATAGAATGTCAAGAAAGGGCACCACAAAAACTTATCCCATTCAGTGATTAGTACAAGTTAAAGCGTTTAGGGAAGAAAGACAAAAAAAAAAAAAAAAGATGTGAAAGTCAATTGTACTGTGAAGAAGGGGAGACACAGAAAAGGCAAGAAATCTTACACTTCCGTCACATACTTCATAATTCTATTGAGGTTGGCATTCATTTATGCTACTGACTTTTGCTATTTTGCTATTCTGGTGGGACAGAGATGATGCAATTAATGCAGTAGTAAAAGTTTCCACTGTTGTGTTCTAAAGTTTCCAAATCCATAAAGGCAACTGGATCATGTTTTCCACCAAATCAAGTTTATAATCTTCACATGGTAAAAAAAAAACCCACAATTTTTCCAAAATTGCTCATATTATTTATCTCTCCAGAGTATGAAAACTAAGTTACCACTTCATCATCAGTCACGTCACATTTAAAAAGGTGGTAACATTGTACATTCGAAATTAAACAATTAGTTTCACATATTTTAAATTGATAACTTAATTTTGTCTTCTCTCTGATTTTCCTGACTGAAAAATTCACTGTCCTATCTTGAGAGATTAATCAATTTCACTTCAGATAAAAAGCAGATTAAAAAATTATCAATTCTAAAGGTTTACCTCATTTTTAATTTAAAAAAATAAATAATTTTTCAAAATTCCAACATCTATCCTATGCCAAAGCAATAATTTGAGTTATTAAACTGGAATTCGATCTTGATTTAAGGCCTACAAATAATTTTCTTTGAATTAAAGGTAGTCCTGAACTTTAACTAGAATTCTGAAGACTATTTCTAATACTTTGGAAGATTTTGCTTTGCTGGTCAGAATATTGCCCACTTAGCCTAGATAAGACCAACCCCCAAAAAAATTTTTCCTAACAAACTCCATGGGATCCACCCTGTCAGCTCTCAAAACCAATGTCCCATGGTTGTCTTGATCACTGCTGACCACATATACAGGGAAGACAAAAGTCCAGAGACATGTCAAATCACTCTTACATTATCTCCTTGCAACTTTGTTGGTATAGTTGTCCTTTAGGACAAGGGGTGATGGTTTTAAATTAAAAGAGGGGAGATTCAGACTCCCCTCAGAAAAATAAAGAAAAAATGTTTTATGATGAGGATGGTGAAACACTGGAGCTGGTTGTTCAGAGAGGTTGTATATGCCCCATCCCTGGAAACATTCAAGAACAGGTTGGACGGGGCTCTGAGCAACCTGATCTGTTGATGATGTCCCTGCTCACTGCAGGGGAATTGGACTAGGTGACCTCTGAAGGTCATTTCCATCCCAAAACATTCTGTGATTCTATTCTATCATTCTGTGATTTTTCCGTGTCTGCTTTCTGCTCCTCTCTGTGGCTTGAAGGCATGTCAAGCAAGTTCAGCCTCTGGCTGTGGCATTTCCTGGGGTCTGACACCATGGGTGCTGCCAGCTTGCTCCATCTGGGGAGGCAGAAGGAAACGCAGCCCATCCCACTTGTCACCTTGGTCTCCAGAGCTGCAGCCCAGGACAAATGTCCAGGGATGTATATTTACTCCTGTTTTTCCAGGAAGAGCTTCTGCTAGCCTAAGAAACTTCACCCTCTCTCACAAATAGGCCATTGCAACAAAGCCTATCCTTCCCTTCAACATTTGTCCATCTGCATCAAATTAAAGGACAATGATCAAAAGTAATTAGTTCTTAAAAAGTAAAATAATAAAGGAATCCGTATAAAGGAATATCAGCAGTAGCGGCGTGTGACAGCTGCAAGAGACAACATCATTTTTGCATATCAGAATTAATGTAGCCTATGAGCATTTAAAGCCGATAATACATTAGACTTGTAGTTTCAAATATTATATTTGTATATTTCATGACTATTTGTACTGGCAAACATGTCACACTGCCTTTCTACAAAATAGTAAGTATACTATCCATTTTCCTGAAATATTAATGTATGAATAACCTATCTCTTATGCAAAGCTGAAATAGGATTTAATGAACCTCCATTACTCAAGCTGCACATTTTCCTAAAGATGAAAAATGCCATGTACAATGTATTTTCCTGCATGTGAATAAGCTCATTAATAGAGATTTCTGAACAGAGTGTTTCTACTCAGCAATTTTTGCCCTTTGGGAGGGGGAAGGAAAAAGAGAAGGGAGCAGACACTTCCCCTCATCTCCAGAAAGGAACCAAATCGGCTTTCTTAATATTTTGGTTTCAAAGCAGTTCTTAGTACATAGGCACAATTGCCTTCTGACAAATGTGTATTAAAACTTAGCTGCAAGCAGTTAAATCTGTTTTACTATATTCTTCCCCTACTTTGATAGGAAGTGATAACAGAGAAAGTAATCAAAGCAGTACAAATTTGTCAATACTGAGAACTGTTGTTTGTTTGACATCTGATTTGCCTCTTTGAATAACTCCCCTCCCTGAAGAAGTCCATCATGGTGTACATTCTCTGTAAATAAACCATTACAATAAATTATTGTAAGCACCTCAGAGGAACAAGTTTTTTCTTTTTCAGCAACTAATGAGGTTTGGAAACTTGGACACCAAAATATTTTTTTTTTTTAGTTTTCCTAGTGTTATTTTACAAAAATGCTAAAATTACTGTACTTTCTCTACTTAAAAATGTGTTAAGCAAGTCTACCTTTCTAGTCTATTTCTTGGAATTTCCCATTAACTCTACCCTCTCCTACCTTCCCCTCCCAATTTCCACTACTATTCTTCAAAATGGGTCCACTGGGTTTCAGATTCTCTGTGGATACTATCCCTGAGTTTTCTTCAAAACTTTGCTGTACTCAGAAGCTGCCAGGAGAACTCTGTTGCATTATCTCTTACTGCTCAGACAATAGATATCGATGGCAGAATCAGGAACAATTGCAGGCACACCTCATACCTAATTTCTCAGTAATAAACTTGTACTAAACCTATTATTTTATCTGATAAACTCTCTGGCTCACTGTAGTCCTGAATCAGGTAATGTAAATTTTTTGAGAGCTTTGCTGTTGCACTGCACAAGGTCAATATCTTAAGACGAAAAAAACCCAACAATCCAAAAATACAAAAAATCCCCAACCTTCCCCCTCAAACATCTCCCACACTTTCCATGACTTCCCCAAAGCAAAAGAGTATAATCTGTTCACCCCTCAACAGCTCACTGGTTCAAAGACATACTTGAGCACCACTGAGATGAGGTTCAGCCCTTGGTCTGAATATGGCTTTTGGCCTCCTGCTTTCAAAATAACCTCTCTAAACAATCGAGTACTGCCTACTTTAGAAAGGCAGATGGCATTGCTCCCTCCCAATAACGGATTTGAATTTTCTTGGGAAAGGACAGCAAAAAATCCAAATGCTTTAGAATCAACAGCTCCCCTACTTTAAAAAAAAAACAAAAACAAAAAAACAAAAAAACCCCCAGGTTTTGATAGAAGACATTTTCAGACAAAAAAAAATCTTTTGTTACCAAGTAGGGGTTGGTTTCCAGGTGGGACTATTTGGTATCTCTGAGGCAACATGCCGTGGCCACAGTTTTTAGTTTTACAGAAACAATACTATCAAATAACACCAAAATACAGAAACAAGGCCATGAATTTTTTAGAATAATGATCACTCAGAGAATATAGTGAAAAAGTCAACTATGTTCATGGGAAATGTAACTAGTTAGCTTGCTCTGCAGAACAGTTACATGTTTCATAGCACAGATTAACGGCTTCTCGACAACTTTAACATTATTAGACTATCCAGTCAGTCTCATTATTGTCCAATACTGCAAAGCTTTGGTAACTTGGCTGATCATGGCAGGGGAATATGCAAGATGTTGAAATCGGGTTTCTCTACTCCTAGGTCACAGCAGCAAAAGTTGATGCCCTACAGCACGCTGCATACAGTAACGGGGAGATGACAGCCTCCAAGACAGGATCATTGTAGCCAACCCGCAAGCCTGTGCTTCCTCCCACCATGTCACCAAACCTTCCCTCTTCATCCAACATCGCAACACTCTCAAATCACAACTCAAAGGACTGCAGATTTACATATTTTTAAAATATTTATAGGCTGTATGCAGTAGACAACCATCAGGCCTCCTGCCTCTCAGACCTCCATGTACCAACTGTCAGCAACACAGAAGGACATCTTGGGTATCCAAACTACTTTATTTGACTTGAACTCCACCCTGCCTCCTCAAATTGTTTAGCTGACACAGAAACTATGCATGACCCTCGGAAGAAGGATTAAGATCACATAATAAAACCAAGAGTTAGACTTTTTTTTTTTTTTTTTTTTTTTTTTTTTTTTTTAAATAGTGTGCTACATGAAACTGTCATCTCACAAACTCTTTATACACTTCAGAATTCTCCTACAAAAAGTGTTTTTTCTTGAAAACAAAAAAAAAACCCAAACCCAAGCTGTAATTATACAGTCAGAGAAAAGCGTAATAATTCCAGTATGCCACCACAATTTTCTCAAGAAGACACGAACAGCTAACTGGGGTTCCATGCTTTAAAAATCATCCTTTCTACCAGAAGTTGTCTGTATGTCCAATGTATATGCATGTGGGAGAAGAACCTGCTTAAAAACCATGAATACTGAATTTGCAGAAACTGCAAATAAATAATTTCTAAATTCCTCATCTCTAACAGCCTAATTTCTACTTATGATCTAAAGATACCGTTCAGAACAACAAATCAAAAAATTTTATTTTCTTGTCAGCAAGTATGATTCTGTGAACAGATATAGAAGGCCTCATCTTGTGAAGTATCGAATAACTTAAGTGGTCCTTGACTGTAGAAGCAGCTGGAACATACTGCTTCCATGGAATGCTGATCTCTTTACCACTCATAAAACCAGTGATACTCACCTCTTCATTACGCACTATTTTTGTAGACCCATCCCATATGAAAAAACTAATCTATGATAACCAGTTTAGATATAGAATGGTATCTCGAAAAGCTCTGTTTAGTAATCTGCTTCCTCTTCCCCTTAAAAGTCTAAACGAAAAGTAACTATTAAGTAAAACCCCAAAAGGTTTTGTAAACAGACTGCAACAAAAAAGAAATATTCTTACCTTGAAGCATCAAAGCTGTCATAGGATCCAACTGTGTAGTGTCTGAACAGTTTCTTTGCTCTGTCTGTTCGTGTTTCTGCACAAATAAAAGAGAACTTTTAATAATACTCTTGTATTTCTTAATCGAGTGCAGTTGCAATTTCAAAGTGGATGTTCAGCTATACATCAATACAGAAAATTTACAGTACTTTCTAGAATCACAAAATGGTTGAGGTCAGAAGTCATCTTGTCCAACCCTCCTGCTCAAGCAGGGCCACTCACAGCCAGCTGCCCAGGGCTGTGTCCAGGCGGCTTTTGAATATCCTTACAGAGGGAGACTCCACAACTTCTCTGGGTAACTTATTCCAGTGCTCATTCACCCTCACAGTAAAAAAGTATCTCCTTATTGTTCCCTTACAGTGGATGTACATGGTTTCAAGGCATTTTGAAAAAAATTTTTACTTTGGAGTTGAGACATTCTTTTATCATATTATACACATCAGGTGAATAAGGAGAACATCTTGCAGATCATGTATCACAGCATTCACAAGTTTTAAAGCTCCACCCACATTCTCAGTGGCAAAACCTTTCAAGTGCAATCTTTGGTTCTTTTATAACTTGGACTAAGAGGTAAAATATAAGAAGAAAGAAAGAAGAAAAACCACCAATGCATTTCAGAAAGTTTAGAAAAATAGCCAAAATAATGCAAACCAGTATTTTTTGTTTAAACACACATACATACAAAACTAGAGCTATTTCTGTAATTTTATTAGGCATATGGAGAATGGGGTAGGGGAAAACATAGTTGCTCACATTCATCACCATCAATCTAATCTCACAGGAAATAGTGCTATGACATTTGTACTACCATTGTACAGCAAAAGCAAACAATCCAAACAACTAGAGGATATGGCAACTAGAGTATATAGTGACGCAAAGAACAATGAAATCCCATAACTGGGAACCACGAAGAGCAAAAGAATAAGATACAACAATACGTCTACTAAAAAGGCATTTAAAACCTCAAATACATTAAGATTTTATATTTAGGCTTCTTCCTTAAGAAAAAACATACACCCCACTGAAGCAGTTCCTACATCTAGAGGTTGCAGCATTAAATCATCCTCTAAGGCTATGAACATTACGCTCACAAGTATTTCTACAATTCACCAACTTTAACACTGGTTTAGTATGGGTATAACAGTTAAAATATTTAGTTTAGAACTGCATCTATAGCATGACAGACAACAGAGCTAAACATGTCTCTTCCTCTAGACCAGGAAAGATGCTCTTTCATTTATTACTTTCAATGGGTAACTGCAGGAGCTCCAATAAATCAAGTATGTGGGAAAGGTGCAGAAGCTACTCCTGTATTTGGTCACTTCAGTTTGCATAGCAAAGAGCTTAATCTAAATGGCTTTCACTGAAAGGCTATCACTCTCTCTGTATGTGTGTGCGTGTATATGTGTCTGTTTATATATAGGATTGTAGAAGAGGTAGGTAACTCATTGTCAGATTCTTCAGAATGACAGGAAATACAGAAGCTTACTTCAAAAAGACATTCAAATAAAGTAAAACTTTAACAAAAAAGAGAGCAAGGAACCTTTGGTACGTTTATGTATTACAATAAATGTTGTTCACATGTATCAATTTTCTGAGCCTTACTCAGTTTTTATCACAATAATAATCTAGTGTATTAATTTTTCCTCAGATGAGCATCTTTAGTGTAGTCCCTTTTTAAATGGCTTCTTCATTCAAGGGAAGATACTTATGCAGAAACTGTAGCTTTTGAGACAGCAAAAAGTCTTGCCTAAATACAGCTTGGTCCTCAAATGCAATCACACAAGTTAGGCTAACAGACATCAAAAATCAAATTGAAAAGTTTCTAGTTTAGCTTGTGACCATGAAATTCTCATCTGTATGGTTAAGGAATGTTTCATTGATGGACAGCCTGACTCTATCCAAACAGATTTTATTAGTTCTCCAAGCATGGCATAGCCCTCAAGGTACACCATCTCTATGTGACAACTTTTAAGAATGTTAAAAATTACTGTGAGAGGTCGTGCTGTCAGACGACCAAGTTCTAGTCTGCAGAGAGAAAAAAATACACCAGTGCAGGATGATAGGCTTTGAACGTGGCCAAGGAGCACAGTGCAGAAGAAAGTATTGGGAGGCAGACTTTGGAAAGAAGGGTTGACAAAACACATCTTTCCTGGCTTTAACTAAGTACAGCCGACACATAAGTGGATTGTGCCCCTGGTAGGAGATATAAATACAAATACATATATAATACAGAGGAATTACGACTGAAAAGATATGTGCAGGTTGCAGCTGGCTAAAAGAGTAAGCGTAAAGTATTTCTTCATAGCAGTGCACCAATTTGCAAGATGCAAGAAAAGCAGTACTTAGAAAGAACAGAAATATATACATTTATATAAATTTTGGGGAGACTAGCCAGCCTTCTTCCTACAGAATGGTGAAAGAGGGAGAAAATCCCTATTATAATATGAATCCTACTTGATAGCTTTGTACAGTCTTATTTTGTCCCTTTGGCACTCACCTACGATCTATACTGTTTACCAGAGAGGCCTTACCTTTACCCCAGGTTCCAGCTCTTACTGCCCTCACCCCCCTGCCTTTCTGGAACACCCAAAAAGGACACAACTCGCTCCAGGACTCACCTACCATCTTCCTAGACACAACCAAAGCTCAGCCAGCCAGCACGGTAGCTGCAGGGCTGGAGGGCAACACGCTGCCTTTCACAGAGTAAGAGCTGTAAGCACAGGGAGCTGTGATGGTACCCAAGGCTACATGACATCTGCTCAAAGAGATCTGGCTTTGAAGTAGCTCATTGTATGACTGTACCTCTTCATGTGCTGTAAGGGATTCAGTGAATTTTATGGGTCATGCCTTTGTTGCTAAGTTTACAAGTTTAGCTTCAAAATCCAGAGCCCTGTGGTGATGTGGAATAAAGTGACCAGCCTTAATTGCAGTCTATTCCCCAACAAGCAACATTCTTTTTCACATTATCCTAAAAATCAGATTAATATCAAGAGACATAATCAGAAGAAAATAGAAGAATGTAGGCCTGGATTCCACGTAGAGTTTACCACTGGTCTGTTTTCAACAGTCACTTATAAATAATTAAAAAGGACAAAGTATGAAGAAGAGTATTTTGGAAATCTAAAAGCCACTGCTTGATCCTTAAGAAGCCAGATGTTCCTTCTGCAGAAACTGTTTTCTATGGCATGATATTCAGTGCTATTAACGAATACAAAGTGGGTGGGAGGAACGGAAAGGCGCAGTGAGACAGATAGCTTTGTTCAGCTACTTAGTATTGCAAAGCCAGCATTCTTCAGCTGCAGCTTGTATCTGCTCCCTGTCTCTCCCACCCCTCTCTTTCCCCCCACTTCTTTGTGTGCAATCGTATTCACAGGGATTATTTGGGAAAACATTAGCCTTACAAATCCCTGAAGTCAAGGCTAAATGGCATGTTTCCCAGGTTGCTGTGTAAATTCTTTAATTACCCTCTTTCCCTAACCTCTGACTCAGATTCCAGTCTGTCCTATTACGCAGCGTAAGTACAGACATCCAAACACAGGGGGAAGGATCAGGAATCTGTCATCATAAGGAAAGATGTGTATA
>NW_020799103.1:8897287-9010688 GCF_003259725.1 Athene cunicularia
GGGGGGGGGGGGGGGGGGGGGGGGGGGGGGGGGGGAAGTTCCATTCTCTAATTTGGCTAAAGAATACAAAGAACCTATAGGCAATTTTTAACAAATGCGTTTCTGAATTCAAGCCATATATAGCATAATAGCGCTATTATAGGTATAATAGCATCAAGGGGTTAGTGCCAGGTTTCGCTGGATTTTTACCCATTCTTATATCCCCAGGTTTTCTGAAGACCAGCACTTTAAATCAGAGTACTGAAGCAAGATAGGACCACCTAAGACTACTAAACCTATCATCATTTATGTGAAAAGGAAGGCTCCCTCTACAGCTACTGAAACTATTTTTCATAAGAACACATCACCATAAAGCTCCCCACTTTCTGCTAAAAAAGAAATGGCAAAACAATCCCAAAACTACCTAAGAAGCTTTATTCACAGCAATGAATATGTCATGTAGGATCAATGCGAGCCCTAGTATGATGAGAGCCATAGAAGAATCTGGAAGGAACAAAATAATGTGACGAGTTTTTCCTGGTCCGTTCCCCCCTGAAGCCGATGAAGTTGCAGTAGAAATAAGCTATCTGCACTGTGCAATAGTGATAATACAAATAATAAAGCCCTGGCTGTTTCCTTATTAGAATCCTTTATTGCTGCAGACATTTCAGTAAGCAACAGACTCAACCCCTGCCATTCCAGAACGTAATTTATAGGATTTGAAGAAAGGTGGACATTGAGAAGATGTGGGTGAAAAACATTTTCACCTTTTCTTCTTCCACCTTAGGAGGAGTGATGGCTTTCCTCAACTGAGAAATATGTGTATGACTTCCTCGTAGCTTTGCTGTGTTAGTCTCATAGTGGACCACAGGACTCCAACAGCACCTGCAGACATTATCAAAAGCTGAAAAATCACTGACATGAAAAGCAAGAAATAAAATTTAGACTCTAATCCATAAAGACAGATAATGCCATTCTTGATTTATTTCTTCAGTGATTAGCACATAACTATTGTAGGCACGTTAGAACAGACAACCTGATTACCACATTGACACTATTACTTGTGGTCGATTGCTTACATATTTGATATTGTTTGGAAGAGTGAGGAACTAGGGGAAAAAAAATCCCAAAGCAACTGTCTTCATCTTCATTCCTTTTATTCTTCCTGCTGCTCTTCACAGGGCATTTCGGCGGCCGTGTTTCCTAGGAAACTGCAAGGGGTTGCTCTGCCAGTGGGTACGTTGTCAGACTGCTTGCCAGCACTCTGGGACGGGTTTAGACTGACTGACACGTCCATAAGATGAACAAAGGAAACAAAAGTGTAACAGCCTAATTTATCTGTGATACTGGAGAGCCAGCACAGCAGCAGATACCCTCCAAATATCACTAATGGTTAAAGGTAAAGTCAGGTTATACTGCTACTCCAACCTAGTTGCTGCACTTCTTATGCTAACAGAATTTAAGAAGTGGTTTCAGTCTGTTCTAAGCCAATTTCCAGCAGGAAGAAATAAGTCTGCACACTAAGAAATGCTTTTTAAACCCAAACATAATGAAAAAAAATATTAATTTAAAAGACAGAGGCAGAGTCCTTCCCTTTGCTCTTCAGCTGGGCACAGTAAACACAACAATTTAGCACCATCCCAAAACATGAAGCTTTTCTTTCTTTCCTCTTGCCTACTGACACTTTTGAGAGCTGTTTCACTAACACAATAGATAGTTACAGATGACCATTGCTAAAAGAGGTTCAGGTGCAGCGCTCTACACGTGTCTGCCGGATAGCAATACCCAGCAGTTATCAGAGACTCAGGCTTCCACCGTGCACCTTGTCCTTCCCATGCCGAAAATTCTTTCACAACTATCTATATTGAGGGTTAGACCAAAAGTTATTCAAAGCTGGGGAAAGCAACCTAAAATTCTTTGTTACTACCAGGTACACAGGTAACACTGAAAGTTAATAGAAGTTCACAATTCAAGCGCACTTATAGTTATTATCTACTTATTTTGCAACCAGACAGGGCACGTATCTTATGAGCCTTTCCTAAAATGGATCCAATAGTATCACAAAAAATTTTGACCCTACCAAAAAGACAAGTGGAGAAAAGTATATGGGATTGAAAACATCATTAAGAAGAACATTTACATTTCTATCCCAAGTACATGCACATTCAAAATATTTGCCATACTAAATGATGCCAAATTATCTCTGTCATAGAGGAAGTAGAGGAAGCAATAAGCAAAGGTAGCAGGTTTGTTCGCAAAGCTATGTCTCAGAAAAACTAACTTAAAGTGGATGTTCTTACACTAACACTTGTTTAGCACCTGTTTTTCCCATCTATTAAACAAGCTAATGACATAATTGCATCACAGGTCCATGCTGCTGTGGGATAACTGATACTATATTATGCACTCATCAAAAAAAGTGCTATTTTCTGTGACAAGATTAATGAAAGACAGACATAACTAAAGTATCCGCTTGCTTCACTCAAAGGCCATAGACTACAAATTGACATCACAGTGTTACTGTCAAATCACAGCATAACTAAACCTTTGTAAAGCTTTGATTTAGATGATAATATAATATACAGTTTGAGTGAAACAATGTATTAAGGAAATGTATGTCACATTTAGGAACCTAGAAGCATTTTGTCACTGAAGAGTCATCCTATTCCTTCCTTTCTGTGTGCTGTAAGCATAACTCAGTTTTAATGATTTAACTCATTACGAGTTCAGTATGCATTTTGTCTTCAAGTCACAAGTGATTTTCTTGATAACAGATACACTATGAACTTTGCTCCAGAAAATAATCAAAATTAGAAAAAAAAAAAAAATCTTCTTCATACCATATACAGTGAAGCCTCAATAAGCTATTTTACTTATTCCCTATTCTTCTTAGAAAATGAAGATACATCAAAACTGGGATTTTCCATTAAATATTCTACATTAACATTTTGATAAGTGAGGAGCCTTTTCAGGCCTATCACACAATTTTTTAACATAATATTTCACATTTCTTTCTTTGAGCAGTCATTTGAGCCATAGGAAAGATTAAGGTCAGGGATCCTCCTCCAAATCAAGCAGAGTAGGATCTTGGATTCTAAACATCTGTACAAAATATGTAAAAATGTAATCAAGAAATATAAACAGAAATTGTCTCTATTTCATCATTTTTAAGAGCAGAAGTTATTGCATTGAAGGGATTAGAGCATTAGTTCCTCCTATATGCTGTTTTTAAAACCTGGACAGGATTTTCCTCCCTCCTTAACTTTAATATCTATCATTTTGAACCCAGAATGAATAAGGAATCCATAAGATCTGCAGGCAACACATGCGAGTACAGCCTGCTTCTGTTAAAGGGATATTAAAACATGAAACTGAAATCTGCAGGTATGCACCATCCAGAATTCAGAAGAAACTACAATTATTTTTTTCATATATTTGCAAATCTGAAGTAATAAAAAAAAAAAAAAAAAGAAAAAATATATGATGAAGGCATTATAAAATTTAAACTAACAAAAAGCTTTAATTCATATTTCACTTTTCTTGTTTTTAAGCTTGTAGATGATTTTTTTTAAATCCCAGTGTTCAGTTAATGTGGTGCTCTCAGCCAATTTTTCTTTGAGTTGGAGCTGAGAAATAGCAAATCTTATGTGGTTTTTGAAGTTTTTCAGATTTGAGAATAGGCATAAAAATATCTCAAGGACAACTCCTTGACTGGAATAGCAAATCCTTGGATGTCCCCCTGCTTTTTTTTTTTTTTCCCCCTGCTAAGTCAGTTTCAAAAAAGAAAGGAAGCCTGATGTTGATTCCCTCTTGCATCCTTAGAGAAAGATTAGCTGAAATATAGTGAATTAGCTTAATCACAAAGGATGCTGAAATGGCTGATCAATGTAGCGAATCAGCAGGTTTGTTTGCAAGAGAAACCTTAATAACTGAAATATGCAGGTTAGATCTACTGGAGAGGCAGTTACGGAAGAACATTGGTTTCCCACGTCATTAGCTTTCCCTTTAATTTATCAAAAAGCTCACTTATACCTGAAAAAAAACCCAGCACACAGTTGTTAAAACATTTGCATCTTATTCTCTAACACTGAATAAGGCTTACACAGCTGAATAGGAGGAAATCAGTATTCTTTTAAACAACTTCACCAGCTATGTCTACAATTCTGTTGCTAAAGTTTAAATCTGGCTTGAAACATAACTTCATCGTCTTGTATTTGTGTCTTATGAAGAAGCAAAGTTATATGTGCATTAAAATTGAGGCAAATCTCTGAGATAAGAGTTTATTTCGGAACTAGGTCTTCCTTGTGTTAGGCAAACTGTTGCTAATCTGTTTGCAGAGCAGGCACAGCAAACAGAGCTTATTCTTTCATGGCTCTTCCCTCATTTGCAGAATATTTTCAAACCGTGGTGGTGCTCAGTTGATCTTCCCCTAAGAAGCTCTTCTGTTGGGCTTCTGCAGGCCTTCATTCCCTCTGCCCCTCATTTACAACCCATCTGCTGCAGAATAGTTAATCAGCCTACTGCAGATGCTGCAAGGCAGCTTTGTGGCCATGGTCTCAGTTGAAAAGGAGGATTAAATTACTCACTCCGTGTCTGGAACAGGCACAGACATAGGTCTGGGTGATGTCATCAAAGG
Source organism: Athene cunicularia (assembly GCF_003259725.1). Classification (NCBI taxonomy): domain Eukaryota; kingdom Metazoa; phylum Chordata; class Aves; order Strigiformes; family Strigidae; genus Athene; species Athene cunicularia. The sequence continues at coordinate 8,901,903 of NW_020799103.1, forward strand.
AAACCAGTTGGGAGAGGAAGTAATCTTTTCCCTCTTTGCCCCAAGATTTATTATGCTTTACAGACTTTGTTGCTTGTAAAGAGACGAATGTTGACCTGAGCTGGTAACAGACCTCAGAGATTCCAGCAACCAAGCATGGAGTCGGTCCATTTGCATGTAGTTCGATCACTGCTGAAACATGCAGTTTTTACAAAATCACATCCAACATAAAGCACCTTCAATGCACTTCTCTTTATCCTTTATTGCAGAGTGGCAATATGCAGTGTATACTTTATAAAAAACAGTTCTCATTGTCGATTCCAAATTGCTCTTGAATATGTAAATAAAGGCATCTTGTCTTTCCAATTTAGGCAGAACAAAAAAATCTTGATTTGTTGCCTGCTGGCACTGTCATCTGTTACAAATATTTCTTATTCTGAAGGTCAGGATGGTTTGTTCAACTACAAAACTCAGGTGGTGTGATGTTCCAGTTCTTTAGAACTGATTTGTGGTACAAATGTTTGCAACCATAACACCTTATTTCATATATTCCTTCTTTCCTGCATATATTCTAGTGAATGACTGCAGCGTTCTCACTGATAACAGCAGCATAATCCAGAATGATGGCCTGTACCAAAGGGCAGGAGTCAGGTGAAATCTGGCTGAATAGTTTGCTTAATAGCAGGATTTTATTTTTCACATTCAGTAGATGCTAATTTTGCAGTGCCCAACTTGTAATGCTTCTGCACGTGCTTAACTTTATGGAACCCCTAACTTCCAGTATTTCAGCAGTCATCATTCATTTAAGTCAAGAATACACGTCTATGAGCAGCAAGGACCATTTAAAGTCCCAAACCACCACACTGCAGACAGAGACAACGTGACAACACACTTACAGGTGGGAGCAAAGTTGAGGCTTTGCAGAATTCATTGTTGGCGTGCTAATACAATGTTCAGTATATCTGTATTTCTACTTATGGCCCTAAAAAACCAAAAGGGCAAAAAAATCAACTCCCCACCACCCACAGGGAAGAAGCCCGCTTTAGCTTCACACCCAACCTAAAAGCCCAAAGGAAAAAATACTTAAAAAGAAAAAACTAAAAAATAGGAAATCCAAGTAATATTTTAAAACCTGACATCAACCTTGTTCATTAATTAAATACTATTTTTCTTACAGTTATGACTACTCTCTAAAACGCTAACTGAATTTATTTACTTCACCCTAAAGAAATGAAGTTCTGCAGGTTTAAGCCAACACAAAGCCACAGGAAACTGGATCAGTACAGCCAAGCACTGGGAAGGTGCCAGCTGGTTCTCCATGGAAAGTGTCCTGCAAACAGTCGAGAAGTGACAGTTAAGTGCCACTCTTCCTATTGCAGGTATCCTCAGATGTCACACAACAACAACAAAACATCAGAATACCCTTCCAATTTCAGCCAGTTCTAGTTACTACAGTGTCAGCTTTGGTATTTATTTTTGATGAGAAATGACACAACAGGAACCATTTTAATCAATAATTTTCACGTGGTTAAAATCTGCAACATAATTGCAATCTAATATAAATATTCATTTCAGTATTATTATAGCATGGAGGATAACAATTTTCAGTGATTTTGCCTTAAATTTAGGGAAACTCCATCAGAAGTTTGCAAAGGAACTCTGCGTTTGCCTGTGTGGCAGGATCTGTGGTCTAGTCTGCATAACACAGATTATTCCTACCTGAGACATATTTACAATCACACAAAGATAACCAGCTGCTTTGAAGAAGGTCATTGTGCACCCTAAGGTGGAAAGAACAGATGGAGAACTATTTTGGGCTGGGTAAGGAAAAACAGGCCCTGAAAAGCCATTCTACTATTCAATTTCAAAAATCATTAATTTTCATGTACAGCAAGTTTTAACAAGAGTTATTATGGACTTTTATCATCAATGGTGATACAAATGTTTCCCCTCAATTTCCTCCCTTACAGAAGTTTCATTCAAGTCTAAATCTTCACCAGCTATATTAAGGGTCAATGATCTGTCAAATTCTCTCACTTCAATAATATATAAAATTTTGAATACATAAGAACCCATCATCTGCTGTGCATGGGAGATACCAAGAAGTTCAAGGCACCTCCCAATGGTTTCAAACACCTTTGTGCCAGGTTCACAGTTAGCTGTCAAGTCAAACTACATGTAGTTCTGCTCTTCTGCCATCAAGCAGGCCTCCGACTGCCCTGAGAGGTTGACAGGGACGCCAGGAGAGCATTCTTAATAATTTCTGCTAGATCAGCCATATGGAGAACTCATTCATCCTGTGCAGAAGATACTGATTTCCCTTTCCTTTACCAAGGGGCACTGAAGTCAATGAGCTGGATCGCTTCTCTCAGAATATTTCAGATATTAGTAAAAATGTCTCAAGAAATAACTTCCCCACTCTGTCCTGCATATATAGATTGCACTTTTTTCTTGATTCTCTTCCCAAATCTTTCCAGTTAGTCACCCTAAAACACCATGTAAGGATAGTGTGACAGGTATTTAAAACATTGTAAAATTTCTAAGAACAAGGTAACACTAAATACATATCAAGCAAAACCTGAAAGTTTAAGTCTTCACTCAGTATGTTGTTCTTCCTCTGCTTTGCTTGTGTATTTGGGCTTTACAGTCTGAATTTCACTGCAGATAAAATATATGATTACCAAAACCCAACAGACATACAGAGGAATACTCTGCAACTTCTACTGTAAGGGCCTCAGAATAATTTGTAATTTAATATTATTACTTCAGTCAGAGTGAACAAATAGCTCAGATTAACAGAGCAGAATGTTGCTAAGCAGTGTTGTACTGGAGTTTACACAGGACCGGGGAGAGAAAGATAAGGGTGGAACAGGGAGATGCAGATGTGTACGGCTCCCTGCTCGAGAGGAAGAACTCCTTGCTTGTCACACCACTGAGTGTGTCTAAAACACAAAGCTATAGCAACAGCAAATTACTTAGGAACACCACATCACTATTAAGGAAAACGGAGTACAAAACTTTATCAACTGAACTTGTGATGCTTTATCAGAATATATAGATACAGCTATATGTAGATATTATAATAATACAAAATATCTAATATACCTTAGATAATATATAAAAAATAAAAATAATATCTAGATATGGTTAGAGATACTTCATATTGATGGCTATTAAGTAACACAAGTTTCAGAGTCAGGCCACGGACTAATTAATTTTCAATAAGTAAACAACTACCACATCTGAAATTGTAAATTGACCATTGGTTTTAAAGCCTACAGCTAGAGAATCAGTATTCAAAATAGTTAGGATGGCTGCAGTTTGACAGGAGTAAAAACTGAAAATATTTCTACTTTTTAAAAAGCACAGAATGTAGTTGTCCTTTCAGCACTGAGATGACAAACAAGAACAATTACTTTAAAAGAACACATTCAAAAATCTATCAGTTGCCACCTTAAACACTCCTGGAAATGAGAATAAATTGCTGAGAATGCCAAGAATGAAGTTTTCCTAAGAAAGCACTATAAATAAGACTATTAAAGAGATATTATATGTTAGACAGTGCATATTAAGAATGTACCAGATATTGAGATAAATAATATAGTATTATGCAAAGTTTTTAAAAGTACCTGTAGCATTTTCCTGACTGAAGTCACTACTCTTTTTATATAAAATCTTTCCATTTCCCATACCACCAGTTCAAAAACCAGCCATTCTTCATTAAAGCTATACACAGTACCTCCAAAATGAACTCTCTTCTTGCATCTTGACTTTTCAGCCATAGTTTCTAACCAGCTTACTTGAATTTTGGGTGCTTCTGCATCCTCACGAAGAAAATCATCCCAGACATTGAATTTCAAAATGCACTACTTTAGCTACATAAAAGAAGTTGAAGCTTCTCAAGAAATGTAGGATTTGACAAGTGTTCTACATTTTTATACAAAATGCTGCTGGAAACAATTCTTACTTTTTAGAGAAAAGCAACGACAAAAATCGCAAATAAAGATGACCACAAACAAAAAGTCTTATTTTACACAAGTTATAGGCTGGGACTCAAAGCCCACATCCTTTCAGTTCCACACTGTACCAAGAGATTTTTTTTTTTTTCCTTGCTGCAGGTTTCCATGGAAATGCATCAGTCACTAATCTAAATAAGTGCGGGTGAAGGACGCCTGAAAACCTAGAGCAATTACGCATGCCATTAGAGGAAAAGAGTATGATTCAACCCAGCTATTAGAAATGTGGCACAGCTATCATTTCTATATATTGTTGTAGTGTTCTAAAAACAAAACTGCTTTATTTTTTAAACCCACTCTTTTACTGCCTATAAGAGGGGAAAAAAAGAAAAAGCATTAAAAATACCTCTCACGTAACAAGCACACAATGAAATCAGACCATATCTGTTGCAAAACACAAATGTAGCTAATAACACACATTTGTTTTGCCATGAAAATCCACTGTGCATGAAAATTTGTCCTTCCATTACTGGTCAAAGATACTTCACTTTAATCATTTTGATGAGCAATAGAAAAGCGAATACTTTGATCTGCATTAAAGGGCTAATGATCCTTAAAAAAAATGGATGTAAATATAATGTCCGATTAATGCATTACTAAGTATCTATTTGTAACCACAGCATACATCAGGCATAGGCAGGTCTTTACTCAAAAGGTAACTGCAATTCCGCACCCATACTACCTTTGTGTATATAGCACATACATATAGTATATAGCAGTATGGGCACTCATTCTCTACCTGTGTGTGAGTGCTTATAGCTCTATACATGGCACGTACAGATCTCCAGAGAGCCCCTGACGAAGTTTCACCTCCGTCACACAGTGTACACTCCTCGTCTGGTTCACGCAGCAGGCGCACGAGCAGTTTGGGCTATAAGTCACCCAGCTTTTTTTTCCTCCTGATGCTTTGCACTTAACTTGTTCCTACTCCTTGTCACACAGGAAAATTTTGAATGATGTGGAACAGGGACTGTACTGATGCATATGAACAAATGTTTTGCATAAAGGCAAGGAGTTATTTCAGACTATTTGAACTTAGTATTACTACCCAATTATTTTCCCCCTTCCCTCACTCTTGAAGAATTAACTACTGTAGTGCAACTGATAAGAGAAAACACTGGGCAGCCTTGAAAACATACAGTTTTAGGACTCTAATGAAAATTTTGTCAAGTTCTGATTGTCTGTATCAGATTTTACAGAAAATGTCTCCCAAATGGTTGTAATTATATATAAGAATGAGGTTACTGAATAAGTAGTGCTGTTCCAAAGTCTGGAGCACAGCTTTGAGATCTAGTATCTACACTACACGTACGTATGCCAGGAACATGCTAGCTGTAGTCCCCTTGACAAGCCCACTTGAAATTACTATGATTTCAGCCAATAAACATGGCAATTAGACAACAAGCAGTAGGGTCTGAGGAAGAGGAAACACACTTCTGGAGGAAAAGTCCTCTTAAATTTTTAATTGCAGTCAAGTCTGTGTGAGTGCTATTTCCAGACCAGAGCTAAGCACTCTCTGTCTGCCCTAAAGTACTGGGTGCACCCAGTGAATCTAGCACTCAGGAGGCAAAGAACTGGGTTTTTTTTTACATGTTTAAGGTTTTCCTTGATGACATCAAGGCACCACTGAGAATAAAGTCTAATTAGTTATATTCCAATTCATAGGATGTAAAAGCCTGAATGAGGGACATGAAAGATAGCTTAGACTAAGGCTAGCAGAGAAAGCAGTGTGAGACAAAACAGGAGCAGCAGCAGAACCTGCACAGGACTACAGAAAGGAGCAAAGGGTAATGGAGCCAGCAAGACATGAAAGAGTCTGGCTAGTGGAGTGGACCCTACCCAGGGCCAGGGCTGTAACCTCAGACTGGTTGTTCCAAACCTTACACGCATTCTCTTGTACAGCTTATTCATATAAAGGATGACACCATACTGTTGCTAATCTGCTGCTAATCAAACCACAGAAACAAAACATCTGAGGTTTGAAACTCAGCCAGCATGGCTTTCCTACAGGCCGTACCTTAAGCATTTTAACTAGTAGATTTTAATTACCTTTCCTATTTTTTTCTCCCACAGCTTCACTATCTAATTTCAGTAGTTATGGGAAGTCTGGAAAGTCAAAAACATAAGACCTATAGATTTTACATCAATGTCAAGATTTATGATGGCAGAATAGTCAAGTCTAATGAATCTAAGCAATAAATTCATGTGATTTTATGTATGTTATCTGTATGTCCCTGACATTTTTTTACCGAAGCAATTAGTGCTATGCAAGAACTATATATGCAGACCTGGAGGTATAGACAGTAACAGTTCTCGCTGTGTGTTCAAAAGATGTGCCGCTTGAAATCATGATTACTAAACATGGATATTAATGAATATTTGACTAATGAAGAGTAGGTTTGTAGTCCATCACACTGCTATGAATCATAGAATGGTTGGAGTCGGAAAGGCCATGCCTGCACACACACTACTGTAGTAGCAAATAAATGTACAACCATATACAGAATAAAATGGAATTATCCTGAAATATTTTTCAAGGTAAATGCATACAATAATTTTCCTCCTAATACATTTATTATTGATGCTTTTCCCTTGTTGATTCCATTGCCTAAAATTCTTGTCTCTTTTTAATCCATCAATAAAAAGTACTAATCATACAGGATTTAGTATTTCATTGCTGACTGAATTAACAAGAAATATATTTTTATTGTGAAATAAAAAAGCAATCGTGTATGCTTTTGTTGTATAGAGGGGACTTAAAAAGTTTGGTTTGGACGCACAAAAGTATTGTGAAATTAATACGATAGAAAATGTCATGTAAGAAGAAATGTTTGCCTTTACATTATTGAGACAGACATGCAGAATTTATCATTTTTTTAAACATGATTGGCAGGATTAGGAAACTTCATTTTGCAATAAAAATTAAAATGAAAAACCTAACAAGGTGGTATCTACCCAACCAGAGAACGGTAGCTAGGGAAATCCCAGCAAGTATAGAAAGCTCCATCTTATAAAATGTCTAAAAGTATCAGGCCCATATTTTTCCTGCAAAAATGGAAACAAAAATTAATTTTGCCTCTGAAAAGTATCTCTTATGACATCTCATTATTATTGCCATATATTATGTTTATAACACAAATGACCTTTGTTTTCTGAACTGAGATGCCAACCTTCAGATTCCTTTATGTGCAAACCGACTTAAAATTACATGATGAAAATATCTGTATGAGGCATTTCTAGTTCAAGTAGAACAGAACATCATCCACCTATGTACCTGGTATATTAGCCTAACAGACTTTCAGAGAAAGAAAGAAAGTTTTCTGTGTCCAACTTCAAATTTTGGGAAAAGAAAGAGAAAAAAAAAAAAAAAGGGAGGTGGCATATGTATACATTAAGACCACTAAAAGATCATACTGAAAATTAGCTTGAATATATTTTATCCTTTATCTTAGCCTTCATTTTGTCAGTTCTAAGACTTGCACTTAAATGTATTTTCTTCATCTGCTGAAGTCTTCATTAAAGCAGCAGAAAGTAGGTCTTCTGTCTCTTTTATCTATGTTTCAAGCCAGATCCTTTCATTTTCTAATATTTAGTCGAATCTAGATTATGGATTTATTTTAAAAGTGACAGTAAAATGCTTTTTAAAGTTAAGATTTTAGAACTTTATTCTGACAGAAAATTAAAAAGTTTGATTTATAACACACTTTGAAACCCTTAGGAAATGCAATTCCATGAATAGATCACTAGAAAATTGCCTGGCTTTAAATTGTACACTGATTTAATTGAACAGTGACTTGTCCAGTTATTATAAAAATCCAGTCTCACTTCAGTGAAGATTAAAGCAAAGGGCATATGATGATATACAAATTTAGAATTTGGAACAATATTTGACCATGTAATTGTAGGAATATGTTAAGTATTATAAAAATAAAAAATCTTATGTCTCAATGCCACTTGGATGAATTGACTAATTTTAAGTGAAAATTATCACTGAAATGATCACTGTGAACAGTAAAAGACAAGCTTATTACTGTAGATCAAGATTCATAAAGTCACTACGACTATCTAAACCTTCTGGGTATTTCTCCTCAGAATAGCACTGCAATTTAGAGAATTAGGTAACTGAGGCACAAGTATTGTAAACCACACACCAAAGACTACAGCAAAAGACAAAGGGAAGGCAATAAACCGGTTTTAAAGTAATTCAGCCAAAAATGTATTTGAGCTTTTAGTTTATAAGTCTAACAATAAAAACATACTTTTGCTAATTCTTGCAGAAACATCAAAACATCTTTTCTAAGATATTCAAAGGCTAAAAAAGCAGGAATGGCAAAAAAATTTGTTATCATTTCCAGATGTTTTCTGGAAGTCTAAATGACTAATTCTGGGAAGCAAGTAGCGATATGGAAATGAATTCTCTTAAGACTGATATATTCCTGAAACTCCATTATGTATCTTGCTCAATGCCCATAAACTAATAAGAAAAAACTAATTATGTTGCATCTTTGTACTTATGAGATTTTTAGTTATGAGATTTGTAAAATGTTGTAACTGAAGAAATCAAATACCCTGGGTATATTACTTGTGAAAAAAAAAAATCTAGGGGGCTGACTGACAAGAAGCAGTAGAGACATAGAAGAAAACAGAAATTTGGATGCATTACACATAGTGAACAGTTATTAACGACTCTTTTATGTATCAATCATACTTAAGTAGAGAGCCTCATTAACTTTGTCCAGTGACAGCTCATCTCTAGGCACAATCCTTGTTTTTTAAAATTGGTAGCACTAATCCCTGCTAAACTAATCCTTGATTAACAGTAACCAGAAGAGGACTAACAATCTCAGTGAAGCTTTTGCACACACGTTTCTCAAAAAAAAAAAAAAAAAAAAAAAAAAAAAAGGAGGAGAATAACAGAGAGGTGATTCTGCAGCCTATTAACCTACCATGACTGATTTTTCTTTCCCCATTTTAAAGAAAAATAATGTAAAAAGGCATGACATAGCAAACCTCCCAATTGACTTAATGAACCTCCCAAAACCACTTTAAAACTTGCAACACTTACTGAAAATGTAGCCTTGAACTTACAGAACTTTTATATTGTGGACTTTGTGACATCTAAAAATTGGCTGGGAGGGAAAAAAAAAAAAAAAAAAAGAGAGAGAGAGAAATGGAAGAGATTTTGAATTAGTGAAATTTGTTTTGTAGTGGTGTCTTATAATATGGGATGCACTTAATTGAGATTTATACTCAGTAGGTTTATTCCTTTCTGAAAATGTAATTGAGTGTATTAAGACAACCTGGATTAGCTATCTCTCTGTACTTGATAATCACACTCCCTCCTCACCATGCTCCCTCTTTTCTTATCTCTTTCTCACATATATAAAAATTGCACCTCAGCATACTCAAACTTAATCCTCAAAGAGACCATGCAAATCTAATCCTTCAAATACATAATAAAAAAAAAATCCTGTTTCATTCTATTTACCATAATCCTGCACACAGACAGTACAAGAAATTATCACCTAACAGTGATAATGATTTGCGCAGCTTGAAGAGTTCTTTTGACACTCAAAATGATCTAACTGGTTAAACAATTACGTTTTCATACATCACTGTTGAATTACTCTTTATAGGACTAGGGCACTGCAAGTTACTGGCATACAAATAATAGCACAGTCATTTTAGGAGAGAAAGGACATAACACTCTTTTTAAATAATCTTCCCTGTCACATAACCTGAAGTTGACAACTTGTCATCTCAATAACATCATGATGTCAAAATTTTAAGATAATATTGTTTGAAAGAAAAATTCTCATCCAGAAATGGGTAACAGGAATGATAGTTAGTTAAAGTTAGTTAAGTAAATTAGTTAAATGTAGTTCAGTGAGCATTAAGGGCATTTTGTTATCAGAAAATGACCTGATTAATAATTTACATTTTTAATAAGACCCCATGTTACTTCCACAAATACTCAGATCTCTGTAGGATTCTTGTGGAAGCTACCACAGATTCACAGTGACTTTTGTTTTTAAAACCTGAACTCCTTATTCATCATGACTTGCAATCATAAAAATCAATTTAAAGATGTTAAATGTTGACAGCACTAGCCCAACTCCACTGAGGTATCTTCAGGACTGATCAGCAGGGTGTTCCTCCCAAAACCTAAAAAACTAATAACATTTATTTTTCAAAGCCTTTTATCAATGAAATGCCACAATCTGAAATAGTAGTTATACATAACTCTTTCTAATCCTATCCGTAGATACAAAACACTGAAAATAGGTAGCAACGAAAACAACCTGCCTCCAATCCAGGGATATTCTTAGTAAAGCCAGTAATCTATCATTTCATGTCAGCAGTGTTTACTTTACTAAATAAGCTTGAGAGATCTGATTTTTTTTCCCCAGATGTTGTATTGAAGGCCATCTGGTTTATTCTTGAAGTAATAGAAGCCATCATACATTTTGCTCTGCGATAAAGTGAAGCAGAATGATCAGCCAAAAAAGGAAGGAGCAGTTTCCTGAATATGTAATTAGAGATCTAATGAAATGGACTTTTGAACTAATGGACTAATGAACTAATGAAAAGGCCAGGTTGGATGGGGCTTTGAGCAACCTGGTCTAGTGGAAGATGTCCCAGCCCACGGAAGGGGGTTGGAACTAGATCATCTGTTACGTCCCTTTCAACCCAAACCATTCTACGGTTCTATGACTTCTCTACCCAAAAAGTTAGAAGAGTAGAAATTAGTGGAGGAAATAAAAGGTCTCGTCAGCTTTGTGGAAAGTACAAATTACAGAGAGAAGGAAGATCCTCTAGACTTTATAAATCAAGTACAGTTTAAATGTGTATTCACTATGGATATTTGGAATATCCTGCAATCTCAGGTGACTCAGTAGAACAAAGTTTTTCCTGTTTTACTTTGGTTCTATATTAAAAACTATACTTATTAATTTATTTTCTTTCCCTCTGTTATCACAGCTAATAAATACATTTCCAAACTAAACTTTGGTTGAAATTTTGCTTACTGGAATTTTAACACCGTGTTATTATTTCTAGTTTGTAAAAGGAGAAAGTACTCCACTGCATGAATACAATCAACAGCGTAAGCTGTCCTCTGGAAGACACAGATCTTAAAGACATTTTAGAAATCTAATGAGTAGATGTAACTTTCGTCATTTGCAACATCCAGAAGCAACAAGAACCACTTGGAATAAACAAGAGCAATTAAAAAAGATGAGGCATCTTTGTATGGAAAAGTACAATTAGAAGTTATCTTAATAGCAGATACGTTACTTAAGGGCTTGCTAGTTTTTCCTCGCCAGAGCTGCAAACTGACCGGCCATATACATTTGATACACATGCCAAATACCAAGAGTAGCACAAACATGAGAGAGTTACTTGCTTCTAGCATTGGCCATACACAACTGACAGTTTGAGGAACTGACTTCACAGATGCAGAAGAACTACTATAGCCACAAAGTAGACCATATGTAGGTATTCGGTGCAGACTGTATCAACAGACATCATTTTTTCCTTGCAAAATCAACACATTTCAGAGTTCATACTGTGCTCATTATGCTCAGCATTACTGAAGTCCAGCTATGAAACCTCTCCTCTCCTCTTATACTTTATTCCAGGAGTAGTATCCAATACATGTCTTTGGCAACTGACAGAAATCAAAGAAAATAACTCCTGCACACAGTGGCCATACTTCTCAGGACGAGTCTTACACTGCACAAAGTGCAAGACAGGCCCTTGCTTTTCAGCTGTGAACAAAGTCTGCCAGCATGAAACGGATTGTCACATTGGGGCCTATACAGTGCTGAGGCACAGGCAGGGATTTATGACAAGTCACAGTACATAACAGTGGTAATAACATCGTAACAGCCAACAAAAATGAAATGTAGGGGGGTGATTTTAAGAAAAGCATTTCCACTCAAGTCTCTCTTGCTTTATGGATAAGCACTGCAAATAGTCACACAGCATTGCTAAAGCGAGTTTTTCAGATGTCTTCATAGGAACAAACCCAAGAGTGACATTAGGAGGAAAATATTAACACTGTCTTAGTGAAAAAGGGTAGCAAAAAACCCTCCCAAAACAAAACAAATAAACCCTCTCAAATCCCGAAGAGCTCCTAAAAATGAAAAGATCAATAAACCAAGCAGGTAGAACTATGCACACGCCATTTCAGAGGCATTAGCCATAGCCCATTTGACTTTAAGCTTTATAAAACCATCTCCACAAACCAGTTAGCTCAACTACACTCCACAGAAAACAAGACAAAGGATGTAATTTCATCTCCACATTAAACATGCCCACATCTCAATTACGGTGGGCAGTTCTGGAATCACAGCAAAAGTAGACTATTTCATTTACTGGTTGAATAGGAATTTATTTTAAAAGAATAAACAATTTTAAGAAAAATGAAGGGCAAGATAGTAAGTTTGCACATTAGCATATATTGATATCAGGAGAGATTCTAATTACTGGTAAAAATTCATGGATGTATGAATTAAATCTGAATCTCTGGTGGAAGAAAAAAGTCTTCCCCTTCCCAAAGTCATAGTTTCTATGGTGTGAGAGAAGGATTTTCTTTACCTCTGGGTTGCTTTTCCAACTGATGGTTAGGAAGGCCGGGATTCAGGATTTTCCCAGACCAACAGGCCCCTGTTGCTTTCAAGGCTTGTTGAGGCTACTAAGAGCTATCACACAGTATTTTCCCTCCTTCACAAAAAGGGTGAAAAGCAAAGAGCTGCCACACAAGAGTCTTCTGACACACCCTCCTGCAGAGTGCTCTGGGACCATTACTCCTGCTCAGAATTCAAAGGCTTCTTGAAAGTGCTAGCTCTGGGTATACTAATAAGACATAAAACACCTTTTGAAACCTGCTCACTAGGCTTCAGATACATCTCAGTGCTGCAAGTATTGTATAGAAGGAACAAAACCAACTAGATAAGAATTTGCCATTTTACCACGTATAGCAGTTTTCAGGGTTCGGGGTTTATTTGGTTGTTTTGCTGTAGATAGGTAGCAGTAAATCAACTCAGAAATGAGATCTGACCAGGAATCCAGGAGGCAATTCAAATTCCTCATTATATTGCTAATACCTACATTTAACGTCATAGATGGAAAAAAAAAAAAAGCCTTTATTTCCCTCTGAGGATCTACCCTTGTGTAAAAGAACAAAAGTTTCCTATTTCTACTCTTCATACCTTTGAGGTGTGACTATTATTAAGCTAATGGGCATAATTTTTTTGGATGGTCTGAATAAATGCTCAAATCTTCATTTACTGTCGTATGCCTGCAACTATTTGGAAACAGGATCTGTCTAAAGATTTATTCAGCTATGCAATTTTCAGTTGTAACCAGAGACAAAGAACCCCAGAATCGGATTTCTTCACTTATTAAGAGCAAAGCTATGGACATTGGGAAGCCCAAAATTATGCCTTTGATCACCAAAGATTTCAAAGACATTCATCAAGATAATAGTAGGCGACTGTGTTATTTCTGCTCAGTTGAGCACAGTAGTGATAAGATTATATCACACTTCAATCTATTTTATAGTTTCACACAGTAAAAACTTATGTCACTTTCTTACATGTTTTTTTTAAAGTTTTCTGTACCAGTTATTCATTTGCAGAGTTATTTTCCCACTGCATAATAGTCTGCATGATCATTATGTAGCTATTAGTATTACATATTTTACTTTGGCATTTATGTTGCCTACAAAAAGATTAAAGAACCATCATCGACTCTCTTTTCCTTTAATTATTTCTAATTCACTAACTATATTTCCAGTAAATTATGCAAAGTGGTGAAATGTTATTCTTTATAAAAAACATACTTATTACTAGTGGACAAAACCATAAAGTTACCATGTAACTATTTATGTCGGACAACTACAGTACCGACAGTATCTCTGCCACACAAAACCAACCTCTGTAATGGATTAACAGGACTAAGAGAACCACCCTGAAGAGGCCTTTTTGTAGGGCATGATTTTTTTTTTTTCAAGGGAATTTTCTCAGGTAAAATAACTATACACAGATATCTATCACAAGTTCAAGGAATATAACTAAATTTCCCCCTTTTATTTATATATATATATATATATATACACACACACACACACACACACGTATATTTTCCCTTCCCTAGCTATTTCCTGTATACCTTAATATTTTTTAAATTGTAATACCACAACAGTTGCAGTATTTTTCAAATAAGAAACCATGTACTCCTTTTCCAGGTGCCTGATTGAAGCTGAAGAAAATAGGAAAGAGTAGATTCTACTCAGAGAGTTAGAAAAATCAGAACTTATTTAAGGAAGAAAAAAAAAAATCCAGAAGATGATGCCTTCAGGAATTCAGACTCCACTGATGCAGAACCAGCAATACAAGAGCTGTGGCCTGAGCATCAAGTGACTATCACTCCAAATCTATCAAAATCTTGGCAAGGAAACATTTCTGGTTTACAGTTCAGTTTCTTCCCTTCTTCCCTGCTCCCAAGAGAAAGGTTCAGAATTATGCCATATTGTCCATATTAAAAGAAAACCAAACACACAAATAAACAGTACAGCAATCTATGGAGGATTAGGAAGCATCCTACTTAACTCATTGTTCATTTACTCCTACTGAGCCCTTCAAAGGACACAATGTTTTTTTCTGATTATCTCCTCCATGAATTATCACCCATGTACCATCTATACCTGGGTAAAAACAATCCCCCTCACACACCCCCACACATAAACTACTGAAAACACCTGCAGCAACACGCAGGCAGACAGTGGATCAAGAACCCAAAATTTATGTGAATTTTCACTTTTATACCATCCACGTTGTCTCCCTTCAACTTTTATTCATCTCCCTCAGACATCATCTAGTGACCCTTTCGTCTTATTTTCAGTGACCTACAGGTAATATTTGTATTTTTGTCACTTTTTTCCCACACCCTACATCTGACCAAACAGGTAGAAGGACAAGACAGTTTCACCATCAAACTTCCCCAAACATTATCAAAACCTCCCTTCGACCTCCTCATACCTGATCTCTCCATGTCTCCAACCAACACTGTTTAAGCAGCTTAAGCAAGTTATCAGAGCTTTTTGCCTCTTACACCCACATCTTCTGTGTTACATGAAAATAAGCAACTCTTTTGGCTTTATTTTAAGATATCTATTTTGTGAGTGCACTCCTTTCATGCAGAGGAGGAGTGATTGTAGCCTACTTGAAAGGGACTGGGAGTGAAGCAAACACACAGTGGGATGAAGGCAATATGAATTATATTTAACATGTTTAGAACACACGCTGTTTTATACCAGTAAAGCTTTGGCTTATTTTTTTAAATGAGTGTATTTTTGCGTTATTAGTTTTCAAACAGTTTGCATACCGCTGGGAACACAAATCTATCACATAGGTAAGACGAGAAAAAAGTATTTAGTCCCTCCCTTAGCAACCAAGAGAACTGAATCAAAGAGAGGTCCCTCACACTGCTGATGACAAGGACTAGCCTGAAGGAAACAATTCGTTTGATAGCTACTACAGCAGCATCGATACAAACCCATGACAGACCACCTTTGCCACAGCCTGAAAGTGAAACAGGAAGAAGCATTCATTTCTGCTATTGAGCTGAGACCATACACAAAGGATTTAGCCACTGGGAAGTGTTCAGGAGGACATGTTGTTTAGCAGCACAGGCCATTTATGTGGGAGAGAACACTGATTCCTGTTCTAAGGATTATCCTATAAAAAATTTAGATGAAAACACTCCGAGAATGACAGAGCTGCTTTTTTGTATGTGAAGCAAGAAAATAAAAGAAAAAAGCTACAGATACACAGAAAAGCTTTTTGGAGAATAAGTCTGCAAGAAGAGCCTAAAGATCTAAACGGATTAGATGAGAGAAAAGAGTGAGAGCAAGAGACAAACAGCAGGACCCAGGAAAGGCAGCTGCTAACGGAAACCAGTAAGAAGTAAGTTCCTTCAGGCCAGATGAGGCGATAACCACAGACACAGGAAGAGCTTTAGGAAATACACTGCTTGGTCAGAAGAATGCCAAGCACTGATCTATTAGAACTGTTACAATTATGTCTAGGAAGAATTTGTCTTCATAGAAGGGTATAAAATATTACCCAGGCATCAAGAACAAATATTGTCAAATGAATAATAAAAATACGGAAACACACCTAATTTTTCTTTTTCCATAGCTTCCCAAATACATTTGGAGGGTTATTACCACAATTTTACAGAACAGTTCAAAATAGAAAAAAACAAACCATCAATACCTAGGAAGATGCAAGCTATACTAACTTTAGAGGACATGGAAATATTTAATAAACAGTTTATTCCATTCAAATCCCAGTCCCTTATGCTGACACTGTTTCTTCTTTGGCTTAAGAGGACTGCCACCTACTGAGTTACACTCACCTTTATATGTTATTAGGAAAGAGATTAACATTACCTCTTCACATAATGACAATTTTGATAACAGCTTTTACTTTTTCTTATTTATACATAAAGACACAAAAAGGTATCTAAATTTGTGAGCATTAGAGTGCTGAACACTTTGGCTGCAGAAGTTGTTTTGGTATTAAACTGGAAATTCTTGCTAGTAACTTGTTCAAATCTATAAGGTTCCTAGGTTGAGATGAGAGCATGATAGAGATTAGACACAAAGCCAGCAAATTAATAATTTTGTATCTGAAACAAGCTGGATACCCAAAATCTCACCAGTTATACCTCAAAATTCAAGTAGCATAGACAGCATGAAATCTGGAGTGTTCTACCTTAGTGAGCCCTTTCCTCTGGGCTGCTAAGGCAATAAAACCAACCAGCAAACAAGCCCAGAGAACACTGTCTGCAATAAACTGCTGTTACTCAACGGCACTCACAGAACAGTGTTTATAACCACTTGAGATACTTCATCTCTCATTCTGAATTAGAACAAAATAGATGAGTCAGATCTGAAACACAGCTAAGAGATCAATGATGACTGCTTTTATTCATCCTAAAGTATGGCACTGACTGAGGTAAGGCACCTGCCATGTAGCCAGTGAGTACTTTCAGCTCTTACTAGAACAATATACGTTTAATTACTCCATATGTTCTGCACTACTGTGATAGTTTTGCAGCAGATTTTATCAAGAAATGGTCCTCAGGTCTAAATGGAATTTCTTATCAGCTTCTGAAAGGCCCTTGTCCCAACCCTAAGAGAGACAATATGAGTAAGTATCTGCACTCATCCTCTGATTACCAGTTTTCCCGCAGTTCTTCTCCACAAAGTTGTTGATTAGTTGTTTTCAGTTTTAAGTGCTTTGAGGATGTGATCTTATCTGGAACATTTCATAGTAATTATCGTCTCTAAGGATTATGAGCAAAACACATAACAGATTCCTAGATCTGCATTAATCTATAATCTAAAAACAGATTTTCATATATACTAAATAGAAAAGTACTCAAAAATATTTACGCAATATTATTAGAGTTCAAGAAAAAACACACCAGCTAGAAAGTGTAGCCTCTGAAATAACAAAATAAAGTAAAATGCTTCCTCCCCCCTTCTCTCCTACTGCCCTACCACATCCTTTCTTAAGTTTTTACATTCAGGCAGAAATAACAGTGGACTGAAATGCGGCCAATACAAATTAACATTACAGATTCGTTTCCCCTTAAATTCTGTACCCAAAGAATGCCATCTAGTGACCAGAATTGGTATCAATAATGCATCTCACTACAACTGTTAAGATAACAATATTACCCTAACTATGACGTGCACGTTCCTTTTGTTACTTTATTTTTTTTTTTGTGTGCGTGGATGAGAAACGGAAAGGGTAAGTTCTTAACCAGAGTATTTTTATTTAAGGACTCCTGACATCCCTCGGCAAATTTGTCACTTCCTCCGTGCTTCAACTACTCCATCCAGAAGGTGGCTTCTGTCTTACAGAATATTTTAAGGATAATTGTCTCCGTATGCATCTACAAACAGCGAAACACTGAGGTATTTATGATTTCCCAGCATTTTCTAAACAAGAAATATCCCATTTTCTCTTGCTATCCAGCTTCTTTTTTCCTTTAATGAGAAATATTCCATATCAGTCAAACAAAAATTTTTAAAAATACAGCAATTTCTTTATCTAAGCTATTTTGTGTTGTGACAATATCTTTTACACAGCACATTTTATTACAGAAGACCGTTGATAGGATGTCTCGCCTGCACTGAAACTTGCAACATGGTTGAACACAAACCATATTTTACAAAACTCCTAGAGGCAAGACTTTTCAACAAGCCCTCACACCATGTAATAAATATTATAAAATGTTTTGCTCTCCCAAAGCAAGACTGTCTCACATACTAAGCTGAAAGAAACATATTAGCATCCTAGTCACTTACTGTCTGATAAGGGCATGTTTTTGTCATGTTACTGAAGACTGTAATATTTCAGTGGTTTGATACTTCCCTTGCTAATCTTTACTTCCCTCCTTTAGAAGATTGGGAGTACGTTCTGTTGTGTGGCTAACGCTCACAATAACATCATAAAGTGAAACACACAAAGCTATGCAGAATGCTGACAAATATAAGAAGTTCAGAAAAACAGAACTGCTTCATCTGAATAATATGATCAGATGTTTCCAATTTCTAAATTATTCCCATTTTTTGCTATTGCTTTTTTATTGATTTGTGGTAACAGGTTTGGCTTTTGATTAACAGGTTAACGCATACAAAACTCTTTTTTAGATTAATTTTGCCTTTACTTGGAAAAAAATAATCTTTGGATGGCAGCTAACAGGAGCAGAGATGAGCAACAGCTGCTTCAGTAGCACTCAGAACACAGGCCGGGCTCATATGATGCTAATCAAAAACTTTGTAAGGAATAAATGTAGAATCAAGTCACATTCAGAGATCACAGGAAAAGCTAACCTCACTGGGGATGAGATTTCTCTCTTTAGAAAACTTCACTAAGGTCATGTTCTATATATAGGTCGGTACCAGACAAACTCTCTAAAAGCCCACACACTCTTGATGAAATTGCCTATTAGGAAATCTAAGAAAAGGCTTTTGCACAATGTCAGGTGGAAAACTGCAAGCTAGGCCAATTTATAATTAATAATTAACATTAAAAGCTCTGCATTAAAGTTACATAGGTCCACAAGAACATGTACAGAGAAAACTACACCACCAGATAAAGTAATAGTGTTATTACCATCATTTTTCATTAAGAGGTAGTGGATTAAGACAAACCCATCACATAAAATATGACTACCTACACAAGAATTTAACTTCCTCCAAGTTATACACCACCAGAAAAAAATGTACTGAACACTTCTGCATTCACTTATTTTGCTGATATCTCTCCATTCATAAAAATTCACAACACTGTGGCTTTACTGCTAGTAAGCTAACCAACACAGCAAACCAAACACAAAGAACAGCCGCAGTACTCCCCAAGTAACAGTTGTAAGGGTTGATACAAGAGGTCTCAGAGAAAGAAGCACCCTCTCGTGCCCACCTTCTTGGAATGAGGCAGCATGCTGGTGAGCTTATCTGAACCCCAAAAGGAATCTAAACAAGAGGCACAGAAGATATGTACACAGCATGCAGGAGTTAAATTGGAGGATGAAATTCAAGCTTTGATTGTAACTTTTTAAAATTCTGCTACTGTAAGTAAGAGTAATTGATTTTCTGTAAGAAAAAGATGCAATCAGCAAGTTAAGAATGCAAGAAGGCTTCTGAATGTTGATATTCCACATAAAGATAACAGAAGAGTCATATTTACTGAGAAATAAGTTCCTAAACAGAAGTTAGCTGACTTGTGTAATACAAGATTTGAACTTCAAGAAGCCTTGACTTAAATGCTCATCAAATGCCTGTAATAACAATTCAAAACATGTTCTTGTTTCTGAGATGTGAAAAAAACCATGAAGGAGGTACACTACTGAGTAGTAATATGGTCTGTAGAGCATTTTCTTTTGGTACTCTGAAATAGCTCACCAAGAAAATTAGAGGGAAAGCCTCCAAACATTTCGTCACATTCAGTCTTGATTAATAACAAGGAAGAGAAAAAAAATCAATACAAATCAATCATGCATTTATATGCACATAAATGGATGTTTGACCACATAGGCTAAGTGAGTATTGCAAAGTCCCTGGTAAAACCTGACTTAGGGCATCAAAAACAAGTGGTTTAAATATATACGACATGCACAGGTTTCATAGGAGGAGAAATCATAATGTTATATTGTGCAGGTTTTAGAAAAAAATATTTAAAACGTATCTTTGCAAGCTGAAGCCTTTCCTTAAAAAAAAAAACCCCACAATGTTAGCAATAGCATACTTTTAAAATTAAAGCTTTAAAAGTATCTTTTATTAGAAATGATATAATTTTTAAGTGTCCTAATGCTTAGTACCAGTCATATTTCAAAGAAAATGCTGGTTAGTCTGGTAAATATGGTTCCCAGGCAATCACTGGCCTCTTGCATTTATGAATAGCATTAATGTGATTTCATATCTATGCACACATGTAGGTGAAAGAATTAAAGCTATTCTTTCATGTTTCAGGGTGTGGGGTGAACTGGGTTTCTATTTTTGTGCTCCTTTAAGTGATGCATTTACATTTACCTTAAAGCTTGACTATAAGAGACTACTTGGCAAAATTAATTTCATCTAAAGGCATGAAGTTAGAATGGATTAAAACAATTTTAAATCAGAATGACAGGGATTTCTGGCAATTTAAATTCACACCTGCAGGTCAGACTATTTTTCATGATAGGCACAACCCTTCTGCAACTCCAACACTCTTTGTTATCCTAGTCTGTGCCTCCCAAGATCAGCCCAAATCTGAGTTGATGACAGGGCTGTGGATGTGACATGCCAGACTTAGAAAAGTAATATTCAGACAATAACCATTTCAAGCTTATATATTTTTACTAAAAACTATTAGTTGTTTAACAGGCTATTGAGGTTAGTATGCTTTCTCTGTGCTTTGAAATGGTAGCTGAAGGTCAAACCATAAATCTGCCACTTAGTGACAGGTTGCATCATCCAGAGCCTGCACCATAAAAGGTTTTTCCAGGGTTAATCTGAAAGTTCTGGTTTAAAAACTAAAACCACCACTGTCCTCCCAAATGATTCCCAGAACAAGATTCCAGCAATCAGAGATAAATGGTACTTTAAGCCTAACCATTTCAGCATCCAAGTAATCTGTTTGAGCTATCTGAATAAGGATTAAGGGAAAATCCTTGTCAGGGTGAATCTTATTAGAAAGCCCAGTTCCTCTTCCCTGTGTACAAAACACTACCTGTGATACTGCTAGCAACTATTTTCTTTCTATTCTATCATCATTTTGCCCAAAAAATGGATGGTGGTTGCCTATAACATACAGAGGTCTGAGACTAACTCTTGAGTTTTAAACTGGAATCAAATAGTCTGCCTTATGTAAGGGAAATATATTTCACTGAATTAACTTAAAGCAAACAGTGGTAGCACAAAAAATTTAAAACCACCCCAAACTGTATGTGGCTTTGCATAAAAATTATTTACTGGCACAGTGCAAGGCTGGAGTAAATGTGTGAACCAAATGAGTACTGCTGGCAGAGTCCCTCAGAGCTGTCCCCCAGAAGTGTGTAACGCAGCAGGAAAGACTCCAAATTACTTTTATCAGAAATCAGCTTTTTGTATGTGGCTCCCCCATCTCCCTTGTATATTCTTACCTCAAGTACGCAGAATGGACTGGAATTTCCAAGAATGCACGTTCCCTCTGTTGCCCGCTCCAAAGCCAGGTGACAGAGGCACAGGAAGGAGGAGACCTGGACACAAAGCCACTGGCAGGGGAGGAGAGTACTCAGCCTAGCTTAGCCTAGAAAGGTGTTAGTCCCAGCCACGTACTTTGTGCCTTGGACAACTGCAGCAGTGGATTCAACAGTCATGCACATTGGTCTGACCACTGAACCAGGAAAACGTCTTCCAGAAAGAAACTTCTAGAGCAAAAACTTGGTATTTCCCCACATGCTGTTTTCAAACTGGAATGGTGCTATCACAAGACGACAACCTGTTCTCAGCTGCATTTCTGTTTGCTGGAGGAACATCTATCAGGCCCATCCCTGATAGTCACGTTAGCTCATCACTCATGTGAGATTACAGCATGCACGCTCTCAAGCTGACATCACTTGCCTCTTCGCGTGTTCTATTATTTAATTACTTCTTTAAAATAGTCTGCCTCCTCGTGTGGTTCAGGAGAATATTCTGCGTCTGCTCATCCACATTATTGCTTCAGTAGATCACTTCCACAGTGGCCGTCTCTGGATGCAGCATTTTGGATACAACATCTTGGTGTGCAGCAGCGAATGCAGTATTTGGCCTGTTGATAAACACCCGTCTCCCCAGAATTAACAATAAAGCGCCTGGTTACTGCAAGTGTCAGGGGCTGGAGTCCCCTCCTCCTCACCGCCCTGTTCAAGCTTCACTCATGCTTTTAGCTCTGTACAAACAGCCTCAGACGCTGCCAAAACCAGAAGGGCACCTTTCTTCCCTCATTTCCCCACTCCCTCCCCACGTAGTCTTTGCAAGCTCCCTTTCTTTCAGCTGTGGGCTCCGGAGAGGTGCCTCGCGCCAGCCAAGGCCCGCAGCCACCAACGCCTCACGCACCCGGCCCATGCTGCGCCACCGCTCCGGCCTCCCGGCCCCCGGCCGCACCTCCGCTTCCCCCATCGCCCTCACTCCCCTCTTCCCGTGGCAGGAACATGCTCAGCCCACATGTTCCTCAAGCCATTTTTGTCCAACCATTGCTCCAGACACCCTGCCTGGGAAGAGGGAGGCTGGAGCAGCAGCCCTGATTCCTGCCAGGCCGTCACCGACAAGCCAGCCGCCTCCCCCTGCTCCCCGGGACACCATCAGCACAGGCCCTCACACAACGCCAAGGGATCCATCCACCCTCTTGCCACCCTTCAGCTTTCCAGTTTATTTATCAAGTACTAGAGTCTGTTCTCAACCAAGAAAATATGATACAAAGCTTCCTCAGAAAAAACACATGGGATTTTTGGTATAAACTATAGGTAGACGACCACTAAATGAAACAAAGGCCTACAATCTAAAGTGCGACTGAAACTTCATCTTCTTTTGAAACATCAGTCTTAAGCCCAAAGGCAATTAACAGATCATCATTTTTTTAAAAAATAAAAAAAATCACACATTGCACATTCTGGAGATGTGACTATTTCCTATCTATTAAAAAAAAAAAAAAAAAAAAGTGAGTAAAAAGCGGCAGCAGATGAAGAGAAACTATACTTTTCCATATTCAGCTTTTGTGCGCTTACAAAGCTTCAAAAAAACAACTAGGAAACCCAAACAGCAAACTTTGCTTTTTACAATTACAAGGTACCACAAATCAAAGAGCAAAAATAGAAATATATATGTCTACATGTACCTTTACAATTATACAGTATTTGTCAGAATACCCACCACATGATTTTTCAAGTTTGTCTCATAAATAATGTGACAACCAGGAATGTGTCAGGTGCTTATAGTTGTACTGGGAGAATCCCAAACACTGGGAGAATCCTAAAAGTATTTGTGCTTCGTGACACTCTAAGTAGTTCTTCAATATTGTTTTCATATAGTACAACCTAAGCAACTGGATACTGTTTTTAAAGGAAAATTCTTAATATCTTCTGATTCTTAGTGATGGCAACTATTACAGGCTGCCTAATTTGTTATTCTGATCAATCTAGAAGATGGATAATCAACTATTTATTGATTCTTTAAATGATTCAGTAATAAATCAGACCAAACCAGAAGGAAGATTTTCACACTGGAGTCACTAGTTAATAAGTGATTTTTTTTAAAAAAATAAATTTTTTTAGGTTTTTTTTAATAAGTCTATTTATTTTCAAGCAATACGCAAAAAGTAGCTACTTAGATGTGATAAAACAGGTATGGCAGCCATAAACCGGTGTACTGTTATGATTTAAGAACATGGCTATGTAAGACTTCAAAACTACTGCCAAAGTCACTTCCCAACCAACTGGGACCAGAAGCCAAATTAACTTCATGCTGCAAAGAAGCAATTTGTGATTTCTTAGAAATATGCATGAGATGTGTATACTAGGCCTCCATTTTACAGCAAATAGTCAAATTCAGTGTGATTTAAAAATTCCCATATATGATAAATTTCTTACCTAATTGATCAAAACAGATTTGCAAAAACTTTCTTAGACATTTGGCTAGTGCTTTAAAATCTGTTAATTTAAGCATTTCCATTTAACTTTCAGATGTGACTTACAACTTGCAACATCCCGAAAAGTAAGGTTAGGACTTCAAGAAATTATAAATACTTTCTTTTGATATATTATATATCAATATATATATTATATTGATATATAATAATACATTTCAATCTTCCAACTCTATCTACATGGTGAAATCTCACTGAATCCCAAAATCCATCACCTACAGTGTAGCTTGTATAAATGATTACAGTTCACCTTTGGGTTTAAGGATTTTATATTTTCAGAACTGAACCCTAAAGCATCTATCAAAATTAATACTTAAAAAACCATCATTAGATGTGAAGTTTCTAATTAAATAATCAGTATTACCTGCACTTATTAGATGGCTAACAAGACCTATGCTAATAAGCTCAACTCCTGTTTAATGAGGAAAAGAAATTTAGTGACATTAGATACTTCTCTTCCCAACCAAAGCATGATTAAGCACAAACTTGGTTTCAAGACTACTTAAAACTTAGACACATCAGTCAATAACCTAGGAGCAATTTACACAGAGTTTTACACACAAACTAACATAAAACCAATATACATATGTATTCACAGGTTAGTGCCACTACTAAACATACTGTTAAATACATACCCAAAACAGAAGGAGAGCTGGAGGTAGTGGTGCACCGAAATATATAGAACTAACAGCACTTGCAACCATGTCAGCTATTTTTCTTCCCAGGTGTATGTTTTTCCCTGCTTATCAGTCTTATAAACACTTCCCACCCCAAGCCAGTTAGAGTCATTAAGCCCTTGTGACAAGGTCTAGGACTATGTCTACATGTACTACTAAGCGTCTGTACTTTTTAACAATATTGCAATATGTTTTGGGGGAGTGGGGACCTGAGGACATCCATTCCTAAGAATAGCATCTTCTATCCTGCAGCATAGAAGGCATCCTCAGGAGGTAAGATATGATGCAGAAAGAAAATAAGCACTAGGCTGTTCAGCAGGAATAGCATTTTCCCACTCTGTTAGACTACCTCATAGGCATAAATCAAAAAAGACAAAAACTGAGGATTACCTCCTTTTAATTGCAGAGCAAGAATGCATGATCCTTCTGACTTCTGACAATCATTTCCACCTTCCTGTTTTTCTATGGACTCTACTATTGTCCCCATTAAACAAGACATTTGCAAGAAAATAAAAATCTTCCTCTTTCATCTGTTCATCTGCTGCCCAGAAACCAGGTAATACCTCTCCATGTCAGCAGCACACACCATGAAAATTGTGGTCATTTATGATGAAAGAATTAAACCAAATGAATAAGAATATAAAGATTTCAAATGTCCATTCAAAACCAAACTACCACCTTCAAACTTGTTTTCTAAAAAACAATCAAGAATGAGAGAAGTACAAACAAAATTTCACCCGATTTACCTGTTTTCCTAACTAATTAGGAATTTCAATTTCCTTCAACTGCCTACACCACGCCCTATCAAAACTCCTGCCAATAACTTAGCTTTGGGTACTGCTACATTTCTAGAGTCTTCACTTTATTTTCTTATTTGAGTAAGCAAATAAAAACGGGGGCGGGGGGGAAGTGATTTTATGTGCTCTTACCATCTAATGATGATGTCCGGATGGTTGTTAACTAGTTAAAAATGGATGAATAATTGTAAAGGTTTGGTGTGTTGTGTCAGAGGTTAAGTGTCACTTATCAGCTAGTTAATAGGATGGGAGCAAAGAAGGGGTCTCAGTTCTCTGCCATCTTCCCAAGAAAAGAGAAAAGCTCAGGAGAAGAAACTGAAGAAAGCTGAGCTGTGTGGTGATCACAAGGATGAGGGAAGAAGGCCCAGAACTGCCCCAGAGCTACAGAAGCCTTGATCATTAAAAAAATATAAAATTTAATGTTTACTTCACAGCCTTATAGTGCTGAACAGAAATGTCTGAAGATACACAGTTTTAAGTGTTTAAAATTAGACTAGATATTGAGACATTATCACCAAAGCTACAGCAACACTGCAAGTCCCTTTTCCAGCCAAAGGAGCTCCTTATCTTGAGACTCACTGTTTCACTTTTTAGCCAGATTTTCCTTCTGTCTGTGAGCATTATTTTATCAGCAGCAAACAGCCTACATCTAGGATCATAACAGTACTTACCAGTAAACATAAAAATCTGAAGGATTACATTTCTATTCCAATTTTTCCTTGTACTTCTCCAATTTTATCTAAGCTTTTCTTCCTGCAGCACTAATCCGTGCTCTTACCTGCCATTTGCCCTTCTGTTTTCTGGGGCAGGCCCTTAGCAAATGTCACCATTCTTTCTATTACATTTTAAACATCTTCTGATTCTTAAAAATAAATAAATCCTGTCATTGTTTCTTCCTGTAGTCTTTTGTTCATTCCATAGAACTTTATCCTGTCTTTGGATGATAAAATCTTAGCAAGATAAATTTACCATTTTTGTGAAAGTGCCATAGAAAACTCCTGTATATGTGTACATCTATATGTATATATACGCATTTCCTCTCAACCAGTGGCCTACTAAGCATAGGTTTTATCCTGGCAAACAAAAGGAAAAGTATCACCTATAGGATTTTAGAGTCAGGAATACAACTGTTTAATTTCTTTTTTTAAGTGTTGACTAACAAATGCTAAGTTAACATTAAAAAAATAGTTTTCTAACTTAGCTGAGAAACAAAACATTTAGAATGGAAATAGTAGCTGCAATCCAAAAAGGTTTTTTGCTTAGTTTTTTCTTTAGAAATCTTTTATCATGGAGTTTAATTCTGACAGCAAATAAATAACATCATGAAGAGTCCTGTCCTTCACCCTGCTTCCTCATTTCAATTTGTTAAATTCAAATAGCAAAGGATTGGCTTGCATCCCTAAATTTATGGAGTGAGCTAAATGTTTGAAGTACACAGATGTACCAAAAAGGTAGAAAGGTATCTGAAGGTGATGATATTGACTTTTGCAGCCATGTTTTATGTTTGTGAATTGTAGCCTGAATTGAGGGTTAAGAAAGTTGCTGGGCACCTCTCACTTCAAATCAGAAAGCAGAGGCAAATTTCCAAACTCAGTGACAAACACAAACATGCTTTTATAAATAATGTAGCCAAGCTCAATTACCATTTAAAATTCAATACATTTTGTGAGCTCAGAATTAGAAACATTCAGTCAGGTTTGTCCATTTTACCTGAAGACAAATAACCTACTCCTGACTTGAAAAATAACACTATCAATATTGATGTGATGTTCTTTCACTTAGCTGAATAAACACACTCTGGGATATTGATGGTCTGAGTAAGCGCAGCCCTAGCACAGCAAGTTTCAAAGCCCAGTGCAGGAGGCACAACCTTTAAAACCACTGCCACAGAAAATCTGCTGCAATGATGCCGATCGGTCCATTCTCACAGTGAGAGATATCTAAGAACAAAACATCTGGAGACAGAAAGCCACGGAAATGGCAGGGAAGGAGATGGTGTGACAGAAAAACTTCCCTCTGCAAGTTCCGTGACCATATCAAAGGCCACCTGAGATACTGGTCATGTCTGGGGCTTCCTACTTAAAGCTGATTAAGCCCAAGATGAAATGGTGGAGAGAAAATTATCTTCATTTGAAGAATTTACACTTTAAATCCCTTACCTCCCTAGTCTGGGTTAACAGTCCACAAGGCAAAGTGACACGCCAGAGCTTCCCTTTGATACCAGTCCAATAATAAAATTATCAGAGCTTTCGAGCAAGGGAGGTATTCCACTTACATAGTTCACACTACAGAATAAAATCGGCAAGTGGTATGTAGTGTAATAACTGACTGGGTTTTTTAATGATTTGAAATAATACACTGCTTCTACTATGATCAGTTAGTGTCATCAAGTAGCATACTACCAACTCATTTTCTCACCATCAGGCATTGGTGAATCTTTTAGCAAGCTAGAAAAAGCCCCTTTTCATTCTCTTTTGTTGCAGGCAGGTATGGAAGCAAACAGCAGTGACATAATTTAAGAACAGCATATATATTATCTAACAGCTGCTGCTATTTAGGTATCATTTTCCCGATCACCTCCAGTATTACCATTACTGTAAGTGGATGCTCTATCAGCATCCTTAAATTAATGTGGATTTGATCTCAAATAACTGGGGAGCTTTCAAAGAGTTTTCAACCTCTGTTGTCAAGCCTTTTATCTGAACCACTGAAAATAGGAGGGGAAGAAACCCGATGTGTCATTTAGTACAGAGAATACAGAAGAAAAAGATGACTTACCAACACATTCAGAATATGCATAGATCTAAGACTTGCCTTGCTTTATGCCAGCTATTTTAAGCCAATGGCTTTTTAAAAGTCCTAGGTTATGCTAAATGAAATGAGTTAAATGAAATATGGCACCTTATTTAATCCTGATAGATACCCAGAATTATTTTAACAGAAGTTGTAATCTAATATAAATAATATTTGAACAGGTGCATCAGAGAATCCTGACTAAACAGAATTTCAGGACAAAATGGATGTAAAATAAAAATAAAATCTAAAGTCTAATGCTACTATAATTTATTTCTAGAAAGATCAAAGATCAAGTATATTTGATCATAGATCATAAGATATTAAGAAGTACCTCTAATCAAAAAAGAACTATTAGTAAAGGGAAGAGATGTTACCATGAAAATATATTCTCTTTCTGTAATTTGAAACACTCCAAAATTCCAGAAAGTGAAAGCTAAGGATTTTTGCCTACTAGCAATCATTGAGATATGTCAAATTGGTTAAATTTCAAATAACTTGACCCCAGACTGAGATGGGTTGAAAAAAATGTGTTGTATGTGTAGTTACCACAAGAACAAATGAGAATCAAAAAATTAAGTATTATTTCTAGATTCTTAGCACACTGTATAACAGGGCAGCTCAAATTCTGCCACAGCTGAGTATTCTGTCTTGAACCAGTAATTGGGCTTAAACTCCTCAGGAGGCTGCATCACTTTGTAAATCATTCACTTCATACCTTTATCTTTCTCATACTTCTAAAGTAATGTGTAATGCTGGACATTTTTTGTATATATACATGTTCTCAGGCTTTAAAAGTTGCTTCTTCATGTTAGATGGACTGTGATTTTGAACAGAAAATGTGAATGTGTCACTGGAAGTAAAAAGAAGACACTATAATGGTAACTCAGTTCTTTTTGAGACACTCCCAAGAGTTTGCACTTTTTTATTATGTATGGTTTGATTTTTTTTTTTTTGAGGAAAAAAAATGCAGAAAGAATCAGAAAAGGAAAAACTCCACACTTGCATGTCCGATTTCACACATGAGCAATCCCAGATGCATTTCAAATGTTGAGTTTCCAAACATGTAAGTTTAATTTTATACTGCTGTGCAATTTATTTTTAGCCTATTTCAATGCTTTAGAGAATTGTGTTGCTCCTTTTCAGCTGATTGGAATTATTCCTAAGTGGCTCTTAGCAAGCATGAAAATCAGAGTGAAAGGGATGAAGTGCATGTCAGCTGAGGAGACGAGACAGTAAAATATTGTGAATTAAAAATTACATATTCAGACATAAAGATGCAGACAGACTTACGTTCTTTACAAGCTCTAGACCTAGGCTTGTATTTTCTTTCTTTTGAATAATTTTTTCATGGTTTTGCTTTATGCTGTTCTCCAAAACTGGATAAATTATAAATTATTATTATGGAATACTTTGACTCTTTCTTAAAACCAAACTCGTATCATTAGCAAAGGAAAACCACTGTAATCTGAGAGAAAGAAGCCGACCATCAAAATGAGTTGGTAGAATCAGTCTTCCAAAGCATTTCTTACAAATACTGCTATTACACTAAGAAACCTCTACTGCACCTTGGTTAGAAGGCTGAGACTGAAAGAATACAAGGTCCTCCAAGGCACCTGTGGTCAGAGAGAGCACCCACTGCCAGGTTGTGTGGGGAGCATATGACTCCATCCTACAGCCAGCCTGCAGACAGAAACAGCTCTCAAGTTACCTCTGCTTCCAAAACAGCATTATTATGGAGTGATGATTCATTTAGAAGTCTTTTCCCAAACTACTGTTTATCATTACTGAGAACACAAATGCTTTGCTCTGCAAAGCTGAAGTGCAGAAACTTGCTGAGGTTCATTCTTTAAATTTCCATTACTTGAGACAAAAAAAGTGGAGTTGATTTACATTCTCAGAGAATTGTGAGAAATAGTTGAATGTTACGGCACCTAGCTCTTATGTCAGCTGGGGTTTGTGGAGTGGCTTGCCAGCACCTCAGATCTAGTTCTTTACATTGACTTTTTTGTTCTAGTAGGAAGTATTTTTCCCACTGTTTGACAGAAGGGAATGCACTTTATGCAAAAATATGGTATGTAGCATATTCTTCATCTTTCTAAACCATAAAACAGAACACAGTATCTTTGTGGATGATCACTATACTGTTTTGTCATCTATTCAATTTTTTTTAATTACGAATTTCTATATGGGAAACATACTTTGTGGCAGAAAATCACTTACCAAAAGATGAAACTTTCAGAATCATGTGAGATATGTGGTTTCTTGTGCAAAAGATACAAGCAAGGCAGAAAAGAGTATTTCAGATGTCAGAGCTTTGGACAGTATCCTTGAGGGCAGGAGGATTTAACTGAATAGTGTTTGAGCTCTGGGTACCAGGGCTTGATAGCTGGACAATGTTCCTCAAACAGGCGTGGATGAACTTCAGTAAACACATCTGTTTGACTGCATGGCCCACATTTAGGACCTTGGCTGGGATTACAAAGATGTAATATTAATCTCTTGAGCCTTCTACCCATTTTCAAATGGCTGTATTTGTATCCACATCACACCACTTTTTACAATGAGAAGCCTATTAACACGAGACAATCTTGTACTTTTAAAAAAATTTTTTATAGTCTCTGTGCCATATTCTCCAGTCCTTGCCTGCACTATTGAGACAGAACACGTTTCCAAGATATCAACTTAGCTCTTTACACAACCGACATGAGAATGTTTGTGATTAACTTTCCTAACAAAAACGTCTTTCCCTTCTTATATATATATAAAGTACTTCTGTAATGTCTCCATTTAGTCCTTCCAGCTGCAGTAATGTTTTGTCCTTATCTGCTCCTGTTCATGCCAAACAGTTTAAATTGCACAGTAATTTTGTCACAGATACACGGGTACCTTCTATTCAAGGTGAAATCATGTGGAAGGAGCATTTATCAAAACCTATTATCAAAAACCTTGAGGTGTTCATCTGGTCACATGGCATCTCTTATGTGCAGGCTTTTCTGTCTTGTTGAAACCGTCTTCCCTCCAGTGGTTTTCAAAGTTATTTAGTTTATAGAATTTTTCAGAGTTCTAAATAACCTCTACAATGTTTCTATCTATTCTTAGAGTTGTCTTTCTAGTTAAGTAACTACTCAGAACTGATCCTAACAAAACAGGAAAAAGTTGTTTAAAAAAGATTGTTAATTTGGATCATTTATGAAAGGTGGGTAATTAAGGAAAGAGGCTGGATGAAAAGATTTTTTGCTTTCTCTTTTTTCCTTCCAGTGCTGACCTTTACATTCATAATTATATGTGATCAGAGAGTGCTTTTAGAGCTGATTATGTTCTGGCTATCTATTATGTCCAAACAGCAAATTTAACAAACCAAGACTCCCATCCTTCTTGTACAACTCACAAATTCCAGTTTTACATGAGCTGAAGAACTAATATCTGGAAGCAAACTGAGAAAAGCCTCATCAGAGAATTTAAACATATTAAACTTTCTAAAGATCTTAAAGATTCTAAAGATCTTAAACTATCCATCTACGTAAATGTAGCCCCTGACTGCCAAAATCAGGTGACGCTGAACTTACAGGAAGGAAAAGGGTGATGGCTGTATCCAAGTGCTCCACGCTAGTGTGGCTCGCTGAGGGACACAGCAAGTCCCCCATCGAGTCCTTGGATGCACATGCAAGCTGTGCTCTGCTTGCATATCAGGTTGAAGGGGATGCACATTTTTTCCTTTTCTATTCAGGAAATAAATCCATATATTTAATCACATGCTCCATCATGTCCTTGGGGCTTGATGATCCAGGGATGGGGACTTCAAGGCTCAGCACATGACATTTCTGTTCCACACTGGGATGCAATGGGGTGCACACATACAGAGACCAAATTTTCGTGGTATGTTTTAGTGTTCATCTGCCTCATGGAGTACAGCCAGTAACGGCACTGCTTTGTAATACACCTACCACATTAGTACTCTGCGACGCATAAAAACGTAGAAAAAAAAGGAATGCCAAAATTAAATTTTCTAGCAGCCACCCTTCTCATGAAAGCTTTAAACAGGTCATGTTTGATATTAACTACAAGCTATGTAAAAGCATAAGCTGGGCAAATTCACTTTTTTAGAACTTAGGGAGCCTACATGTGTCCATACAGGACACAGTCAAGCTGTGACTTGTGCTCCGGCGTGTAACCATCCATCCTGTTTCATTGTTAGTGAGTCCCTGCACGACTTCCACTTATGCCAACTATTTCTCTTCCAAACAGTACCCGGATATATTTCAGTGAACAAAAAATGTTGGTGACTGTTCTGAAAGGCAGCGTGGAGAAAGCAACCTTGATGTGGCAGACAAGAGGAAGAAAACTTTCAGAAACGGTATGTGCCAACCTACTTGTCCGCAGAGGACAGAACACCTACCAGCTACTAGTATAGATTCCTCAATTCACAGTAAGACAACTTCCTTTTTTGCAAGAAGGCAAATCAATTTTCTAGCAGTCTGGCTGACTAGATTGTCTGGGAAGGTGTTATACTAATTATAAAAAGGGATGGTGGAAATGAGGAACAAATCTGTTTTTACTGAATGCACAAGGTGTTAAAAACTAAGTATGTGGAATAAAGAAAATTCTATACTTCAGAAATAGCAGTCTGGGTAGAAAAGTATGCATTTTATTAACACAAATTTGACTTGTTTGGTAACTTCTGCAGTCTAGAAAGAATGTTGGGTAATGACTGATGCAACTTCTGCGTATAACATCTGTGTATGATTACACAGGTAAAAAGAAACGGGTAAAGGAACTATAGTACTGTTGGATAATCTATCGCTGTATTTTCAAGTTGCTGGAAACTCAAGATTAAGCTATATCCAAACGTTTAAGTAAAGACGTATAGAGCTGAAATCCCAGTACAGACGCTAGGTAGTGTCTGCTCAGAGCACCAGTGACACTAGAGGTCAGCATGGGCGCATCTACACCAGCATTTCAGTCCGGGCCAGGAATGTGCTTTCTAAGTGCTGCCTGCTCCGCTGCAGCCCACAGCACTGGGCAGACCTCAGTCTGCAAACTGGATTCTTTCATGGAAAAATGAGCTTTTGAACAACTGCTAATGGTCGTTCTAGCCACACGCCCGGATTAGACCTAGTCTGAAATCAACTACCAGGACTCGTATGACAACTACAATACCGTGAACCCCAAGGCCACAGGATACAAAAAGGCATGGAGGAAGCTACTGAATGAAAAATCACCCCAAATACCATATTAAAGATGAGCACAGAACTCAAGGAAAGATAGACTGAGGAGACCGAGTTGAAAGATTGCAAGAATTACTAAAAGACATGCTGAGTCTGCCTTCATTTCAGTATCACTTGTAAAATCTTTGAATTCTTCAGCCACATCAGGCAGATAAAGATAACTTCTAGCTTGAAAACAAATACTTCACCTCAGTTGTGAGCAATCAGATAGTCTATACCTCTGACTTCTGAAGAACACGGAATATAAAATCACAAGTCTAATAAAAAGCATTTTTGCAGTAAATCTCTCAAGTCAGAGTAATACCCTGTGGTGGAAGAAAAGCAAATGGAAATATCTAAACTTAAGCAGGAGAAAGAAAACCATATCTTCCATTGGTGGGGCAGCTGATTTTATGGATGACAGATTCTTCTCTACTTCATTTCCCACTGGAAGTTATTAGGTAGGAATTCTTATTGTTTTAAGAAGACTAATGAATTTTAAGGGGAGAACAAATTGGTAAAATGAAAAGCCTTTCTATTTTTATAGGCAGAAAAATTAAACAAAGCTATGTCACCTAGTGTATTCTCAGTGGATGCAAACTACTGTTGCCAGAGAGCCAAGATGACCTGTGATTCTCTGCAGCACCAACAGCACTCACCTGATAAATCTTGTTGAAGGGTCAAGTAACTGAAGGTAGTGCCTCCTATCTGCACATATGTCAGGTAACTTGAATTTCATATGAATCCAGCCTCTCCTGCTCGGAACTTTCTTCAAGCTACCCAGAATATTTTAGTAAAAAACCCATAATATATTTTCACATAGGAACACTAAGAAATTTAAGACTGGAATTGGTTCATTACCGAATAACAGGAAAACTGTCAATGCAGAAATAAGAAATATATAACATTTGTATTCTGTGTTTGCACAAGGAAAAAATCAAGATGTATCAATCTGATCTGAAAGGAGTATTTTCACTATAAGAATAATTCTGGACAATGTTAAAAACTGGCTACTAAGGTGACATGTTTTAAAATGAAACATGAAGGTTTTGTGTCTAATAATTTTTTAAAAGCAGGCAAAAGAACTTAGCAGACCACTGATAATGATTTTCTTTGTTGTAGTTCTTTTTTCGTTAGATCTCAAAATGTCAAGGAAACTTCTTAAGACTGAAAGGCAGCAGGTCCTGTGCCAGTGCTATTAAAGGGCAAATAAGACAACCTGGATAATTAAAAGCCTATAGGCCTGGCAGCAAAATAATGGAATCATTCCTACAAGTCTCACGTAATGAAGGTTTAAAGAAGGGATATAGAATTAATGCCAGTCGACATGATTTTTTTTTGGAAAGCAGAACCTGCCAAGCTAGCAGGGTATCTTTGAAGAGATCACAGGAACCAGGTGCTGTTCTGTACTGCCTACTTCCAGAGAACAGTCGGGATGGCAATGAAGTTCCCTGAAAATTGAACTTGTCTTAGAAGTGAGATTATACATCAGTGTGACATGAAACACCTGCCCACCAGTTTTACTGGGCATGTAGTGTTTAATTGTGGTTTGTTTTTTCCAAGAACTATTCCTCTTTCTTTCATTCATGGCATGCAAATGACAAGCTACTATTAAACACAATTATTCAAACTTATTAGCAAAGGGAAGCTGTTTGAAGAAATGTTCCTAAATCTCATTTATAGGAAAGAACTGTTACTGTGGTGTTGGTCTGAAAAAGGCTGAGTTTGAGATTCATTTCCTACACATTAAGATGATCTACTTTCTAAATCATTATCATAAGATGTTCTTGCTGCTTTGCAAAGTCC
This sequence comes from Athene cunicularia, assembly GCF_003259725.1. NCBI lineage: Eukaryota > Metazoa > Chordata > Aves > Strigiformes > Strigidae > Athene > Athene cunicularia. The sequence goes on from NW_020799103.1 coordinate 8,937,403, forward strand.
ATGATGCAAATTCTTGCAACTCGCACAAGTTTGTGATGTTTCTCAGCTGATGTTCTTTCAGTGATCCCAGTAGACCTAATTTAATTTCTAATCATTTCACCATGCTTAACACATTTTTCTAAATTACTTTTGCATTCGTACTCAGAGGGAGTACTGGCTGATTTCTGCTTATAAAGCTCTCCCCTCTCATTTCTATTGTTTCCTATGCAAAGGGAAGGAAGCTAACTGCTCAGAGCAATTCAGTGATCAGCTGCTTTCAGTCCATCCCATATTTCAATAATAATACGGCACATACTGTGGATTTCATATTTTTCACGCTCACAGCTCCAACCTCTACTGCATTACACAGAAGAGCACTGTACCTCATTTGTGCCTTCTGGGTGCAGGACATTTTTCAAGACAGCCCAGCAAAATATGTGAGTGCACAAGTTCGAAGGTATAGAAAACGTGCCCATTTTGTGCTTATTTAATTATATTTTTGTCTTTTTGAGAGTAGAAGAATGGTATATTTAAAGTCTTTAGCTATGTTGATAGTATTATTCACACTATACTATAAGCAAATAGGAAAACAATCAGAAAGACAATAGTATGCAATATGTACACGTCACAGCAAATGCTCTTGTGTTTTGCCAGACACATGGCAGAAGTTTTCAAAATTTCATGTCAAAAAACTTGTAAGATGTTTCTGTTTATATTCTTTCAACACTTCCAGCTTTGATAATTCTTTTACTATTCTTGTGACAATTTTCTTCATAATTTTCATTTTCCTTTGAATGATCAAAGACATTTTTTCTCAAAAACAATCTTGTCATATATTAAAGCAATCATGTCGTATACTGAATTTTGTCTTTAAGGACTTGTGACAAACAGGTTTGGTTACCTTCTCTTCAAAACCACTAAAGAAGATGCAAAACTCCTTTCATATTTTAGAACTTCACGTAATGCCGCTCCCCAGAATGTTCTTCAGATTTGGAGACAAATGCACAGCTCAAATGTAATGCAGAGTTGTCATGATAGGCTCAAGAAATGTGTTTGTGATGATTTACTCACATATAGATTACATATTTCTGAAGTCTTTCAATCAAGTGACCACAAGGTTCTACTGAAGGATCTTTAGAACAGTTCACTTGTGGCTCTTCACCAGCTCATGCTGCACGCTTGACTGAATTTGTCTTCCACAACGTTTCCAACAAATGAAATCATACCAGAACTGCAACTTGTTATGATCTTTTTCCATCTAGTATTTGAGAACTGCACTGCTCCTAGATTTGCCAGTTCCAACTCCAATCTTCCTCTCATTTAATACTCCTCTGTCGTTAAATTCTGATTTGTTCTTAAGCCCTCTGAAGAACTACACAGCTATTCTCTGTTCTCAGAGCCTAAATCCAGTCTCTCCAAATACTAGATCTGGTTTTACCTTCTTTTTTTCTCTCTCAAAAGGGAAAAGTATAAGCTTTCCACTCAGTGTTTAGTTAGTTAGTGTTAGTTCAGTGTCAGTGTTCACTTAGGTAGTTTGGTGTTAGTTTTTTATTTTAGTTACTGTTAGTGTCCCTACCTGCCTCATTCCATCATTTTTTTTAAGTTTTCATATTACAAAAGCTAACTTGTTGCCTCCTCTTCTGCTCATCCTTTAAACTCTAATTCATATTACAACAGCTTTCATTATAACTGTCAAAATTAAAATTCTTATCAAATACTATAAATATTTCCAAATCTTTTCTACTCTGGAACTATTATCTTGTCCAGTGCATTCTATTCCATTCTACCATGTTTATACAGTGAGTATATATATAAAAAAGTATACCTGTGCAGTTTATAATGACATACATAAAAGAATAATGTTTGTGAATGAATGATATGATGCATAAATTTTAGTGTATTGTCTGTGCAATGCCAAAAGTTCTTAATCAATGCATCAGAGATCCAAACCTCATCAATAGTTAATTTAAAACCGCATACACTCCTGGAGAACATTAATTATATTCTCAGAGCTCATTTATAATGAGCTTTTAATTAGAGAGGATGTCCTCGTATCTTAATTCTTAAAAGCAGAGAAATTATGAGGTGGTAGGTAATTCTTAAAATAACATGCTTCAATGTACATTTCTTTTTCTTTTATTATAGCAGAACTGTAAAGACTCCTTGTTTAAAGTCACTTGTGTTTTACTTATTTATGGCAATAGAAGTGTATGAGAAAGGAGGATTCTATTTCCTTTGTCATCAGTAAAGATGTATATGGGACATCCCACTAATGGATGCCTCCTCTAAAATTTAGTAAAAGGTCAACAGAGGGAACTTCACTGCTATGAACAAGAGCTAAATACATTGTATGACTACCTCAGACTGGGAGATGACCAATCAGTTTTTCATCCATTATTTGTCTAATTAGCCATTCTCCCATACTGTAAGAAAATAAAATGCAGCATAATGCTTTACAAAATGTCTGCATACAGTTCTGTGTAAAAGCTTTCACAGTACTTCACGCACAGTCCCTCATGAGAAAGGCCATTTGCTTGGACAACATCCAGTAAAATCTGATCAATAAACCCATCTTTACTTTTTAATTCAGCAGCTCAGCTTTATTTAATTCTCCAGTTTCTAGTGTTGCACAAACGCACTGCTGTACAACACATTACTGTCCAGGCTGCCTCTCTGCTTGGACAGACACATCGCATTTGTCATTGTTACGATTCAACAGGAACCTGATCTGATTACCTGGTTTGCTTTCATTTGGTTTACACTGAACTTCTTCAACACATTCTGCAGGAAACCATCCAATATGTCCCCGGGTGCTGCCTTCCCAGAATCCACCTTCACCGATGCTTAAAACTAAATAGAGAGACATAAGAAGCATTAGACATTTTTCACCTCTTACGTAAATACCAAGATTAGTTACATAACATGTTCAGTAATAACTGAGTATCATTTTGTTAAAAGCAAATGTTGTACAATAACTTAAATGCTGGTATCCAAAAATGGGCACAGGCACAGAGTAACCTATAAATGAGACCTACCCTGATCAGTCTTTGGAACATCTTCCCAAATTTATTCTTCTCACCAGTTTCCTTGGCCCTCACGTAATTCTTTCCATTTTCAGTTTTCTCGTTGCTGCTCTTACCAAGGATAAATGCATGGTCATACTAAGGACCAAAAAAATGTGTCTTGCCTGTTCAAATTAAGCTGAAGCGCTGAACCCACTGTAAAACTGAACCCACACTGAAATTGGGCTTTAATAATACATAGTTTGATCTCTTATATGTTTTCTACTTCTTAAGAAAACATGCTATTTTATTTAGTGGGAGCTCCAGAGACTTGTAATGTAGGTCAAGTAATATGATTTAATGATCTGAGTACACAGCAAACACTTGAATATCCCATAGGTGCAATACACAGCGTAGGTGCCTTTTGAAACATGTCAATGATTTTTCTTGGTAGAAGATAACAACAACAGGGAGAAGAATTATTTACCAATAGGAGAAAAGCTTTACCCTGTGGTTCTAATTATCTTGATATTAATCTTAGGACTCAACAAGGATTGTGACAAAAGACTGCAGAACAACAACGTATGTTTTTACTAGTAAGCAATTGGAGAAGTTCAGTAATGGAGGGATCCTAAATATTTCCTAAGTATTATGTTTAAATTAATTTTATAGCAGTTCTTACAAATTACTATGCTTAATATATATTAAAAGAACACAAATGTACTATTAAAAAGAGACTATACATTCATATTGGAACAAAGGTGATATTTTTAATTTTGTTAATGGTTTGCTCTTCTCAAGAGGTTGACTGGGAATGTAGCTCAGTCATACAACACAGGTCCTCAGAGTACATCTGTACAAAACACACTGTTCGGTGGAGAGGTCCCTGAGCTACCAAAAATAAGCCCATGGAAGCTGAAGCAGCACAGCTCCATCAGTGGTGTGCTAGCTAAGCCAGCCAAGCTAACTGGCCCCGCTGAAAATCAAGGTTAATTAGCCCAAGCACACATCTCTGCTAACATATGCACATGGTTTTCAGGACCTGGGACAATATCTCTGCAGGGTATTTCAATATGGTAGGGATATTAACTTGCTCACAGCTACTGTGATGATCTCCACCAGAAGCACTCTTTGCACTGCTAGACCAGACCTTATCAGGCTTTAAGATCGTAGTGTCTGACCCCGACTGCAATTGAACTCTGCATCAGCGGAACTGCTGTGGCTCAATGGCATTGAATTTGAACTTCATTTGCACTACTACAGAGTAAGATGAAAATCAAATCAATGATAGGCCAAAAAAATAAAAAAATCTTGGCAATACTAAAGAGATGGTAAGAAATCTGGTTTGATAGACCAGGATCTGTAAAACTGCATTTGAAATTAAAAGTTTACCTAGTTTTTCATTTATGCAATCATAAGTTTGTGGTATTACTTGCAGAGCATTGATACCTATAACATAGATATCTGACAGAAAAATGTATTTAAATGTGTCACTTTTAAGTCTTAATGTAGTAAATTCCAAGATACAGATTTCATGAACTGAATATTTACCCATCATTGACAATAAGAAGCACATATTAGGGCGCAGGAAACAGATCCATTAAGACAAAATCCTCCACCCAGATGGGTCCCAAATGTACAATTTATCAAGCAATTTTCTGACATAGATGAGGAAACCTACAGCTACTCAGGCAGTGATGGGATGATGGGGGAGGGCACTGACCTTGGAAGGCACTGACAACACTACAGTGACACTTAAGCTGAATAAAAAAATTTTAGCATGCCTTTTCTTTTAGTTACCTAACACCTATTGATATTGTTAACATGAGCAGGAAATATTTCATTTCTACATTTACATCCAAGCAAAAATGAAAAAAAAAAAAAAAAAGAGATCTGTGCTTTGATTGTATCAATAAATTACATAATACAAATAAAAATAATCTTGGGGCATAACTAATGAAAAATATGTTGATAAATTCCAGTTATTCTTGAAAATTATTAAAGTCTGTGACATTATCACACAAAGTCAACCTGCTAATTCAGTGTAACATGAAACAGAAGACTATTCATTCATCCAATATATATTGGATATCCATCAGTTTTAAGTATATTTTTAACAATGTAAGCTCTGTTCACGTAAGAACAGAGTACATTTCTTATATATGAGATAAGGAAGAAAATTAATAACATATATAGATATTATAATTACTGTAGGATCCTACTATACATTGATTTAATTTCAAATCATAAAAGTGAGCATAGGACTACAGCCAAAAGAAATTTCAAAATGTGAGAGCGTGAAAGATTCCTACAGCAAGCAGTTGGGTTTTTCTGAGGAGAGTTTTCAGCACAGGATCTCAGTCCTGATTTCACTTCACAAACCAGCAAGATAGGGAGAACAAAAACTACTCAGAGGTTGAGAAGGACTTTCCTAATTTGTTATTGTATTGATCTGTCAGATCTGCTATTTTGACACTCTAAATTACATGGACATTTCCATCTCCAAAAAGCATCTGCACTCTTAAGAAGGAAGTTGGGTGTTTCAAACCCACAGAGTAATTTCATGTGTTTATGGTAGCAGCAGCTGATAAGACATCCAAATCAAGGTGGAAAAGAAACTTGCTTTGCAAGTCTACCTGTGGGTGTAAGGCAAAAAGTGATTACTACAGAGCAGAAGCAATCCCACTTTAGATCATTCTTACATGAATTATTAAATATTAGCAATTACTAATAGCGAGAGCCAAGCAAAAATACAAGCAGTCCTGCCTGAAGACATAACATCTATGGAAAAGAAGTAGAAGGGGAAATGAGGCCTTGCCAGAATGCAGCCCGCCTTCACAGTTCTGGTTCAAGCAAGATTGCATCTACAAACAAAATGACAGTACATTTGGACTTACTGTCAAGGAAAAACATCATTACGGGTGCCAAGAAAGGAAGAGAAAGCCTGACGGAACTGCAAGAGGCACAAAGAGAACGCAAGAGGCCAACGTGGGGAGGCAGGGTAGCCAGCTGACGTGAGGAGACAGAGACAAACTGTTGGTGAGATGGAGGATAAGCACACATGGCCTAATACTCAAAATGCAGAAATTGAGATCTAGGTGGCTCTGCACTACCAAATAACTTAACATCTTTTTCCTGTATCTCAGGTGGTGCCATTATTACGAAATCTGCAGCAGGTGCCAAAGCCATAATAATCTACGTATCTATAAAAACTGGCAACACTTCATGTATTCCAATGTGGGTAACTGACAGCTTGACAGATAAATCAAAAAATATAATTTAACTTTTGTATTTATGAATGCTTTTTTAGAATGAGGCCTTCATTTCTGCCTTTTCCCTCTCACAATAGTGCTTGAGAGACACGCTGTAATAGATAATTTGGTACCAGCAAGAGATCTTCCAATCAACATTTGCCCTTCTGGAGGACATAAAAATGGTAAATCAAAGGATAACTTGCCCAAAATTAAGAATTAAACTTTATCACTTCAATTGTTTTTTCCTTTTTAGTAAAAAACAAAAGATGTGGTTGCTATGGCAAGAGCAGGCCAGGGTCTCTTTACTCACAACGTGAATTACAAAAAGAATCTGACATTCTAAGAGTAAAATTAAGGTTCTAGTAACATCATGAACCCTGCTGCAATGTCTTTTCACAACAGAAGTATAGTTTAGAACAAGAATTATGTTCAATTATATGAACAAAACTGCAAATCAAAACTGGACAAATACCAAACAAAAGAATAACAGGAAAACATGTACAGGCAGGTGCCAATCAGGATCTTCTATTTTAATGTTTACAAAGTATTATACTTAATATCAGCCAGATTCTGCTTTGCTAAAGTCCAGAGAAAATACAAGAAAACTATATACAGCGCCAAATGAGCACAGGATGTTTTGTCTCTTGCAACTTCTGTAAATTTGTTGACAAAGTGTATATTGTAATTAATATTAATATAACATACTTATCTCAAAGAGCTTAATTACTGAATATATAAAGAAATCACTTTAATCAAAACAATAAAAAAGGTTTATTCTCCCACACTACAGCTCCCTTTAGCATGCCACAATCAAGAAATAGAGTATATTTTTCCATCAAATGATAGTGCATACTGTTTCTAAATTCCTTGTGGTACTGAAATTTCAGTGATTAAGTATCCTTAATTGCAAAAATGTCAATGAAATTTACAGCCAAATTCAGTCAATTGTCTATATAGCTGCTACACAATAGATCTGAAATGTCTGTAGTATCTACAGTCAATTTTTGGTGCTTGTATGAACTGCATTCTTCTTTTCCAGGAAAATAAATAATTGTATGGATTGGGAATGGCAGATCATCTTCTGGAAAAAGAACATTTCTACAACCAGGAGAAAAATTAACAGAATGCCACTAAAGTATAAAGTAAGACTGAAAATCCACTGAAAACTCTAGCAGCTGAACTAGCCTATGCTGCTCTAAGAACTATCAGAGCTAAAAATAAAAGCTCTGTCTGCTAATCAAGCGCCTCTGAAGTTATCAATACTTTTAGTGAGATGTGGAATTATGTAAGATGAAAGCTCTCTAGACCACACAGTCGAAAGCGGAAAATTTCAGCATTTCATTCTTAACCTGAAAGGGATGGTGACAGCGCCCTTTCCATCTGAACTGCAGCATGGATATGTTACTTACCTGATTCCATGGTTCTGTTATTGACAACAAATGCCACTTACCTAATGGAATACAAAGGGGTTTCATCTGAATTTTAGCAAAGGAAGGTTCAGTGCTAATCTGAACTCTGGTTTTGTGTTTTGACACAACAATCTTCTGGATTTGCTTTTTAAAAATAAACTTTTTACTTTCCAATGGGTAGAGACCTAACTTCTTTCGCTCAGAAATACTTACTACTACAATTTAGGCTTTTCTCTTGTAGAAGTATCTGTTGTCTGATGTAAATTTTCCTTTTGGAAGGAGGTCTTCCAAATGACAAATAATCTATGCAAGAATACCTATTTCAGTGATAAATACAATTTTGCTTAAAATTGCCCCTAAAATGGTTACAACTTAAAAATGTATTTTCCTAACCTTGAGTTGTAATTGCAACTTATTTCAGAAGTATACTTATAAATGTAAACAGAAATTCAATGTTTGATCTATCTTTGTGTACAACCAGGTAAATCAAAAACCATATTAAGGGACATGCACTGTGCAGAGTGACAGTTCTCTGCATCTGAAGTGCAACTCGACTCAGTCTTTCCACACAACATAAATGAAGGTCAGCACAAGTTACAATTAATCTTGCTCTCTCTTAAAGAGAGATCTTTTTCTTAAAAGCTCATTTTAGATTAAATTTTACTCTATTTCTTTATCTACCCCTACTTGCTCCTTGATAGATGCCCCTCCCTCCCTGTGATTAATGATGAACAGGATCTGTCTGTTCTGCCTTATGGGCCAAGCATTTCTGGCTTTCAAACAATCAGGAGAGACTGACATAACTTGAGATTGGCGCAACAGGACTGGAAAGAAAGTCATTGTCTATCACCCTGACGACAACCACGTTACGGCTTCCAGCATGCAAACAAGTGACTGTGCCCCAGCTGCCGTACAGGAAATGTTCCTGTGGAGTCCACATACAATCTGGAAGGAAAGCCTCGTGTATCTGCAATCAATGATTTTGTATAATTGACCTGAGCACTCAGATTCGATTGCGGATCCACAGGCATTTCTTTTAGTGGAGAAGCAAATTCAGCAGTTCTTCCCCATCCTGGGCTATGGGGCCTCACAGAGAAACCAAATTAGGAAAATAACATGGGCAAAAATATTCCTCACTTCTTAAACATACATTTAAATTCCAGTTTTGCCTCCAAAACGAATGTGTGATCCAACTGTGGCTTCAAGTTTACCTTTCTGTAATCCAAGTGACTCGGTTTAGCTGAAAAGCTACCTTACCTACCTGTAGTTCAGTATTTAATTGTCTGGCTTCTCCCAGCAGTCTAACTGCCACACCCTGAGCTTACCACACATGTGCCGTGTCCCAGAGGTCTCTATGGCCACCCATGCTGCAAGCAGATAGTAAGCCTAAGGAGCCTTAGCATCAGGTTTTGGGTGCAGATCACCAGCCCAAACCACCATGGCCACAATCAATGTCAGGCTAAATCCTGACTTAAACCAGCTTTTCATCTTTTATCACCTCTAGTTTCTCAAGAAAGAAACAGATCACACAAGCAGTGGTCAAGAAAAGGACCTTGGAATGAGAAGATGACAGTGACTGTCACCAGAGCAACCACTCATGACATCAAAATCCACAAATACAATAACCTGCACATAACTGTCTAAACGTAAGGAAATACGGCTCAACTGAAATAGAACTGAATTAGCTGTGTTGTTCAAGACTTGACCCTGTATTTTTTTTTCTTTTTTATCTTTGCCAACAACTTCATCCTATGTAGATTGTCTTTTCCATGTTAAGTCTTAAAGAATTTGGGGAAAGTGAAGGAGAGAGAAAAACAGCATAAGAAACAAATCTTCTGCACTGATTGGAATTTTGGATAAAAATTCAAATCAAGTATTGGAAAAATGCATTTGTAACGTTGATCACCATCTCTGTTGAGGAAGGTATGGACAGAGTGGAGTTTGCTCCACAGCAATGCCCAAACTACAGGTCAGGGGAAGGCAGAGTAGAGAGCATTAATTTGAGAAGAGGGCCCAAACCAACTGAGATTTGGAGCCTGTACTATTGTGTCTGACTATGCTAGTGTGCTCCTATGCCATCCATAGCTCCTCTTGGTCTTCTGGTACTCTCTGTCCCCTGAATATTTCAGGCCAGTTACTGACTACTGAAGGAAGGCTGCTTTTAAGCAGTCAAGTGCGAAGACAACAGGGATTTGTGGATGTTCTTATGTTCCTAATCACTTTCTTGCAGCCTTGACAGCAAAGCAAGCTCTCCTGCTGGAGAAGCAGCAAGGCCGTGTCTTCATTACAACACTTTGATGTAACAGCTTGAAGCACAACTCTCTCCTGCTCTTCAGATACAAGGCACTTGAAGAAATGAGTTAGGTTATTATCTGTGGAGTCATAATCATTTATGTTAGAAATTTAAATCAAACCAATCAAGTCAGGAGATAGTAAGGAAGCAAAACAGACCAATGAATCTGGGTAAGATTAATATTCCATTTCACATTACTTTCATCCTTCATATAAAAGAGTAGCAAAACAATGCTTATGCAAACCTCTTAGGTTAAATTTTGCTGCCATACTTATTCACACAAGGTACAAAATGCTCTTGAAGAAACAAAACAGGTTTCCTGAGGCTCTTCCCTTTCCAGTATTTTATTTACTAATCTAACAAGTGCAAAAGCCCGGGAGACCAACTTGCCTTCTGCCCACGAGCACTGTCTGTTGGCAATATCTTCAAGCACAGCAGGGGTTTAATAATCTTTCTTTTTCAATACGACTTACAAGTAGATTTCACAAGAAATGAAAATGTTAGCGATATATTTGGATTGCCCTACTGGCTGAGATCACCCTGAAATAAAAAGGAGTGTTGCAAGGGTCAATATTTCTAATGCTGAGAACTACTGACTTTCTGCCTAGAGCAGATGCTTGATTCACTACTACTGAATTACTACCGTTTCTCTGACCTTGGAGAATGTAGCTGAGAACAGACCTCGGTTGTGGTAAACTCTTCTCAGATGTGCAGACTGTGCCTGCACAGGAGGCATCTCAGAAGTTCATGAAAAAGTCTGTTGGAGTGTATTTGAGATACTGAAATAACTCCCCATTTTTCTAGATATTAAGCACTAGAAAACTTGTTTAATCACAGTAAGAGTTAAAGCAACTGAGCATTTTCCAAAACTAGTTCTGTATTCTGTTTGCCTTCCAGGTGAAAGATAGATATTACTATCAGGGCAGGCAACAAAAATGAGAGGAAAGTAAAAATTTTCAGTTGGAAGACACCCATGGACAAACTATACTATGATCTGGGACCTGGAAATCCGAAGAAATAACTAGAAATCACACAGCACATGGGAGCTCTGTAATAAAAACACATAGAAAGACAAGAAAACCAAAACTGTGAATAGGGTGAGACTTCAGAAGTTCCCAAAGTATTTCAATCAGGCAGCCATGTGGGTTTTTACTTTCTAGGTCAGTGAGGGATGATAATTCATATGCATTTCAGGTTTATTTTACTATTACATTGATTCTGAAAACAATTTTCATTGTTTTGTTTCTCAGTGACCGGAGATTGTCTGCACCATGTTAACTAGTATCTGGAACTCATATCTGTTACCCTTCCAACAGGGCAAGCTAGTATGGATCTGAATCTCACGTAACCTTCCCGAGGGTGCAGAGATTCTTCTGTACTGCTTTGTCTTTCGTGACACAGAAAACTGCTAATTCTTCACTCACAAAGAACTTTAGAGCATTGCGTTATCTTCAGACATCTGAGTTTTGTTATAAAAGAGACCACTTGATTTCCCGTGTAACAAATTTAGCAACGCAAAAGCTGATCAAAATACATTTTACAGATACTTTATATATATATGCGTGTGTTTGGATTTTGGCAGATTTATTGTTATGGACTTACACCTAAAATGAAGAAGGAAACAAAATATGTTAGAAGTGTTTCAGTGAGGAATGAAGCTAGCTCTTCTTCAATAATGTGAAAACGTAAGATCAGGGTTCTTGTACAAATAAAGATATCAGATTTATTTTTACAACAGCCATGGCCCTTCTTTCATGAGTGGCAGACACACAAATGATGTCAGTATGTATGACTAACAACTAAAAATAAAGCAGATATTTTTGTATAGGCTATGTAATATCCTATTAATTCAAGAGGATTTTGATTAGTTTACATTTGCTTTGGACCTTGCCCATTCACAGCTTTCTCTGAGCAGTTTCCTTGTATCATATACTGTGAACTATTCATGCACTTCTAGCAGTTTGAGAAAGAAGAAAAAAAAATTCTGCCTCATCTTCTTCTGATGAAAGCACTTTTCATCAAGAGTTTAGGATTTCATCCCTCTCTGTGACCCTTCTAATTCTACCAATTTAAAGAAGAAAATCCATAATAACATTTCCCAACTAATCCCTTTCTCTAATATGTTGTTCTGGGTTTTTATCCCTGTAGTAAATGCCTTGCTACATCTTTACTGTGATTAGTCTCATGGGATGTACATGTGATGAGCATCTCCCCAGGGGCAGACGGAACACGGGTTAGAATCCCACAGCAAATGCCAAGACACGTTTGAATTCCCCAAAACACTCCAAGAAACCAGTACTTTAGCATCAGTGCTTTATACAGAACAGTGCAGCTACCAAGCGGGCAGAGGAGAGGGGCTGAGACAAAGCTTTTTTATTTCTTAAATGTGAGGCTAAGGTGATCCCAAAGTGAAGAAAAATTTAATTCCATGGGGTTTAATGTTGTTTCATTTCTTCCACGCACTGCACACAGTGAGTGGCTAAACCCCAAAGAGGCATGTGTACCCCCAGAAAATCAGAACGTCAGTCCTGACTAGATCATGGTCTTGCTAAGCAAGTCTCTAAAAGACAGAAAATATATCCAGTACCAAGTGGAATTTCTGCTCAGAAAGAGAAAAGCAGCAGGACCTCCTTAGAGCCAGAAATTCTGGCACTCACACAAAACACAAGAAGTACTGAGGACTGCAAGAGCTCTACTGCCTGCACTTTTGGATGATGGAGAGGGAATCCATCAATGGTTGGTACATTGGAGTAATTTTTTTTATTCTCTATAAATAATTACATTTTGACTGCAACAGGGACATGAATCCAGATTTAACTTAACTTGGATTTCTGTCACATATGCCAAGTTTGAACAGCTTCCTCAACAATGTTACACAACCTTTTTAAAGCCTCGCTGACTTTTTGCCTGGACTCTTTGTTCTCTACATGAGCTCGTTGTGTTCATTCTGACATATTTTTTGTGACAACTGAGGAACCATTGACATGGTAACACAAAATAGGATTTGACCTTGCTCTGGAAGTTCTTCCTTTGATTAGCAATGGGAATCTGTCATCTGGTGTTGCAGCCTGGCCATGCAAACAGCCTTAAATTACACTTCACAAGACTTCATCCTAAATCATAACACTGACAATCCCTATATACACTTTTTCCAAACTTTTTTGAAATGCAGACCAACATGTATAGAAATGTCACTAGAGTTTATGGCATCAAAGTTCTATAAAATGCTCTAAAACAAGTGTGCCTGCAAATGCTAGACCTCTGCCAGGTTATAAGTCAATGGGAAAATCATACACTTGAAGTTGGAAAAATAATCCCTGCAGGGATGATTTGATGTTGGATGGGCACGTGCACCCTTTTTCTAATAGTAAAAATTAATTTGCAGTCAAGTTTCAGTAAACATACATCTTCCCTATAAAGACTCAAAACTCACAGAGCAGACATGACCTCATTTTCTATTTCAGCATTTTAACATTCACTGATTAGTGTCCCCCACAAAAATCACTGCTCTCAAGTTTAGATCATACTATTGTAAAATTTGAAAAGTGGGCTAATATCTTCTTCCATTGTTTTCCAGTTACTGTCATAGTAACTTAGAACCAAGGGCTCCTGAACTAGATTTTTAAAATATTAAATTCACTGTAATTTAAATCCCTTATTCTTGGGATATTTTCACATCTAATAGTCTTGAATTCTAACATAAACAAGCAGCCAGAAAACAAATGCCTCTATAAAATTCAGCATCCCTAGCAAACGCACTGATTCCTCTTTTTGCCAGGGAACACATTTTCTGTTTTGTCTTTCTCCAGAACTACCCGGAGTCTCTATTGTTTTATTCTGGTGACAAGAACCTATGTTGATCTTATATCTTCCACATAAACAAAAATACTGCTATCTCTTTAAGCCCAGCAAGTCAGTTGAACACAACTGTGTACAACGTCCCCTCAAGAACAGATGATGGTGTTCAACCATACTCATTCTTTATCTCCTGGAACCTCCTACATCTCTGTAAACACACTCACTGTAGCATGTTATTTAGTACCACTCATGTACCCCAAAATTTCATCCTGTGCAGGTACTACCAACTCTTCCTGGTGTTAAATTTTCCGAGATTATAAATAAGCAAAGAGTTCTGGGGTGTATTTAAGTCTCGCTTTTTAATATCTTTTTTTTTTTTTTTTTTTTTCCCCACTATATGCAACATTTTTTTCATTTTCTTGTACTTGGCCAAAAAGAATCTGTCTCAACTGTTTTATTCCTCCCCTCTTCCAGTCAGAACTCCATACAGAAGACCTCAAATCTTCACACTTTAACCCGAGCCAGTATTCTTTTGCAAAGGTATGAAAAGATTTCATTTGCTTTTAATTTGCTTTACATTTTTGCATGACAGTTACTCATAATATAGCTTTACCTCTCCCGAGACTGTACCCATTCTTTTGACACTTAAAGGCTTTTACGAAGCGCTAATTACGCATTACTTCTCCTGCACTTATTCTCATACAGCGGATGTTTACAAGGCTGGTTCCCAAACCATGCAAAACTCTGTCAGTTTTGTTTGAATTTGAAAATGAATTCTGGTTTTTATGACTTTAATTTTATTTTATATTTGGCATTCCCAATAAACTCTATAACCTCAGAGCTTTTCTTGCCTTCTATTAATTTTACTCTATCCTAGATAATTTACATTAATTGGGAACTTCTATAATGTTTTATGAAGTGTTAATATGGGCTCTTCCCAAGAGTTCTTGTGCACTATTTTCTTTAGAACATAATCATTGCTTACTACCTGATCAGGGCACAATCTCCCAGAACTGCAAAATTATCTTTTCAGCCCTACAGACATCACCAGCTCTCCTAAGTTTAACCTTCCTCCTTCCTCCTTGCATTTAAAATTAGTCTTGCATATGTTTAAGTGCTGCATTCTTCAGATTTCTGTCCTACACCTTCTGAAGGCTTAAGAAAAATTATTAAACCCACAAAAGCTTCAGAATCAGACACATCCAAAAATAAAAATACAAAAATACCTTCTAACAGCTCCCCATTTTTTCCAACTACTGTTTGCAGGCTCAAGGGAGGAGATATTTGAAGTTTTCTTTTGTAAGATCAGTAGTTTCAGTTCAAGGACATTTTCAGCTACTTAACACTTTTATTTAGGACACGGAATTTATTCTCTTTTATTTGATTTCCATAACTGGCATTTAGTTTCAATGGACTGAGCAGAAAGTCTTTTTACTCCATGACCAGTTTTACCTGGATGTGCAAAGCCACAGCTTAAATTGCGTAACAATGCACCCTTAGGAAGGGCAATCCTGCAAACCACATGGCCCACTTTCTCAGCTGTACCTGGATATACTTACTGCCTTCAAAATAATAACACAAAGTCTAGCCTTGATTTTAACATATTCTTAGTTGGGAAGTGCACCAGTGGACAGAAATTATATATGCACCGCCACACTTCCTCCACAAAAATATTTACAGTAGGTTCTACCTACCTACTTATCCTAACTCTCAGGAGGAAACTTTTTCTACTTAACCAATAAATTGTTCCTTGAGGAAAGGGCTTGAAACAGACTTGACCTTATCCCCGTTTCCTTCCTGAGCTGCTTAGATAGCTGACATGTTTACAACCTTTTAAAGCCCTGGAGTTGTCTTGCTATAATGACTACAGAAGCAAATTACGTGCTCTGTGTAAAAGACAATGCTGCTATTACTGCATGTATTTCTGAATTTTAGTAGTAATTTGAAGTCATTTACAGTTAAAACAGTAGTTAAATATGCATTGGCTACAAAATAGATCTAGGAGCAAAATACCCTGTAAAGAAACAAATAAATAAAAGCACTTCCACTGAAGAGATTATTTTTTCCCTAAACTCGAAGATAATTTTAAAATAAAATTTCCATCCAGCAGAAGAAAATGTTTATTCAAAGTAAATTACATACTCACCTTTGACTCTATCTCCTTTGTGCAGATGAATTTCCCCTTCTCCTTGAGGTTGATATGGCTTTACGACAATAAAAAGTCTTCCAGGTACAGCACTGTAAAGCTTGCGTTTTGGACCCTGATAATCCAAGGCAGACAAAGTATCCTTGTTGGCACTAGGACTGTAAACGGCACTGGAAATTGAAATTAAAAAACATTAAACTGGTTATTTTAAATGGGCAAAGTTAATCATCTACCATCACATTAGCAGGATTAAATTAAGCGGGGAATAACACAATTGTCTTCCAGCAAGACATCTAACCCTGCAGAAAAAAATGCACATTTTTAATCCTAAACACTTGCTTTTAATGGTTGAAATCTTTCAATATGAAACATAATCAATATTCATCTGACCATGATGGACTAGAAAACACTTAACACTAAAGTTTTTAGGTTTTCTGCAAATTAAACTTGCACATTCACAGATGCTCATGAAGTTTTAAAATTTATATGCAAATCATACATTACGAGCATCACAATTTGTCAGAAAGACTTTAAAAGTCAGCATTTACAATTATTGTTGGGAATGGATATCTTTGTAATATTGTAACATTAGATGGATAATCAAGACAATTGAATTATTAACTGAATGGACCGAATAACTGAGTTACTTCATCATTCCAAGGCCCAGAGCTAAATTCCAGATCTGCATAAAGCCTGGTTCTCATGGCTAACAGATTCTCCAAAAAATCGTTTCTTATTGTTGGCAATCAATAGCTCTCCCAATGACTTCAGAATGGTATGCCCAGGTAAGTCGTACGTCATCAAACAACACACAATCTACTTGTGGTGTATAAAGAAGAAATTACTGACTTCCAGTGAACAGTGCATAAGGTAATAAACCTCCAGAAAAATGAGTGAACTGTCAAAAATATATGAAAACATAAAGTGTCAAATGTTAAAGAGGGTGGAAAACCTATAGGAGACATCGTAACAAACTCACAATACACTACTAATTCAACCTTAAAAAGCCAAAACATAAAAACTTGAGGTCTTACATAGGAAGTCTAGAATCAGAAAATATTCATAAGAAAAAATATTCACAAAGATTTATAGGAAAAAGATAGGATACCAAAGGCAGAATAATTTAATGGTGATACAGCACTGATGACCTTCTTTTAAGGAGAGAGAAAAAATTTTGCTAAAGCAAAACAAAATATGAGAGCTCAAGCTTACTGTTTCTTCATGCTTTTTTTTAACCAATCTCCTAACAAAATAGGAGTCAATAAAGCTCTCAAGATAGGTAAAATAGAAGCTGTCTGGTAAAAAACCAAACATAGTAGATCTTCATCAGGAACACTTCCATTGTCCTGCAGTAACTTCTTTACCACTTGAAATAGCATCAACCTTTCACCTCATTGTTCTGTTCTTTCGTTTCTGGCAACAGGTGCTAATAAAGATAAGCCATACTCAGGAGTTTAAAAGTGAGCTCTGGTTGCATGTCTGTGATGGGAGTTGGCATCAGAAACCCCAGCCAACTCTCAACAGTTGTTTGAAGGAAGACAGGAAAAGATGACATTCGGGTTTCAGTTCTTTCGCTCCATTCCCTCTTCCTTATGAATGTAAAATTTTAAAAAATCCAGATCTATAAACTGTTGCTACACACCCAATTTCCACTTGTATCAAGCTGTATTTTCTGCCTAGTCTGGTAGCTGCCAGGTAGCAGCGATTCACAACGTTATGTCCCAGCATCTTCTTTAACTCCTATCACAGAGGATACCTTCATTTCCTCTCTTACTGAAAGACGAGGGGGAAATGACACATTTAACCTTTGCACTCACTGAATGCATCATTTCTCATGAGATGGGCTTACTAATGGTTAAAAAAAAAAAAAAAAAAAAATCTTTCATCTCTCCCCTTGCTCCCAGCTTGGGCTCCCAGCCCAACATGTCCGATGCCACGAAGGAGCAGGAGGAGGATGAGGAGATTTCAGATGTTTCCCTCTCACCCACAAGAAGGTGGCCATCCTTGATGGCTCAGCCCTGTCTGAGGTGGTGCTTTCACTAATCACCATGGGACAAATTCCACAGGAACGGTGCCAGTTCCTCTGCCTTCCCCAGCCCCCCTCAAAACCAGTTTGGTATGAAAAGCAGCAGCCTCATGAGAAGATAAACACCTGAGCCACACAGGCTATAAAGATCAGAGGAACCCCTTCCAGCATCGCTCTCCAGTCCCTTTCCACACCACAAACCCCACAAACCTCATTAACCCTTTGTCATACTCTAACCATCTTCATTAACCTACCCCCTCTGGCTGCCTCCGCTCCAGAACCCAACCTACTGCTATGTCAAAAAGGGCTTCTCATCTAAGGGGAGCAACAGCTTCGTGGTGAATGTATTATTTCCAAATAATAACCAGAGATAGCAACAATTCCCACATTTAGCTGATAGTAAGTAGGTGGTCACACAGTTAAACAAAATCTGTGAAGAAGTGCCATGTATGGTGCCATTCATGACTGTAAAACAGGCCTGTGGCAAGAAAAGGCATTGCCTGCAGGAAAAGTTATATATAAAATGCTCTTAGCTGTCTTTAAATTTTAGAGAGGCTCCAGCACTCTTCTCAGTACTTGCATATACTCTGGCACATCTCTGAAGCAAGTCTTAATGGTATATATGGAATTCTGCAGCTGGATGGGAGTTTAAGTAGCTGTGATACTGATGCGCTAAGAGAAAAAACAAAATTTTATTTCCACAAAATTTCAGGCATTAAATTGCTTTCCGCTGTCATTTGTGCTCATTTCCAAAAATCACATGCTTTCAGAAAGGGAAGAGGAAACTGCTTGAATAAAGTCAAAGCAAATAAACGTTTGCTTCTTCAAAAAATTGTTTTGTTCCCCCAACTCAAAGCATTGTTTATATTTCAAGAATTTGGAAGTGTGTTATCCCAGGAACATTGATGAAAAGGCACCTTTTACCCCTTCCAGCTAAAATAATCACTGGCTCTAAGGTAAAACCTCCCACTCTGGTAGCATCAGCACTATCCAGTGGAACAGGAGGGCACTCATTTTCTGAAAAGCACCACACAGCCACCTCCTCACTGAAGTGAAGCCTCATTACAGACAACCTGGTTTTAAGCTGATATGGGTCCTGTGACGAAGCATCACCCAAATTACAACCAAATGAGCTTTTGCCATTATTGTATCATCCAAGGTAAAGTGAGTTTGCTCCACTGCATGAAACCACTGGTGTAACAAATTTGCAGCCTGTTCCTTCCAGTGATTCTTACATTTCAGACAACTGTTTTTTTACAACGTATCGCTATTTCCACTCTCCAGCAATATTGTTACTATCACAAGTAGTGGTTGTCAGTTTGGGTGCCTACAGCCAAGGGCCCAAGAACATGCAAGGTAACAGCTGACAGCTTCAACTACATGACATTTTGTTTTACTGACTTGAGAATTCAAGTAAAAATCCATTACACCTACAAATGACAAAGAGAAACCAACAACTGCATTTCTTAACAATACTCATGTTCTTTTCTACCCTGAACAATGGATGATTTTTGATATTAGGAAACAGGACAGACAAAGCCTGGTGTTTTAAGTGACCATTGAATTAAATGTGTTTGGTTAAAACATTTCAGCTCTAATTCTCTCCATCAGTACTTGGCTCTGCCTCCCTCCACTTTTGCAGCCCTGGCTTTAAGCCCTTGTCCTGGTGCAGCTCCATCACCTACACACTTGACAGATGCAATTCCTGAGACCTTCTCAAAGTGAAGCTGCAATTGTCTGTTCACAGGGCAGTGGCTTCACAAAGCTGAAGCCCCCTTTTGTGATCAAAACTTAGACACAATCCTCTGTTTTACTGTATTACTTACAACACCTACATCACTCTAGTTAGGATTTACTCTCCAGTGGGACATAGCTGCAGGATATTTGCAGAGGGTGCCTGCTAAATCACATTTGTAATTCAAGAGGAAAGAAAGAGCAGCAAAGTCACAGGGAATGCAAAACCCTGCAGCAAGGATAATCATGAAAGACACCCATGACATCTATCACTGCCAACTCAGGAAGGCCCCTTTGCTCTCAGCCAGCCTCCTACACAGCCCCACTTATTCCCTCTATTTTACTCTTTGGTTCAGCACACATCTACAGAAGGGAGAACTTAAACAGCCTCTGCTTCATCACCCACGAGCAGCTCCAACATAGGTTTCAGGCAAGATCAACAGTTTCATGAAGGGACCAAGTATCTCAGAAACATTTTACTTCGCTGCTAAATACAATCATTCAACTATTAAAAGATCTTGAGAACAAGCACCTTGATTTGGAAGTGCAAACTCAGTGATAAGTCACTGCTGAGCTTTGCTGAACTTTAAAGTCTGCCTGGCTGCTGGAGCTCTGTGAGAAAACAGCTGGGTTTGACTGGAGCTTCCAGCGAAAATATTCACGCTTTTCCACTTTGCTGAGATTTTATTACCTATACTTTATATAGAGGGCAAAATGGGCATATAAATAACATAAAAGAAGATGGGAGTCCAGCATGATGATGTTAGGGATATCTCATGCTGTGCAAATAGTCAAAAAGTCACCTGATGTGCCTGTGCTGCTGCCGCTTGGCATCCTCTCCCAGCCTGTTCAGGGATGGCGACCGGCTCCGGGAGGACGGAGTGTAACTCCCCACAGTTTTTACAGTTCCATTAGGATTATTCTGCATCTGTTGAAGTAGATGAGGTGAAAGGCTGCGGTGTGAAGAAGCAGAGGAGGAGGCTGACCACTCAGGGAGGTTGTTGATGTTCAGATTGTTGTCGCTGTTGGAACGAAGCAAGATCCGAGGTGCTGCTAAGGTGCTCGGGGGTCTCCGCCTTCGGTTTGAATAGGTGGGAGCCTCTCTAAAGGGCACTGTGTAAAGACAGACACACAGGGTAATCTCAGATGATTTCACCATTCCTATATGTTTACCACCTCATAAAAAGATTTAGCAACATATGGCATTGTTTTTCTGCGGAGACAGAAACTCTACCTTGACTGCCTAGCTAACTGAATTAATTATCTTTTAAAATATCATTAAAACCAAAAACAAATGGGCAACGTTAACCTGCCTGCTGGCTTTAATAAATATTTAGGCAACACCCATGGCATGAGTCTGCTGAACAAGCTGAACTATGGTCTAGGAAATGGGAAACACCCCATTATTGCCAAGTTTGAGTCTCAAAAAGTTCGTATTTGTGCTATGTTGTCATCTTCAATTGGAAACCCACAGAACAGAGGCTGATCGGCAGGACTGTTGATGTGTGATCTTCTAAATTCCTTCTCCCATTGGCACCTAAACTGAGAGAATTTTGTTCCATCTCAAGTTCAGGCCTAACCTGAAGTCTGTAGTGTTAACAGTCACCTTATCTCCATCTTCCAGGTTAAAAATTGAGGACATACATTTTTCTCCTGGCAGAACTCTATTACACGGCTGTAATCCCTAGGTATTCCCCTCTTTCTAATCTAGGCATTTCTACCACATCTATTACTATTGTATATAGAACATATTACCCGAGGGTAATACACTCACTCTGTCATGTGCCGTGTCCCAAAGAGAACATGACTGCATCCAAAGGCTGCAATATACTACCTAATGAAATAGTTGCAACAAAAAAATAAAAGCAAGGGAAATAAAAATCTAATACAAACCAGAGGTCCCATCCTTTCATCAATGTTACTGGTACAGTACTTCAGTCACACAAGAATTTGTACAAGCAGACACTACATTTTCCAGATCTCCTTTTCTCACTGCTGTGGTGTAGTGGGTCAGTTACTTCCAAGTGCAACTTAAAAGGCAAATTTCCTAATAGCACCCAACTATCACTAGATGTGATGGCATTTCCTACCCATACTGTAAAGTAATAGAGGATCTGACCCTGAAAACTCATGCTTGCCTCCATCCCCATCCATGCAACTACTCTCATTAATTTATTTGAGTGGAACTCATGGGGTCGCAGGATTAGATCCAAAGTGCACATATTTACATCTAAAAAGTCACAGTAGTGTAACTAATAAAAGGCAGCCAGGCATTATTCTGGGGACTTCATTGAGCTGGTGTAATGTTCAAAAAATCATATTTCAGTTGGGAAAGAAGCCCCACAAAACATCATCCTACATGTCTAAAGTGCCAGCGAGTGCCATTTATAAAGTGCCAAAAATGTCTACGCATTCAATACCCTTCAAAAACACACAAAAACCAGAATAAGAATGTCTGTCATACTGTGCAAGTAAATAATTCACATAAATATGAATATACATAGGAATCAATCTGTCCTGCCTTGAAATACAGCCTTTAATTGAGAGAACACAGCAAAACTTAAGGTTTCACAGCAAAACTGAAAGCATTATTTATAAGATAAAAGAAAGATGGACCTGCAATTAGAAGAATGGTTGATATAGTTTTCACCAGAATCAGTTTATGGTTAACTGCGATTCGGAATATTTTAAAACATCCTTCATACTTCTAATGAGCTGAAACTTTCTCTGGTAAATAGCTCAACAACATCAGAACAATCAAACAAGAGAACAGTGTGCAGAGAGAGAAAAGGGCTTTAAATTCATGTCCATAAGATTTTGCTTGAAACAAGGCTGAAATAAGGGAAGTAGCCTTTAAAATCTGCTAAAAGGGGATAAAGTGTAGAAGTTCAATATTTATGATAGAAACTGGCAGAAACTCTGTCTAATTTTCAGGATATTACAAGGTTTTCATATTTTGCATTTTTTTTAAGGTTTCAAAGCAGCAAAGTATGTCACTGAAAGCACCCTGATGCTTCAAATGTCAGGGTGAAAGCCCTGGTTAGTACTAACTTCATGAAAACTCACAGCACTTATTTCCAAAATTGAGATATCCTCTAGGCTGATGTATGTGACATAGATGTGCCATTTGTGCATTCCTGTCATTTTGACATTTGGAATATGGCTCTAAAATTGTTTCATTGAAGACAGGGATCTTTCCCAGGTACAGTAAAGCAGAATAGCTACTGTAATAATTTCAGTAAAGGAGAAAGTACACAAAACAATATAGGGAATGCTTTGCACATGCAGATTTGCTACCTGAAGGTCTAATGCTGTTCGCTAAGGGTCTTGGATTTGTCTTGGATTGTCTTTGTCTTGGATTTCAGTAAAAATTGGATCTGACCTTTAGATTTTAATTTTTCATGACCTTAAACTGGTAACACTCCACGCAGACTGCCAAGCCCTCCAGCCACAGACTGGTAAAAGTAAATACTGCCAACATTTGGGGGATGTTCACTGTTAACTTTTGACAGGTTGGTGGGATATCTTCTGGCAGGAGTGGGAGGGAGCACGAGGGGCACCGGTGCTCAGGCACAGTGACAGGACGGACAGAGACTTGCTGAGCACGTTTATACGAACAGATAACAGGGTATGTTTTCTGTGAATACACACTCTCCATGTACCAGGTTAAATTAATTCTTTTTCCCTTACATACCTTAGAAGGATTTTACATGACCATTAAGGAGTTAGCTTTTGCTTTGCTATTAATGTTCTATTCTTAAGGAGAGAACTACAAGCAAAATTAGCCTTTACTACAGAAAATAAACAGGAAAGGGGACAACTAATTACACCAATTGACGTGTGTCTAACACAAATCTTTTATAGAAAGAGTTAAAAATAAGCATTTCCGTGCCTAAAGTGATTAATATTCCACCCAACTGTTTCTTTTCCCCAGCAATCTGCAAACTGTAAGTGGGTGGATATTTTTTTAGCTGCTTCTCATAGGCATTATTTATATTATTTTCACAATAAAAAAATAACTACAACACAAAATGACAAAATGCAAATGTCCATGCTTTAACCCCTGTTGGACACTGGTTTTCCCTAATATTTCACCACGTTCAGAACTGTAAGTATAACTGCTGCAAAACTTGTCTGGGAAAAACACTTGCTATAAAATTACATGAAAATGTCTGAACTAATTTCATGCCCCTAAAGTTTAAAATGATCACCCCTAAAAGCATACCTGAAAGTACCATTTAATCCTTCCTCCAGCTCTCAGCATTCTATTCCTGGCATTTCATGTATCTGAAGGGGCAATTCAGCACCATTCACTAACAAAATTCACCTAGGAAATTCCTTACATGTCTTCAAATGCATTTCTTAGGGAACAAAAACATTTTTATAACTACTTGACTCTTCAGAGAAAAACCTAAAATGAAGAAAGTCACATCCAGCCTTAATAATCAGTTGCCTAAATGGACTGACTAACACAAAATAATTTTGAAAAAGAAATTGCAGGAATTGATTAATTATAGAGTCACTAAGCCGATCATATTAAATGTACACAAGAAAACACCAGTCTGAAACACCAAAGTGTTTTGCTTTCATTGCTTACCTTCTTTCTTTGTGAAGGCATTTAACAAAGACTTCATTTTCCCTTTTTACTTTAGCAGCAATCCCCTCATTATATAACCTTTGCTGGGAAGAAAGAGGAAAAAAAAAAAAGAAAAAAAGAAAAAAAAGAAAAGAAAAAAAAAAAATAAAGCTACCCAATTTCTATGTGTTCAGGCTGCCTGCACCCTGACATAAGCAGCAGGTTTCTGGGCACTGTGTAATTGCGAGCATAGCTGGGCATGCAGTACCCAGCGTTCTGGTGACAAAGCCCACCCCACATTCTGTCTGTCAGCTGGGAGCCAACTGTGCATAGACTGGAGCTGCTCAAAAAAAAAAAAAAAAAAAAAAAAAAAAAAAAAAAAAGAAAAAAAAAAATCTTGCTATCTTTCACAGCATTAGTCATGTGAACACCACCGCCACAGCCTTGCAGACGATACTCTTGCTTCCGTGAGCGCTGCGTTTGTGCAGGAGCAAGCGCCGGGCTGAGGGAGGTGCAGGTGGCCGGAGCTCCGAGGGGACCAAAAATTCTTATTTGCAAAGGGCAGGGGGGAGCCAGGTGCTAAAGGGCACTCTGCAGCGGCGCTCTGCAGGCTGCGACTGGGGAAAGGGAAACCCTGACAGAGATGAGAGCTGCTGCAGAAGCGCATTTAGCTTTTGAACTTGCACAACGGACTCTCAGCGCACAGGGGCTTTTTGCTATACATTTGCTTTTTGCTATTAATTCAGCTTTTTGCTATTAATTCGCTTTTTGCTATTAATTCGCTTTTTGCTATTAATTCGCTTTTTGCTATGCTATTAATTCGCTTTTTGCTATTAATTCGCTTTTTGCTATTAATTCGCTTTTTGCTATTAATTCGCTTTTTGCTATTAATTCGCTTTTTTGCTATTAATTTTCTTGCTTACTGCAATGCTCCAAAGAGCCAATTTGAGGAAAAGTACAAATCACACCAATCTTCACACAATGACTACGTTAAGAATGGAGACAAAACTGCCCCTAAACAGAGTATCTTACCACAGCCTATATTCCAGCCTAAAACAGATGCGATACAAGCACAATTCTCTTCCACTCCCCTTCCATTGCACTGGAATAAAACAGAATTTCTTTTTGCACTGGGTAAAAATACAAAAATTTTGTTTTGCTAAATTCAGTGCAGATGCCAGAAAATAAATGATGTAGCCATTGCAGTTTTCAAAGTACTAATTCTGAAAAAAAGTTCCCTAGATAGCTATGCCAGCCAGTGCAAACATGCTCCCAGAGGAAGAGCAAATAACAGAAACGGGCAGACAGGAAGCAGGGGGGAGGTGTTAACAATCACAAAAATTTTAAGCGTAACTAGTTAAATATAAGATATAAAGATTCCAAAGAATAGGAAATTTGCTGTTTTGAAAAAATGAGTAACCTACATTTAAAATTTGCCTTCAAATAGTATAAACTATATAACAGTTAATATTTATTCCATTTCAGATATCTCTGCTGATTGCTAATGCATCTATTATGAAAATCAGGTCTTTTTGTTACTGAGAAAACTGCTTCAAGAAAGACAGAAAATAAATTACTTAAATGGATTTAACCTCTACATGCATAATAATTTCATATTTAACATAACACTGTAAAGAATTAGAAAGCACAAATAAATGGAATAGTTTAAACTTAACATTCCAGTGTTTACATATTTATTAATTTATAAAGGAATATTCCATGAAATTAATAATAGTTTTACACTTTGGTTCAATTTCTTTCTAAAGCAACTCTTCGAAGCAGGTGGAAACCTTACTGGAGGAAATGTCGGACACAGCATAAGCACATCATTAGACGTCTTTATTTGACAGGAAGCATTTTCCTTCTTAACTTTGAAAAGATGCAAAGCTTTCTAAAGAATAACTTTGAACTGTTATTCACTAACTTATAAATATGTGCATTAATTAGCTCCCCAGAAGAATCAATATCGTTTCCAGAACAAGAACTGCTACACCAGAATCGTGCCACTAATTGGAATTATAAGCTTCTGTGTGTTACAAGAAGTTACAAGTGACAAATGAAGTGTAATTATTAATAATATTCTACATTTCCATAGTGCTTTCTAACTAAACTTAGCCAATAGTATGCAAGGGCTTGTGAATTCTGCATGAAAACTTCAGTATCTCTCAGAGCCAAATGGAGACCAACAGAAGGGTGTTTTATGGTGGTAGTTCCTGAAATACTCAGGAAAGAGACTGAAATCTTAATTCTTTATTTACAGATGGGGCTGAGAGAGTCCTTTGTGAAAGTCAGGCAGGTGTTTGCTGGAGATCCTTACCTTTAGCAGCCACGTAAGGGCTGTGCCGCCGCACTGCATCTCCTCAGCTCCAAGCACTGCCATAATTAATGCCCATGGGCACAGCTTTCCTAGAGAGTGCATTTTAATTTTACACACTATAGAGCAATATACTTTATTGATGATACAGAGCACAGATTGATCCCTGTATGCTTCAAGAGGAGAATTACCTGTTGTGCCCACAGGAAAAGAAGAAAATCACTGCCTCCCAATGTTCAGTTCTGTGCTTTAATAACCACAACACCAGGCACAGAAAAATATGTACAGGCTAAGCATTAACTATCTCCAAAGGGATGGGATCTCAGTATTGCTCATGTTTCTCTAAGCAGAATGTCCTGGGTGCTTTCCAGAGAGGGTGACACTGGTGTAGAAACCTGGGAGTTGAACCCTCACACCGCCTTTTCCTTTACATGGGTGTCGGTGTTTCAATGTAACGATAGTCTAAGTACCTAATCGCAGCAGTTAGGCAAGGAAAGGGTTAACTCGATTGTGCTCATTCACGTCTGTACCTATACAGTAAAATAAAAACAGACAGGCAACTGTAGTCAATCAAAATCAGTCCCAGGGGGTATTTTTATTAGATTCTTGCTAGAGCTGTGGCATTTCATCATCTAGGGGGTTCTAATCAGTGTTACAAAAACATAAAAAATATTAAAGTCACTTGAAATTATTGAGTTTCATGGAAATTGTGGGGACTCTTTCTGATCCACACCATCAGACATATCACCTGATGAGTGATCGCTTTATTCCATTTAACTGTCTGTCTTTTCCCCAACGCAGGAAATATAATTTCTTCCTACATGGCAGAGCCTACTGCAATAAACACTATTGTACAATTGAAAAATATGACAATCAAGGAATTCAGTGAGCTATCTGCAGCTGCAGTTTTTGATTTTTTTTCTAATTTTCACTAATAGCTTATTAGAATTTGTTTATTTTAACTGAAGTCCTAAATTCTGTGTTGTTGGAAAATTAAAGAAGAAAATATTCCAGCAGTTTCCACCTTTTCCTGAAAGATTTTCTGCCTCGCAATGGTAGTTTTGGTGTTATGAGCTCAGGACAAAAACCTAACAATTTGACTATGCTAGTACACAACAATAATATAACCCACAAGTCATCAGCATCCATAATCTAAAAGTCATAAAGAACCTTACAAATAGAGGTGAAGTAAGCCCTAATTTCCCTACTTCTGTAGGTGCTCAGGAAAATGCGTGTGAGCTCTGCATGGAGATGACTCTGAGAAGAAAAGGCCACCTTAAACACAAACCACAACATGGGCTCTTTTGATTAGCATTTGTTTGTATATTTGTAACACCAGGCTCACAAATTTTTTAGGTATTTCAGGCCATAGCTCCCATTAGAAATCTATGGAAAATCAGTGACGTGCATACTCTCGAGGATCTATTTTTATCCACTTAAATGCCTTTAGAAAAACCAAAAATTTATCTGACCAAATCTACTCTCTTACTTAATTGTCCCACCAACACACCTCTAAGAGCAAGGGCTTCTCGGAAAATGGTAGAACACAGTTATGATTGCCATGTTTTATTCTTTTTCAATTTTGTCCATTTTGAAGTTCTTGTGAGAAAAAAACCCTTTAACTTGTACATACATCTAGGTTTTTGTTAAAAATACAGTTCTTAGCATGTATAAATGCATTTCTCTCCAGTATAAAATAGGCTTCCTGTATGCGAAGCCACCAAATGGAGAGTTAGACAAGAAATGACAGATTCAAATGTAGAATGTAAAGTACAAAAAGACTCCTGAAAAAGAAAAAATCCAAGGTTGGTACAGTGCTTCTAGATTACTTACTTATTCTAGAAAGCCACAAGGTGGTCAGAACACAGGCAGTGGTCACAGATTCAGAAGGAATCCACCGCAGAGGAACAACTAAACCTATTTTATAAAGCAAAGGTTTTATTTTTCTGAAAAAATCTGAAGAGTTTGTTCACGAACCAGCACTGAGAGAGAAGCATCTGAGCCCACTCAAATGACGCTCAAAGAGCCCAGCCTTAGCTGACCTAACATTAGTATCCTCTCACCTCCGTTAGCATCTTCTTGCCACCCAGCTACTAGTGGTATCAGTCAGCTTGTTAGTAGCCTTCGGGCAGTCAGTCCAACTTTGAAGGGTAGAATGGGGGCAGGAGACTGTGTGGAGGAAAGGACAGCAGAGGGATGGCTCAGGAACAGATGGTAAGAGTTACCAATTAGAAAGAAAAACAAAAAACAGCAGTGCAAGTTCCATAGCCATGTGCCAGACATCCCTTCCGTCACCTGGCATTTCTGACACATTCCCGTCCCCAAACTTTGCTCTATGCAACAAGGGCCAGTCTTGCTCTGCTCTCACAAGAAACCATGCTCACTTGCTTAAAAAACAACAACAAGGAGTTGGAAAGGCTCTCAGATATCCAGAAAAAGCCATGGCTGTGTGGATAGCTTAATTAGAGGAAATTTTTATGTGGCGGAGTGAACTGGCCACTGCTGGCTGGGCTCTCCAATTCTGCAGAAAGCACTTTACGCCATTAGAAGTATTTTAATAACTAAGCATGTGAGGTGTATGTGTCTGTCGGTACATTTCAAAGGAATTTAAAAGTTGATGAAATATACAGGTGCCACCGATAAATGAGCTTAAAATCATGGGGAGTGACAATCAAGCCCTCTCTCTTACCATACTCACATGATTATCAATAAGCCTTCACCAAAATTACAGCAGTAAAGCAAGAATAACATTCAAAGAGCTGCACGCTTCTGCAGAAGGGAAACACATTCACCATAAGGCTTTACTTTCACATGCTTACACAATATCAAGAAGATACAGAGAAACTTCTGTTTAGATCATGTTTAAAAATGGCTAAGTATTGCTTAAAACTTGTACGTCAGAACAAATATCTGAAATATCTTGATAGGTTACACGATAATAGGTTTAGAAATAATGATTCCAAAGAACTTGAATATCACAGGCTTTCCCCTTTTCAAAAAAAAAATTACCAGACTCCATGTGGCAATACAAATTTCTGAAGCTCTGACTGCAGTGATGCACATACACAGATCTGAATTTACCTAAGAACTGAAATAAAACCTCCATCCTCGAGGATGAGCGGCTGCTTTGTAGCCTAAAATTGCATAAGGAATCTGGGTCAGGGGTGCAGATAGAAGCGGAACAATGGAAGGTTAAAAGGTGGGGAAATGAAACCCTCCAATTCCATGTGAAAGCTTGGAAGTGGGGAGGAAACAATGGCCAATAATGAGGGAGATGTCTTGCAAGTAGCAGCTTGAAGGGAGAGAAAAGCAAATGCAATGAGAGAAAGCTACAATAGCTGAAGGAGAATTTTAAAACATGACTGAAATCTATCATCAATGTCAAAGAAAGCAGCCTATTTGAATAAAATATGTATGGCTCACTTTCATTCTAACAGGTATCCTGCTACAATGAAAAAGCAACTTAACCAAATAAAAACCTGTATTTTTTGTAGTTCTGTTTCTGCAGAGTATTCTCCCTCAGCTGGAGGTAGGAAATGGGAAGGCCAGCTCTGCCAGGGGTTTCTCAAGTGTCTATACTCCCGGAGCACCCATAGCCCCTCATTTCTATCATGCATGTTTGGGTTGAAAGTAACATGAACCTTACTCTGAATAGTAAAAATAACTACAATAAATGTTTGTATCTATAGCCTAAACATTTCTGCACCCAGGTAACAAATAGTTTTCTCTGCTGGTTGTGAAGAGAAGGAAAAAGAAAACCTTTAAAAAAGTAAATAGGTATTGTAAATCCTTGCAAAAAAGGCAATGGGTGATTTGTAGTAGACAAAACATGAAACTAGTTTATTGTTTTCTTTAAATAGGGACAGGGCTGATTTTAAGGTCTGTTTTCCTCAGCGAGTAGAACTCATCCAGAATTGTTCATCTTTATACAGCAGCAGACTGTTAGTAACCAGCTACTTAGTGTCATTGAAGCAAGAGATTAACAACTTACACAGTATCTGGACAGAAAGATCTATTTACCTCAGACTATCAGCTTGAACTGAAAGCATTCAAGTGTGAACCCCTGAAGCTGCATTCTTTCACCTCCAACAATAAGATAGAAAATACGAATCAAATATAATTATATCCCACTACAAATTCTTGTGCTCTTTAAACAAGCTGGTGAAAGGACGGTACAATTTTCTCCACTAATAATACACTGGGAAATCTAGTCCTGATGAGGCTCCACTCAGAAGCACTGAATTACATAACAAATTAATTTCCTTCTTTGCATTATGTATACATTGAGTTGGGAAAAATATCATTTAACATCAGGGGGCTGTGCATAAAAAAAAAAAAAAAAAAAAAAAAAAAAAAAGCCGTGTCATTCAGAGAGAAGAATTTCATGGCTGGTAGCTCCTGCAAACAATGATGCCTGATTCTTCTCTTAATGTCTGACACTGATGGGCCTTGGATGCAGGATACAAATTTGTGGGTTACAGTCTGATGTTGCAGAGGAGAACAAAGACAAATGAAACTACACAGAGAAAAATAAATGTACTAATATTGGATTGCATGCTGTTTCTGTGTTCTGGTGTTGTACAGAAAACAATCTAATTTTGCCTTTTTGTAACTTTCCTCCTACCAAAAGCTCACAACGAATTCCTTAAATCATTATGTTGTTCCAGGCATTATTCAGTGATTTGATTTCACTGCTTTAATCTAAGTGTGAACCTCTTTAGTAAATAGTGGGACAAAGCATCTGTGCTTCCAAAAGTGTTGGTGGATCATGTCAGTTTTATTTAGAATAACACCATTTTCATAACTGAAAAGTGTATATTGCTCTCAATGGGGGGGAAAAAAAAAAAAAAAAAAAAAAAAAAGATTGGACTTCTCATAGAAGCTACAAAATACATAGCTAGCCAAAGTGGTCAAACGGTGTGCCAGAGGCACTTGCACTATGCTAGTACGATTTATACAGACAAGTGGGGGGCATTGGCTAAATTTATTTGTACTATTTTAAGTGTCAGTCAGTTGGATCCAATTCTCCAGGCTTCTTATCTTTCAGCACTGTTTCCCCAACACAGCAGATATGAAATACATCCACTCTGCTCTGACAACATTTTACAGTACCTGTGCAGAAGTCTAAATGATAACACAAGGTGCATAAGGATGAAGTACACCTACTATGAATGCCAGCTTTATAACCTCCAGCTCCAAGCGTCTCTCAAACACAGTTACTCCTGATTTACTGCAGGGCAAATGACAGGAAAAACCAAGCCATGACGATAAAGTTCATGCATGAGTGGGAGTTAGCCCAAGGCAGGAATTCTAAGAAAACAGCAAAGAAACAGATCTACAATATCTTCTTTCAGCTCCAGCTCCTCCCTCTTCTTCAACTCTCAAAGCTTGGTGTCTTTCACTGCTATTTTTCAATCTCATTTTCCCTTCTTGTCATGGCTACAGTTGCCTTTCACTGTTTCCATCACCAGTTCACTAAGCATAATCCTCCTGCCACCCAGAGCCAACGGGAAAGAAATGGCATGTAAGGGTGCGTCAGGAGAGATAATTTCTAGAAGATACCACATCATGGCAACGTTATATAAAATTAGCAACAAAGACAAATGGATAAGGATAGAACGGGGAGGCAAGAAAACAGTATATGAGACAGCTTAACTAAAAGAGGAAGATTTGTATGAGGTCATAACACATAAATGTCTGACAACAGTGAAAGAAGTCACCCAGTCCTCATATGCTGAAGTTTAATTGTGGAGAGAGAAGGGAACAATCAAGCAGTTAATATGAGATCACTGATACAGTAACCACATATTAACTATTTTTAAAACCTTATTGCACTTTGAGGGTAATATTTTAATTGAGAAAAGAATACAGTATTAACTGCAGAGACACAGATGGGCTTGACCTGTCAGCAAAGGAACTACAGAACTCTGAAAGCTTTTCACTGTACTGGTTGGCTTCCCACAGGTGCACACTAGTTCATGATGTATTTAATGACAAAAACTTGCATTACCACTTTCATTCTTATTTTACAGTAGAGCAGCAAAAAGAGCCCGGTTTTATGCCGGAAGAAGTATTACCAACAAAAACTTAAAACTAAGTGCCAAAAGAACTAAATTGTTGACTCTGCAGCCTCCCTGAAGCCCGTGAATCTGCAAATCGTGAGAGGAGAATTTAAGGAGAAAATACTGTTGGGGATCATGAGTGCAGAAGAAGCCAGTGAGACCTCCATATGCCACAGACTTACATAACAATCTAGAAATTACAAAGCCTTTACACGATTGTAGATGTAGCTTCTCAAAGGTGAGATTGGTGAGAACCACCATTACGGCACGTTATCCTCTGCACACTTTTTTTCCCTCTTATCTAGTATAAGCGATCTTCAGGAATTCCTCATTTGCTCTTACTCTCATCATCTCATTTGAAAAGTGGACCTAAGCACTGTGAGCACCAAGTTATACTTACACTTTTGAGACAATGCATATTTGGGTTACCTGAGTAGAGAGTCTCTACTGCAATTTTCCAATTGTCTTTTATGCTACAGATAGTAGATCTGCAATACAACCATTCAACCCCCAAAATATCTTCTCTTCTAAATAGAGGAGAGCAAGCTCTATCTAAAGTCCTGTCATCAAGCAGGATCTTTAAAAGATAAAACCCATTAATTTAAGCTGATAATTGTCTCACTATCCTTAGTTCCATTGAGACATTTGGTGTTAAAAAGAAACTAAAACATTGCTGACTTATTCATTAAAATAACAGCATTTTAAATTATATTAGTAGCCTACATTTCTTCATCTCAGAAATAACTGTTAATGAATCATGCTGGTATAAATAAGAAAGGATAAAAAAAGAATGTATCCGCTGTAACAGGGGGTTATCTTTGTACAAATATGTAGGTGTTTGCAGCATTTGTAATGTTCTCAGTGGTTAATCCCATTGAAAAAGGAAGGCTTGCTCACTGAAGAGTTTTTGAGGTGGATTAAAAACTAAAGTCCTGTTAGTAATACTATGCCTACTTCTGGTTCAAGACATTATCACTTGCTTTTTACAGTGGCTGAAAATGTTGAGGCAAGACTTTCTTTTCCCCCCAGTGTAGCCTACAGATTAAGTTTTGAGGTGGCGCACTGACAGCTGAGTTTAGATTTTATGTAACAAGAATTATGAAAAAGGACTCTTGTTTATATAGGTTAGTAAGTCAGTGCAGGTAAATAAGATCAACTGAAAGATTAAAGAAGGTGCAAGCTTAAAACCCATTATCAAAAAGTAATCTTATGTACATGCAATTTCAGAAATATTACCATTTATTCTTGGGTTTCTGGCAGCAGTGGTAGATACAGCTACATGATATTCATTAATTCAGCGGAAAATGCATGGCTGACATCCAAGACATTACTATGAAAATAGAAGTGTTCTGGATATTATTTGGCAGTCACACCCACAGACATCATGAGTACTACAATAAAATTTGACTTTTGTGTTCAAGTTTCAAAATAACTCTGTTTTCTTCCGGACAAGAAGCAATGGAAATAAAGCTAGCAGAAAATGGCAATGCACATCCCTAAAAAACAATGGGATCAGTGAAAGGAGAGTAATTGTATAAATGAGCAAATTGTATATGTTGTTCTCTACTAAGTCATGCCATTCAGGTGCAGATTCTTGATGTTTCAGAATAATTGCAGACTCTGTGTTTAGGAGAGGAATTATTCTCATGTTGGTATTACCTGTACACATGTGTAACTACTGTACGTGCCCACCAGCACCTTCATTAGAGGAAGGATCATTTGAGGTTAACCACGTAGGATCTAGCCTGTCACTGTCTACAGAAGTACATCTAAACTAAGTTATGATGAGTGTACTCATATACTCAAGGGCATAGATTCCCATATGAGAATAAGTAATAAACAGTACATCTTTGTAAGAAAAAAAAAGTGCATGAAAAATACACTACTTAACAGAAAAAAAGTAACTAAGACAGAACAGATAAAACAGGGTAACAAAAAATAGGTATTTCAGTTATTACATTAGGAAGCTTCAGTAGTTGAGAAGCAAATTCAAATTACTTGCAATATTTTTGGGTTTATTTATGTTGGTAACAGAGACCTAAAATGCAGGAAAGGTCCAGCCCTCGGCTCCGCCAGTGGAGGACACCAGACACAGTTTCACCTGGAAGTTGTGGTGCAGCAATGCTGCCAGCAGCCCCCAGCAGCTTTGGGTTCTGAGGAACCACTGCTTCTAGACAACAAACAGGTGACCACAGTCCCCAGGACGTCTCTGTTGCAATGGGGAACAGAAACAGTCAAAGATTATTCACCCCCCCTCCATGCCGTGTTCCCAGTGGAGGACAAGAAAGTCAAAGACCACTCTGTCAGCTGGCCAATGTCTGGTGGAAGGGTGGCAAAACAGAACAGGAATAAATGGAAAATTAGGAAGTTTAGAAAACTTTTATAGAATCACTGAAAGAGTATATGTTCCATAAAGTCTTAATATATTTTTCCTGGTTGAGAATTTGGCAAGAAATTTAGAAATGACTCACCCTAAATTCCCCTGGCTAGGACCATGCTTTCCTTTATGGTGGGAAGCTGCAAGGAACATCAGAAGAATTATCAGCAGAAAAGCAGGAGGAGAAATAAATGGGACTCACAGGACACAAGTGAGGTCAAGAAGAAAATACAGTGAAATTCCAGTGATATCCAGTGAATCTGGGAGATATAATCTGAAAGGGATTTCAATGGAGAAAATGAAGATGGATTACTGCTTTAAGATGCTTAGGAATCACAGTACACAAGGACTCATGGAAGTGTATGTCATGTAGTATATAAACAAGAAAGCAGTGTACATTTGGATGCTGCACGTTGCATGAAGGATTAAGGTGCAATTCCTACGGCGTCTTCTCAAATCTTATTCTGTTTCTGAATACCAGACACCAGTTTAGCATAAAGATTTATGAAACCATATAGTAACTGAAAGCAATACAGTAAATAATTAAGATGCAGGAATGACTAGTTAGTGATTTAAATTTATGTAGGAAAGACTACAAAAAGTAAACACTCTGAGCAAGCTCCTACACCATTCACAGAGTCACGGAGTTTTGACACTGGAAGAGACACGGGTTGTTAAGTAATGAAGAAGCAGAAAGACACAGCTGCTTAAATCCTACTCCAAGTAAAGGTGGTGTATCTTTTGCTGTGGACTCTAACGGGACCAGAATTTCAGTCAAGAAATAAAGGAATATTTGAATAATGCAAGATAGAGGAACGTTACGGAACAACAGAAGTGGATCTATGCAGGATAACCAGAAGAATAGAACAGTATAAAAGCATAGAAGGTATTCAAAAGTATTTCTCCTCTCTCCCTATTATTCCTTTGAACAATCATGGACTTTTCTAAGCACATAACTGGGAAGAGCAGAGCGGGTGCAGCCCTGGTTCACCACAGCCAGATCAGCTGAAGGCAGGTAGCTCTCCACAGCCCGTCACGATCCCATTCCAACCTGAAAGCTGTACCGAGCAGTGCAGTTTACCCCCACCTCTATTCTAGTGCAACCGAGACTTAGTAAAATAAATTAAGAAAACCAGTTTGTTGCTTTTCCCATCAAGGGAGTGGAATAATAATCTGTGAAGCAAAAGTGAAAAATTTCACAACGGTAGACAGAAATCCCTGTGAATTGTACTCTCCAGAGCAGAACTCCAACAAAAGAACAACCCAATAAGCCTTCCATTTCATTATCCAAATATTGTCAATATTTCAATAGATGAGGTTCAAAATACTAACTAGGAAATTCATTTTTAACTATTGCTACACTGGTCCATTATCTAAAAGGACAGGGTTTTCTTTTTTTTTTGTGCTTAGTACTTTTTTCTTAGTCGTCTTTTCAGCTTACATGATCAAGAAGCTTAGCATTTAAAGCTTGTCAGGTTTTTTAGAAAAGACTCTGAGAATTCCTGATCATTAACTGACAGGAATGGATAGCCTTTTCTGAAAATATGTGGTAAATAACATCACAAACTAAATACAGATTCTGTCTTCTTATCATCACCTTACTCTGTTTCAATGTGGATTTTATTTTAGAATCTCACTAATTAAGCCTTACTGACTGATTTTAACTTTTATCTGTGTTCCTTAAAGGCCTCAACTGTCAGGGCTATTGTTGCTATGCACTATTACGGTTGGGAAAACCTTTGTCCATAAATTCAATTGAGCTTTCTTATCTATCCTGTCACTCGCCTTTATAGGAAAAAGCCAGGGAGGGGGTGGGGAGCAACTATCTCCTAACTAAAGTTCTGAGGATGGTCATTTTCTTGGGTTTTACAACATTACTATTTCATATCTATCAATATTCTGAATTTTCAATACCTACCTAGTGCAGATGGTGCCTAGAGTCAGTGGCAGAACAAACCCCCCAACACACAACTGCTAATGCCAGGTGAGAAACATCTTCACTAACAGGGAGCACTGTAAGGAAAAGACATGCAAACACAGAAAGGAGAAGGAGGAGAGAAAAACCCCAGTGTCTAGAGACATCATTAGCAGTGATGAATAGACCCTATAGGCACATAAAGGTACTGTAAGAATGGGCAGTTCTGGCTGGCAGAAAACAACACTGCAGCTTCAGAAAAGCCTTCAATGAATGAACTGGAGTAAGGAGAACTGTGAAAGATGACTGAAGTTGTTGAACAGGAATCTAAGGATTACTATACGGCACAATTTAGGGAACAGTATGAAAAAATACAGAAAATAAGATAGTAAATTGAAACAAAGCCGAAATTTAATACTAATGGCAAGAATCACAGATGGATATTTCTCAGTAAACGGAGGTAGAAGCACGCACTGACAGAAATCATGACCACTCTCAATGGCAAATGCTCTCTCCCAATGGTCTGTTGATTTTAGTAACTTCTCAAAACACAGCACATTCAGGGAAAGTTTTTAAATTGCATAATATGTGCTAGAATTTGGGAGGATCCAAGAATGCTAATCATATTGCAAGATCATATTCTTAATAGCTATTCGTGCCAAAAGTGGGACGATCTAAAGCAGCAATTTCTGCATGCATTCATGCAAGCCACATACACCTAGTAGGACCTTCAAGCATGATCACAGCAGGAATTTATTTGGAGCACCACGACCTCTAAGGTCCTCAAGCTTGTTAGGGGAGTAAAGTTATGAGAGGAATGAAAACAAATACTATAAACCAACTTTTTGTTTCATTGAAGATCAGACCAATTTGTCTCAAGCACTAGGAAGGAGCTCACTCATTACTAATCTATGGTCATTAAAAATTAGTGTTCACAATAAGCTAGGAAGGACATTAAAATATTTTTTTAAAAAAGAGTACAAGTGCTAAGTAATTCACGTAAGTAACATAAGCACTTGAGTGCTGAGCACGGAGCAAAACCCAGCAAGTATTATTGGACTTGGGCAATTCTGCAGTGTATTCCCAGACCAAAGAGCAAAAGGGAACACAGTTCATGCGTGATTGTTGAAGAGTCAGGAGGGTCTGGCAAGGCAAGCATTATGCTAGAGCTAGCAAGTCATTCTTTACTCAAAAGTATTCCATGCAGATCCACCTGAGAACTCTACACAGTTTCTGGATATGCCAGCTTGTCATTCCTCTGCATAGGAAAAGGTCACTGCAAATGCTGCTAAGGGAGGGTAGATTTACCACTGAGCATATTTTCTAGGTCCATTTATTTGAATTCTGGAAGACATACTTCAGTGGGGCACAGGAATACAACCAGTTCAAAAAAATATCCTACAATGTACCCTTCTACACCATTAGGCATCAACTACCTGCAGAGATCTAGTGGTTTTATGCCCCTAGCCACATGGTGTTTAATCTTAAAGTAATTAGTTTTACCAATCTCCACGCGTGGCACTGTCACCCCTCCATATGGGGAGGATCAGGGGCTGTTAAAACCTGCTGTCTCATAGGAGATCACATGGAAAAAGAGAAAAAGACAGAACCACAGCTCTTACACAGGCAGGATGGGGTAACATAGCTAATTAGAAGGTTTGCGATGGATCATAACGTATTTCACGCAGCCAAACCACCCCCAGACAGCCCAGCTGTATCTGAGTCAGGAACTCTGTTTGGTCAGTTAAAGGATGA
Organism: Athene cunicularia; assembly: GCF_003259725.1. Taxonomy (NCBI): domain Eukaryota; kingdom Metazoa; phylum Chordata; class Aves; order Strigiformes; family Strigidae; genus Athene; species Athene cunicularia. Next base: position 8,976,043 of record NW_020799103.1, read on the forward strand.
TGCTGAGGGCCCTTTTAGAACTGGCACAGTAGCATTTCAAACACTGATATTTAAATGTTTCCCTCATTTAAAAATATAATTTAAGAGGGTCATTATTAAATTTATAGAGTAATTATTGCTTGGATTTTTAACTGCATTGCTATATAAAAAAAATCATTAATTGTACTAGCTCATACCTTAAGAAATCATCATTCAGCATTCAAAAGGGCCACACTTTTCTCCATTGGTATTTAAAAGCTAGCATGACTAAACAAATATGTTTCATTTGCACAGTATTCCAGGAGGACTGGAAAGAAAAAACAATTAAATTGTACCCTACGGAAAAATACCTGTTCCTTTATTTTTTCTTGAAAATACCTAGACCTACTAAGAAAAATATTTCAAAAATATATCACAGAAAAAATCAATTTTTTGGGGGCCATTCTGGTTTGAATATTCTAATTCTGTCCAGTAGCATGTATTTGTGAAAAGCCATCATTAGATAATTTTCTGTCCCATAGCAACCACTATGTTTTCTCAGGGAAATAAAGTATTTTTATATCCTTAGGCATTACCTTTCTCTGCATGGTTTCCTAAATGAAGCTCTTTGTAATCTAAGGCTAAGATCACAATTTACCCTGGGTTTCGCAGAGATTTATAGCTATACACATGGAAAATAAAACACTAGCCATAGGCTTTTCTAAGTGTTTGTATGTGTGAATGTGCATGTATACGAGAGCGAGCATGTAACATTTTATGTAAAAAGCCTGGATTTGTTCATAAAATACTGCTTAAAGTAACAGATTCAATTTATTAGACACATTTACATTATAAAACTATTATCTGAAAGAGAGCAATGGGAAGAAGAGAAAGGTAACATTTCAATGATCTGAACATACAATGATAATTTAGATCTGAATTTGCTCAGTCATAAGGAAGTAAATAAGACACCAGAGGCTATAAGCTGCTTGAGAGGATCTTCCTGTAACTGTCACAGCTCACAATTTCATGGTAATCCAAAAACTTCAGGGCTGCTGGCCAGAGCTACCAGTTCTGAAACGAGGGTTCTCAGTTCTTTACAAAAGGTCTCTGTGGAGCTGGCTTTTTCTTAAAAGGTTTTTTTTTTAATAAGTAAATCACACTAAAGTGACTATACCTATTTTAAATAATTTACTGATACTATTTTATTGTGCAAGTCACTCCTGAAATTCCCTACAGGCATTACACAGAAGCAAATGTGAAAAGAGAAGTATACAGTGTAGTAGTATACCAACAAAATAATGGCAAAAAGGCCACAGAAGCAGACCCTGTAGTACACTGTGACTTACTGTAATCATATGAGAGCATATCATCTCACTTCAAGCATAAAAGGACTATCGTGAAAAAAGAATTTGAATTTTTTTTTTTTTTTTTTTTTAATTTGGCAAACCTATCATGTCTTTTTATGACAACAAAATGTTACTGATATCAATTTTGGACAATGAGGGGCACTGGAATGTGCAAAACTTTCCCGGGGAAAACTGAAAGTGCTTGAGATATGGAAGACTAAACAGGATGCAGACACCCACACAAAATCCTGCCGGAAGATAGTAAGCTGGAAAAATAAGATTCAACTAGCTGTTGTACCACACCAGATCTTTAGCAAATCCAATTTCTCTGGATAAATTTTGAAAAATAAAACATCAAGGATGTTACAAAAGATGAAGCTTTGAATTTTCTTAACTGTTCATTGGGACTGCTGATTTAAGCAAAGATGAAATATTTCTATTTATTTTGGCTTTTGAAACCAAATATTGAAAGACGACGAGTAGGAATCCATTTGTTCTCATTGTACAATTTCAATTTTTTGTCATTAAGCTTTAATGTAACAAAAAGACATGATCTGCACAGTGTTTATTTCAATGATGATGCAATGTGATGGGTGCACTGCATAATGTCATACACTATCAAAAGATGTGTCCTGGTGTAACCTCCCTTACACGTAGTGAGAAGCCTCTGCAAATACAGAAGACATTTAACAGCTTTGAAGCTGTTACTGGAAAGTTGTCACTTGCTTCAGTAACTCAGTGGGATTTGTGACTACCTAACCTTAGTGGTCCAAGCTGCTCCAATGCTGAGATATGAAACGACGCCTTCATTAGTTTCTGAAAGGCTCATCTTCCTTTTCTTAATTTATGAAGATTTTTGTCACATAAGCACAGTGAAAAGAACTCTACCAAATCGACTTAAGGCCAGTTCTGTGCTCCATCATTTGGGGGCTGACTCAAAGCTGCACTAATTAAACCAGAGTTCCCCAACAGGACTTCTCACTCCATCAGCCAGGGACTCCTGGGTGATGGGGACAGTTCAGTCACACTTTTGCTCTCACTGCACCTCCTGAAACAGGAGTCTGCTGGGCTTAGGGAAATGCTAAACCATCAGTTAAGTTGAACCTGGATTCATCAAAGCTGCTCAAGAGATATAAATTAGCAAAAGCAGAACCTGTAGCTTTGCTTTACTGGTTTTGTAACCCATTTGGGCATTTTTGTTTTCAATATTTCATATAAATTCCAAAAATACTTTGTGTAAATTCCCCCTAAGTTGCACCTTAATAGTTTTAAGAATTAGATCAGCTCTCAGTGCCTTTTTTATAGATATAAGGTGATTGCTCCATACTGTGTGTTTATGAACATTTTATCAGGTAAAGATGGAGCAGAATTAGGAACCCATGAGATTTTAATTCCTTGTTAAGGAAGTGTCACGGCAGACTCTGACAAGAACAGAAAATGTCATAAAACTACACAGAACTAAGCAGTCCTCAAGATAACTTCCAAGTTATAATAAAACCAGAACATAGTACATCTATACATTTCATCACAAAGGCTGCATTTTCTACCATGGTTACAACACAATTTGATTCTGACAACCTGCAATCCTACTTATACCATAGTTTGAATAAAAATTTTAAGAAATGTCCAAAGTCACTACATTATAACTTTAAACCAAGCAAAACAAAACCTAAAGAAACTGCATTGAAAACTTCCTATATTTTAGCTAAGGCTGAGGGGAAAGACGTAAAACATTCAGACCACAGCGCTGGCTGAACTAACAAAAAAATGCACTTGAACAGCTACCTGACCAGAGAGGAGTAGTAAGGGGAACTATGAGCAAATGGTGGTATGAGATTGGGGACTCACCATCAAGCCCCCAGGCACAGATAACAACTTGCTATGTTGGAGAAAGAGCAGAGTAGCCACTGCACAGTATTTCAGAGGTTCACCAAACTGAAATATTTTCATGAAAATGTTGACTTCACTGATACTGAACTCTTCTCCAAAACCAGAAAAGTGTTATTGGAAATTTCTAAATAGGTCTAAGTAGGTCACTGCTGCATAGGCAAACTTAAAAGCTGTCAACCCTATCAATACTGCAGTTAACAGGCACTGCCAGTCTTCATAAATGCCAATCCTACAGAATCTATGTCCCATCAACTTACAGTAATGTGTAACTACACAGAGTAATTTTGTTTTTCCTTTGAGACATAACAGTGAAAACTGATAGTAATGAAATTTCTTTTAACTGAATGTCACTCACCAGGAATTTAACTGACTTATCTTCAAACTTTCTCCACCATAGAAATGGAAAGTCCACTATAATACAAAGGCTATCCCATATGACTTACTCCTCCAAAACGCTTGTCTTCTTACATGCTTGCACAGTACAATCTGAATTGTGTCTTACACTCAGGTTGGAAAATGTATTGGTTAATTCATCCCTACTGATTTTAAAAGTTAATTTGAGTTTTAGTGAACTGTGAATGTGGTTTTTGTTGCTCCAGCATGTATTTCAGTTCTGAAAATACTTCCATTGATCCAGGCTCAAACTATTAGTCACACTCATTTCTGAAACTCAAATACACAAAGAGATAAAGTACAGTGGAAGTGGCAGAAGAGTACAAGCATATACCTAAAATAACAATAAGGTATGTTTAACATTTCCTTTATACTTCCGATAATCACAGAATCATAGAATGGTTTGGGTTGGAAGGGACCTTAAAATCATCTAGTTCCAACTCCCTTGCCATGGGCAGAGACACCTTCACTATATCACTGAAAAAAATCTAAGATTGTTGTTGTTTTGTTAAATTATTTGAAGCATTTTATTTCAAGCTTTGAGAATTTAATTATTCTAAAATGGTTTCTATCTCCCACTGCACCATAAAAAATGGATACGCGTAAACCCAGATGTATGTCCACAAAAAGTAGGCTTGCTGTAGGTATACAACAAGAACTCTTTATGTAAGCTTTCCTTGTCTAAACTGCTCTTGATAAACATTTTACATGCATAAACAGGATAAACTTGAGCTCATATATTCTACAACCATTCTCCTATTTTGAATAGTCCTTGGAATTCTGCATGGACACATGTGCTTGGAATTCATGCAGACACAAATCTCAGGGCAGCATCAAGACCATTGTCTCAATTAAATTACAAAGTTAGAATGTTTAAAAGGAGCTCTGTGCCCAAATTCTGTTGGCCTTGAATAAAAATTAAGCATCTATTTTCTTAATACTGAAAAAAATTCCAGCCTACATTGTTCGATGAAATTTGGAGTCTTCCTATTAACAAATGAATTGTAAACTACCTTAAAATACTAATATACTAACAAAGTAACATATCAGCATACATTAAGCAATTCTCTTAAAAGAACTTGTAAAAACAACCCCAAACTATCTGTAATCAGAGAAATATTTATACATAATTAGCATCCTATTTATTACACATTTTTAAATCAATGTGTTTTAAGGTTTCCACAAAAACGACAGTGCATCAAAATTAAATGGATGATGCTTTATAGTGGATGGAAGACAGGTACACTGAGAAGTATTCATGGGGAACTACCCCACTTATTGCAATATACATCTTATTCTGTATTTATATAGTTAAAAAAAAAAATCTTAATGCATATTAGTCTCTCTTTTGATCTATTGTTCTGGCAGCTTACATTTTTAAATTGCTAATTTGGTCCATACCATAATCCATTTATTTTTTATGCAGAAGTTTTCCAACCAAAGCTGTCCTTTTTCTGCTGCATATTTGCTGGCTTTCCCAGGGAAAAGGTGGGTAGGAACATGCAGAATGGGCTATCTGTATACAGAATCCTTGCTGAAATGTCATCCACGAGAAAACTGTGAGATGAGGTGCAGAACTGCATTATTTTTTAATAATAATATTGTGTACGCCTTAGAGTAACACCACTCTTAAAATAAATTTCTTATTGCAAACATTTTCCCACATTTATAATTGTTTAAATCCCATAAACAAGTTTTCACTGGTCTTCACATAGAAGGTTGCCCAAATTAAGTAAAGCCTTTTACATCAGTTCCAGAATGAGTTAGGCTTTGTTAATGAAGTATTACATTTCTGTCGTACAGATATGTAAGTGATGTAAAAATTGCTGTCAATAGCACCTCGAAGCAAAGGCTGTGTTTTGCCTGCCTTGCTGCTAATCATTGTCTCTCTTCATTATGATACTCCTTCTCCTGTGAACAAAGGCAGAAGAAATTAAGCTCTGCAAGGCTGCTTGGCAGTGTCTGCACTGGCCCATGAAATCGCATTGTTGCCGTTAAGAGTACATCAGACTCTTGAAACATCGAGCCCAGCTCTAGCCCTTGTGGCAGGTGTCCTCTACGGCGCATCGTGCCACCCTCCTCCCCGAAGGGCTCCAGTCGGGATGCTCAGGCCGGGATCCACCTGAGCACACTGCAGCTCCCTCCTGGCCTGTGCAGCCATGGGAAACCCAGCAGAGGAGCAAAGGGGCGAAAGGGACTGGTGTGTGCCTGGGTACCCCTGGGACACCGAGCCGAGAAGTGCCAAGACAGTTCATCTGAATATAGTTCAACTGCACTCCCTTTCCATGGCAAGCCAAACATCTTAAGAAAATACATCCCCCTAGCATTTTGGTTGGTATACTGACTGGGATAACACACCATTTAATCACTACTTTAGATATATGATTTCATATATATGGGCACAGCATAAAACATATTAAGAAGGGATCATTCTATTAGTCACAATGAATAGCATCTTACACTAAAAACACTTCATTCAATCCATCTTTTCAATATTCTGAGGCCCAAATGCAAAGTTCAGAGTCATCTGGAATCCCAAATCTTTAATGAAGACCCTCTTCATCCACCACCAACTTTAACATGCTCAAGGCAACAGAATATGGGTCTGTGAAGCCCTTCCTTATGGTAAAGCTAAGCTCTTAAAATACCACTGTGTTTCACTAATTTTCCTTCACTGGGAATAAGAGCACCAAAAATCAGACCTTTCTACTATTGCCCCCAAACAGAAAAATTACCACGGATTAACCCTTACCTGCCAGCAACAGATTCCAGGGACTTCTACTTGGATATGGGAAGCAGGAACCTTTAAGAAGGGCAAGGAACGAAGGCAACAGCAAAAAAAAAGTTAGGCATCAGAATTTGATTTTAAGGGGAAAAATTGAAAGCAGAGGTTTATGTAAGCGAAGCTCTTCTGATGGCATGATTGAAAATGGAAAGGTGGACAAAATAAACATTTAGAGGAGATGAGGAAGCAAAATTTAGTTTCACTTAATAGTTTGTCTTACTCTGCTGTCCCTGCCACTTGGCACATAAAATGAGGAAATGAAAGTGAAGGGAAGGAAGAATGTTAAACATGATTAAGGATGGCAGAGGAAGGTGACACATGGCTTGGACGACTGGAATATCTTAGCGATACACCTAAAACAATGAGAAAGATTGTTTAACTGCAGGGTTTGGAATGACCCATGTCAAAGTCAGGGACCACACTCTGTAGTGGTACACAGGACACCAACGACACCCCCCCTCCTTGCCTCGGTAGCACTGCAATCGCAGAATCACCATCATAAAAAGATCACTTTTCTTTCTGGAAAATGGCTTTTCAGAGCATGTTTTATAACTGTTTCAGACTTAAAACACATCTTCTCAAAATATTTTTTTCTTTTTCCTCTCTATTATTCTTTGGTTATATTTAGAGAATTCATGTTGTACAACCTGATAGTAGTAAAAATGAGCCCTTCTAAGACGGTATATTTCTGCCAAATATTTTCTCTGCAATTTTCAACATCTCTACATCAAAAAAAGTCCACAAAATACTCATATGACTGTTTTTGAATATTTATGGAATTCTGTTATCATAACTACTAAACTATATCTGCTTTTAAAACATTTGTACAACTCTGTCTTGTTTACTATATAACCTCTACAATTTCACACGCTTTCAATCTTTTAACTTATGAAATGTCAGACTAAGTTTAGCTTAAAAGCATTATTTTACAATATACTTATCTACAGTTCATGTCTGGATGTCTGTAAATTCAAGGGATATTGTTACATTTGGGGAATCTGGAAGAGCTATATTTTATAAGACTGGTTTTTGTTCAGTATTATGATTCTGTATTTTAGAAAGTGCTTTCTAACCACACTCCCACAGGACTCTCCTATCAAACAACATTTTCCAAAGTATTTGATATGCCAGATACATCCCTGGAAGTTTTCACATTTCATATTGGACTACTCTAATTAAATATTTTGTTTAGAATGGCCCATGACATAAGTCTCAGAGTGCTGATGGTTTAGGACTCAAATTATGACCTTGAATAGATAATTATAAGCCTAACTACAAGCAAACAAGAACAATGGTTGTGCTTTAATTTTCTAGCATTCTGGAACGTAAAAAGGTATTTTCTAATAAGCTGAAAAAGGAGAAAAGATCTGCCTACCCCTGGGACTGAAACAAGTGTACCTTAAGATACACAAATGCCCCTTAGTAAATTAATAAGGGAAAACTTTGAAGACCTTTAAGGGTTGTTTCATTTATTATAGCATTCAATATGTTTGGATCTACCTATATGAAACATTGCACATATTATACACAAGAATTGCATGAATCTGTCTGTGCCTCAAGGTTGCTTTTGCAGGAAAGGATATTCCAATTATACCTTTGGGACACACTAAGGAGTGCGGAGGAGATACAAGGAGGAATCAGTGTTCTAAGACAGTAAAACAAATTAACCTTCATGGCAGAAAAAACAAAAAACCACCCCTACAACCTGTTCCTGATAGTTTTCAGGAAGCTCAGGCAGCAGGTACACCAATGCCACATTGAAATCTCAAAGGGGAGTCCCAAGGAAAATAAGCTTGTGACAGAAAATTGGCAACTGATTTTTCATTCTAATAACAGGTATTCAAATGGAAAAGAAGAGAAAAAGCAAACATTGCCAATATTTTGGCATTTGTAGGAGTCATCCAAAAAAAGCGTATCTAGGTTCTCTACAGCTTTAACCTGAGAAAAAAATGCACATTAATGCTGCAAAGGAGCTGACACTTTTCATCTGCAGCCCACTCAGCCAAGGAACATCCACTTATATACCCTCATGCATTATTCACCAGGAAAACTGAAACAATCTACCAGTGGTTAAGTAGCTCAAATGCAAATCAAGGGAAAGCAGTTAAGAACGAGGATCATTCACAACTCCTGACACTCCTCCACACTGCAAGCCCGGAGTCTCCTGTAGGAACCGCACAAATCGTTACAACCCCAGTCCCAGTGGCTGCAGGTGCTTGGTGCAACTGAGCCTGCAAATCAGCCTGTTTCTGTAGTGATGGCAAAATCACAGAATCATAGAACTGCTTCTGTTGGCAGGGACCTTAAAGATCATCTAGTTCCAACCCCCTGCCATGTGCAGGTTCATCTTCCACCAGCCCAGGTTGCCCAAAGCCCCGTCCAACCTGGCCTTGAACCCTTCCAGGGAGGGGGCAGCCACAGCTTCTCTGGGCAGCCTGTGCCAGGGCCTCACCCCCCTCACAGGGAAGAATTTCTTCCTTAGATCTAACCTGAATCTCCCCTCTGTCAGTTTAAAACCATTCCTCCTGATCCTATCCCTATGCTCCCTGATCAAGAGTCCCTCCCCCCTTTCCTGTAGCCCCTTTCATTCCTGGCAGGCCTCTCTAAGGTCTCCCCAGAGCCTTCTCCAGCTGAACCCCCCCAACTCTCTCAGCCTGTCCTCACAGGGGGGTGCTCCAGCCCCCCCGAGCATCTTCGTGGCCTCCTTTGGCCCCACTCGAGCAGGTCCGTGTCCTTCTGCTGTTGGTGCCCCCAGAGCTGGACCCAGCACTGCAGGGGGGTCTCCCAAGAGTGGAGCAGAGGGGGAGAATCCCCCCCCTCGCCCTGCTGCCCACACTGCTCTGGGTGCAGCCCAGTACAGGGGTGGCTTTCTGGGCTGCCAGCGCACATTGCTGGCTCACAGTCAGTTTTCCATCCACCAGTACCCCCAAATCCTTCTCCTTGGGGCTGCTCTCCAGCCACTCCTCACCCAGACTGGACTTATGCTTGGGATTTCTCCAACCAATGGGTAGGACCTTGCACTTGGCCTTGTTGAACTCCATGAGGTTCACACAGTCCCACCTCTCCAGCCTATCCAGGTCCCTCTGGATGGCACATCCCTTCCCTCCAGCCTGTCGACTGCACCACACAGCTCGGTGTTGTTGGCAAACTTGCTGAGGGTGCACTCAATTCCACTGTCCATGTCGCCAACCAAGATGTCAAACAGCACCGGTCCCAACACCAGCCCTGAGGAACGACACTTGTCACTGCTCTCCACTTGGACATCCAGCCGCTGAACCACAACTCTGAGTGCAACCATCCAGCCAATTCCTTATCCACTGAGTGGTCCATCCATCAAATCCATGTCTCTCCAATTTAGAGACAAAGGTGTCATGTGGGGCAGAGTCAAAAGCTTTGCACAAGTCCAGGTAGATGACATCAGCTGCTCTTCCCTTATCCACCAGTGCTGTAACTCCGTTAGACAAAATTTGTCCTTAGTGAAGCCATGTTGGCTGTCACCAATCACCTCCTTTTTTTCCATGCCCTAGTATAGTTTTCAGGAGGAAAAAAACACTGACCTGTGCCCATGCTTTGAAAAGGAACTTGTTTTATTTGTATTCAAGTAGATTCTCTCTCCCTGTCAACAAAGGTGGGTTATTTGGCACATACCTGAGAATTTTTTAATTAAAAGCCTGTGTTTACTGTAGCACTGATCACAATTATATTCATTCTGTATCCAACTATGAAACTTCAGACATACAGTAGTCAAACATAGAAACAAATTTAAAGTTACCTAAAGAATTTTTCCAATGATGGAAGAAATTATTGCTGTCACCACCTTCATTTTCAATAATAAGATTCAACGGGAATCACCTCAGACCATGATTTACAACAATTATCTTGTTATCTTTAGGAGTATACAACAGTAAACATTAAGATCACAAACAATAAATTTCTTTTAAAATCACAGTGAGAAACTAAAAGCTCAGTTAGCCATTAAGAAGTTATACAACATTACTTACAAGCTAATGTGAACAGCAGAGGCATGCATAATTTGTGCAAGTTTATATAAATTACCCTGGACAAATTTTCTGTGAAATCTACATAAACCTTATGTTATGAAGCACTTCCATGCATCCGAATATATTATCATCAGCTCTTACTCAGGCAGTTGTAAACTCCATGCATTAATGTTCTTTATCAGAATTTAATAGCTTTAACTCTTCTGGTTTTAAGGACAATCATTATGCTGCTTGTATTCAGGCAATGCAATTTTTCCCTACATATTGTACACAGCAGGAGAGGGTTCAATTCAATGGACACTGATGTTTATTTTTCAGAGAAGACATTTGCAAGAAAAAAAAAAAGCTAGATTTAATCAGTTATTTCAACAATGGGTTGAACCCAAAAATTCTGTTGGCAACCCTGACCTGATCTCATGAAATCACCAACTGACAAATTACAACAGAAAACATTCTTGTCATAACCATGAAATTAAAAAGTGTATAATAATGAAGAAAAAAATCAAATATGCCTCACTCTAGGTGGCAAAAAAATTCCATTAAGGTCATATATATTTTCAGTCCTTTCAGATATATAGTTGACTGTCAGAAAGCCTAAAATACGAAAAAAAAAATAAAAATCCTAAATGTCAGATATTCTAGGTACAATGAGAAAAATATGCTGTTGACATAGATAATCAGACCAATAACCACTTCCACCTAGAATTCAAGATGAAATATTGTTTCAATAAGAATTTGACTAGTATCTTGGCCAGTATCACACACTTTTTAAATGGTTGGAAAGACTACTGACATAAACCACTATATTAGCAGCTTATTTTCCTCTAATTTTATTTCCCTTCACAGATTTTCAGTAATACTTGCTCTTTTAGATCTGCCAGAGTAACATGTGGAGTGTGACAGCTACAGTGTATTGTAGTGATTGTGTAGTGGCAACACACCACTTAATCAAGGGAAACAGGACCCCAAGACAGAGAGAATAGGGTTAGGTTCTCACTTGATGAAAATTGCAAAGACATTTTCAATGTTTATACAATACAGACCAAAATTCTACTTTCATGGTGCCTCCCTGAAGATTTCCACAGAGAGATCTATACTTTTCCCTCGGAAGACAAAGCACAAACACATCCTCAAAGAATGTTAACCTCTGATTCTCAGGATCCTATGTACTTGAAACATGATGTTTTCACTATAAAGCTATATTAAATTTTCCACAGACTGTTTGGAGACATTTTGTTTGCCAAAAATAACCCTTAAATTTAAGATGAACTGAAATTTTTAAAAATCCGCCACAGTAAGTTATATCACTAGCACATTGCACACACATATTCAAGATCCTTAATTAAGCTGACTACTCATTTAGGTTGAATAATTGAGATCTCCTATGCGTCCATTGCTGATCCAAGATACAAAGCAGTAGCATTCTATAAAAAAATAGATTAAATATGTACCCAAATATTTTGTCAAATGCTTCAGAACTGGTATCTGTCTTCACATATAAACTATACTGAACTTATTCCAAATCTGTATGTGTTAAAAGATAAAATCTTGAGTATCATTAAACACAGAGATCTGATTCTGACTTCAAGCTTCTTTTGGGTCAGTGATAATTGTACCAATTTTTCTATGTGTCTGCAGGAATTAAACTTAAGAAAAGCTAGGCCCTAATGGTGTTATTTTACACATGTGTAAATCTTGACTGTTTGTTCAGTTTTATGCTTTTTTTTTGCAAAAAATACTCTATCTAATGATGAAATAATTTTAACTACTGATCTGGATTATATCATTTTAAGTGCATCTATTCACATCCTGCCCCATCAGAAGTAAGCAACCTGTAAAATGTTATTTAACACAGAAATATGAAAGCTATTTAAAGAGGACACCCTGTAGCTTTTATGAGATTAATGTAAACGTAATGGCTCTATCACAAAACAGAAATGGTCAGAGTATATATGTGAATTGTCATGACTAAAACTCCTTGTAATTCTCCATCTACAGATCTGTATAAGGAGGTTAAGTGATAGACCATGATAATGATCTTTAATGAGTCTATCTATGTACTAGCCTGACATCCCATGAAACAAATTCTGGACTTGAACATTTCACCTCTTTAAATAGCTCTCCTCACTGTAACAACTTATTAAAATGCTAATCTTGGGTGATGAGGACTCAGATATGAGTTAAGTAACATAGCTTATTTTATCACTGATGTTCACTGATGGTCAAATGACTCGATACTACACCAGGGCCACCCAACACCATCATGCTCTACTTACCCAACCCCTTACAGGCACCTCTCATATAGTAGGAGCTGACTTTGGTATTCACAAAGTCAATTTTTAGGAGTATTTACCAAGAAAAACAAAAAACACAACACAGAAAAATCTTGCCAAAGTTCTGAGACTTCTTTAACATGATATGATACTTGGCTGACTTTTCCTTCTTGCCTGGAAGCAGTTCAACCAGAATAGAGAATTTAATCCTCCACAACATGTATTTTAATGACTCATTGTTTTCCTATTTCTTTCTAGTTTCCGCAAAGCTTAATGGACTTGAGCATGATTATTAAAACACTGCAAACAAAAAAAACCCCCTTTACTTTTCTCAAAAAAAAAGAAGTATATGACAAAAACAATTTAGCTGCAACCAGAACATTCTAAAATTAGAGTCCGTTGTGTTAAGGATGGTAACAAAGTGTCTAAACCATATGCTGGTGTAATCTATAAAAGCTGGATACAAAGCTTATGTCATTGTAACTTACTGTTTCAGAAACCAGAATCACTGCTATTGTACATGAACGTGGTATTAATCAAATAATTTTAGATTTTAATTTGCATATAGCACTGGATCAGTAAAATATTTGTCTGTCAGAAGTACTTAAGTTTTATCTTTGTATGTCAAGAACATGCCAGTTCCAAATACTACATATAACTAAATGGAGCATCTTTGGTTTTAAATAACTCTTTACTCTCAACTTACTCCATTTATTCACTTAGAAGATGCAAATCAGAAGAGAAGCAGGGTTTTTTAATACGTATAGATATTTTTCAGATTGCACAGTCCACCAGCTGCCAGAAAAAGACTTAATAGATTTTGTCTTTTTTTTTTTTCTCCAAGAGTAAACCCAAACACACCCTAAGATAAAGCCTAAATCCGTAATTATTTATGTGGATTTTATCCAGATTTACACTTCTTTAATGCAGAACACAATTATCACTTGCATAACGGAGTTTAGATACCAGTAAAACTTCCCCCATCAATTGAACTATCTCCCTCATCAGCTAGCACAGAATAAATTGCAACTGTTTATTTAGACCCAGCCATGGGTGGAAAGCAGAAACACTTAACTGTTTTTCAAAGAGAAAAGTAGGCAGGGCACAGTAATTCCTGGGTACCAACAGCAGGCGCAGTGCTCATTTCCAGCCCGCAGGATGCTGGGCCACAGTGTTCAAAACCAAGTGCCGTCCCCATCGTGACCAGGCATCGCCCTGTGCAGGGACCCTGCCCTCTGAACCACTGGCAATGCCCCAGACTTTGTAACAGGAGCTCCATTCTTTTAACTTTCAATTATTTGCAGTGAAGAGGCAGATCCCTGAAAAAGGGGGAACCCTAAACTATCTTTTGGATAGTTCCATAATTGGCTTTTACAAATAAGAAAATGAAAGGAATTCGATGAACAAATCACAAATTCTGTTTGGGAATGTCATATTATTAAGTCCACCATACTATCCAAAAGTTCTTAGCAAGTACTACTCCCTTCAAATCTCTGGGCATGCCAAAAATTATGTTTAATTGCACAAAATTTCTGCCAGCAAATAACTTCTGAAATGTACTTCTAAGATAATAACCTTTACTCCACATAAGGATGAGAAGCACTGTTAATCCACAGGGATTTTGACTCAACTAAATAATATTTTACTCAAATCCAAAAAAATCCTTCAGTGCAGGCATGTGGAGAGAAACCTCCATCAGCTTTGGAGGCAGACTGGCTCCAAACTTTAGCTTTTGTTAATAAAGGTGATAAAGGGGAAACCCTTCTCCATACAACAATCATCAGTAAGCATATGTTCTCCCACTACACACAACCAAGTTCACAACGACAAAACCCAACAAAACAAGCAAAAAGATGACTGCGTTATTTAACACAAGGAGGAAAACACAGTCCTGTGATAAAATTTCAAAACATTTTCTATATCAGAAATCTAGCTAATGTAAATTTGCATTAATTTAGTTGAAATAAACAATGTCAGATTAGTTCTTACATTTGTTGTGTCTCTTGGTTAATGTCACATGTAAGAATGCTCACCTGCTGCTTATGAAGATGTCTGAATAAACATTGCTAAATGGGTCAAAAATAAAAAATACTCTGTCCTAAGTAGAGATTAGAAAGGAAGAATGGCAGGAGACTCCTGGGATCTCTTTTAGCTATTTTTAATTCCTAAACTCCTAATAAAATTTCGCAAAACTTAGAAAACATGGAAGTTCATTGATCCAATCTAAGACCAACAACATATTTTACAAGTGCTTGTAATTTATTAGTCCTGACATAATCTTTTCTTGGAGACAGGTTAAACTATTAATCCACTGCTATGATAAACCAAGGCCAGATCTGCCAGCAGTTGCGACACAGCGGTACGTAAGACACCATGGTACTCGCTATAGCTGAAGCTCAAGTATCTCAAGTATCTCAGAATTGACTGAATTTACTGCCGTTCAATGCAACTGTTGCACATGCAGTGGCATGAGAAACAAAAAGAGTTTTAGCTTTCTATCAGTCAGGCTCTAAAAAGGTGGAGAGGATTATCCTGCATGTGGCTGAAATTCAGTCCAGCTCTCTTTTAGACAAGGGGCAAAGAAAGTATTTTCCTTATGCTAATAATCTTACAGTTTCATACAAAATTGCTGAGGGAAATGAAAAGTCAACACAGAAATCTTATCAACTTCTGCAGACACAGGAAAGGGTTGTTTCTTACAAGGGAATAGAAGCTGAATAACCAAAGCAAAGAACTGGGAGAGCACAGAGGTACAATACAGAAAAGAAAAACTGGCACTGACGAAAGTGAACAAAAAATTAGGAGAGGTGACAACAAAGGAAAGAAAACAGGAAAGCGATTATGAATAAATGGAAATGTGATATGAAACAGGTAAGAAGCAATCAGCTGAAAAAAAACCTATAAAATCCCTTTTTGGGATGTAATTAGCAGTTAGACAAATCCAATACAGGATATGAGTACTTGGTAGCGATGCCAAAGAAAAAGCTCCTGTCTGTCCCAGCAAAGCACAAGCTGATTGTGTTTTACTGGGGCAGACAAATGAACTCATTCTTAACTGCTCCTCAAGCCAGACTGACGCTGTACCAACATGTTAGTACAGCACCAAGCTACACTAACAACCTTCTTGCTTGGATGCTTTCTGATGGTAAACACTGCTCAAAACAAAGCTTAGCTCTACAACTTTCAGTTTGTGGTCTCACAGTTGCTGCCTCTAAGCACACGCAGGAGGCTTCTGGGACTGCCTTTAAGACATAAACACGCCTGCAGTCCTGGTGCTGTAGAAAAAAGCACACACAACACTATGAAGCATTGAGAGCACTGTCTTAGGCACTCAATTCCTGGTACTCAATCACAGAGTTGCACATGGATCAACCAGATAGAGTTTAGGGGACAAGAATGTCCAAAAGGCTAAAGGATCTATGGGGAGGACTGAAACAGTCTGATTAACTTCATCTGTGGATCTTTTTCTTGCCTTACTGCTACACTGCAAGTCATCACAAGTGGTTCTCTGCTATTTTTCTGGGTTTCTATCCTATGCATATCAACTGTACATCAGTTACCGCAGAGCAAGATCCCAGTCCTTGCCCTGAGTGGCCAGGTCAGTGTCAGAGTCCCTGTGTTGCCTGGTGGCTTCTGCAAAAAGGAACAATGCATCTCCTTCCCTCCCTCCAAGGTCCCTACATCCTACTCAGTTGTTCGTTTTTAAGAAAGCGCACCATGGGGTTTAAGCACACACCCCCAGTAGATTGTTTCTTTCTCTGGGGAGAAAGAGCCATCGGGTTCCTCCACATTTTCACTTTCTGCACGTAACTGCTTAATACTGAATGCTAAGTAAGAATGCCCTGAAATACCTGTGGATAAAGGAGAAAATTTCTGAGCCACTGGTACTTGAGAATCCTTTATTCAAAAACATTAATGCATTTTTTATAGTATTATCTGGAGACAGTCAATTGACATATGAAATATACCAAACAAAATATACTATTCCCCTTTTAATTTTATTTGTCTTTATATGCATCATTTCCTGCCTTTAATTCCATGCCCTCTCAGAAAGAGAATCTCACAAATATATCCTCCCCTTTACTTTCCTGTAATAATATCACAGCAGTTTTCTCTGGCTATTCGCAATCTCTTTGTTCCCTTCACAGCTTTTGCTAGTCATAGAATGAAGAAATGTGTAAAAATAGGCCACAAGAAACCAGACACACTTGATTTGCACAGCAAAAGTAGAGCTCTTTAGCACCTGGCATTCTCAAGAGTGTTAATGAAGCTGGCAAGATAAGGCATGCTTTGACCCAAAATAAAAAGCTTAGCCCTCAAAAGAAGGGGAAAGATAAATTTGAACTAACACAAAAATTTCTGTGGACTCACGGCTTCCTTTGATTCCTTGCAAGGTGTGACCCTAGACATCTGGACAAGTGCGACGTGGACAAGAAGGAAGGATTGGGTTTCCTTTTGAAGGCAAAGACGGTGAGCCAGGATCAGGCTGCACAGCATGAGACACAGCACGTCTCTGGGATGGGGCTACACGGACTCTGATCTCTGCAAGACCACTCACACAGGTGGGACATGCAGGAAGAGGACAAGTAACACACAAGAA
The DNA here is from genome assembly GCF_003259725.1 of Athene cunicularia. Lineage (NCBI taxonomy): Eukaryota > Metazoa > Chordata > Aves > Strigiformes > Strigidae > Athene > Athene cunicularia. The sequence continues at coordinate 8,993,292 of NW_020799103.1, forward strand.
AACATTAATTTTAGTCTGCTAAAATCCCTGAGGTCAAGACACACATGTACTTGGTGCCTGCAATCCCAGAAATGCTAGAAGGACTAGTGGCTGGGTGTTAGTTCAGAAAAAAAAAAAAAAAGAGAAGCCAGCAAGCTGACAGTCTGCACTTGAAAGGCTTTTTTTCAGGAGCAACAAATAATTTCTTTAGGATAAATAAATTATTTGTGTTAAATTATAGATTTGATAAGGCACACTTAAAACTGAAAACACATCACAGAATTTATGTTAAATTTTGCTATCTCAGATGTTCCAAAGAGATGTAAGTGGCAGTTTCCCAAGTAGGAAATGCTACAATACAAAGAGAACAGAAATTTATCAAGTAATGGGTTTTTTTTAAGAGAATACTTTAGGAGGAGGAATAAAATCTGGGCATTTTATTTTCATCATTTTTGAAAGCCAAACAGCTAGAATGATAATTTTAAGATAGTATCTTTACCAGGTTACTGAAATCCTAGTCTACTGAGTTAGTCAAAATGTATAATTAACAGAAAACCAGATACTCCTACACACATACAAATAATTCAATCTTAATGCTGTAAATCTTCCTGCCTCTTCAATTCAATAAATCTTTTGTTGTTTTCATTCAGCATGGATTTCACCCAATTATAGCCACTCTGCTCAATAATATTTACTCTGCAACCTCTTCTGAATCGAGATGGTATCACAATTCTGTCTTTTATGAAAAATTCTGAACAATTATTTCAGCAACATTACATATAAAATGGAGCAGAAAATAAGTCTTTTGACTTCAAAACCTGCATACGAAATTATCAAGACACACCTAGAAAGAGAAAAAAAAAAAAAAAAACAAACAGAAGAGTTTCTCTGTGAAAACAATCTTGTTGTGGACCAGTAGGATTCCCACGCTGTACAGGCCATGGAAACAACACCCTGGACAGGCTGTAGGAGACTGGAGTGCATGTCCCAGTCTGGTACTGGTAACTGTCCAGATGAAAAATGTCTGTCCATGGATCAGGGTATGAGCAGGGAGAGATGCTCCAGAGAAAGTGGTGCAAAACAATAAGCTCATTCCATAACCAGCTTAGTCATACTTATAGCTATAGTTACAACCAAATATAAAAATAGGTTTACATAGGCTAGTAAATCAAACTTTGTTTGGTTAACTTGGAAATTGAAGAAATTAAAATTGTCGTCCCTTACCAACATGTGCCATCCATAAATTCTGTCTTATATTCAGATGTTTAGAAATAATTTACATTTATATATTAATATATCATTTATTTCTAGGTTTAGAAATAATTTACATTTTCAACTGTTCCTGAAAACATATGAAGCCAAATAACTCCAAAGTAATTATTTCTCCGATATCCTTAAAAAACAGCTACTGTAGCAAACAACATGTACATCTTTTAGGATCGCACCTTGAGAGAACCATGGAAACCAGTAAACAAGACATCCTTCTGATTCTGCTGCACTTAGATCCAAAAGATACAGAAAAATCATCTAAAACATTTTTTTTTGTCAATGAAGTGGACATCAGGCAATGAAACAAAGAAAAAAAAAAATCTCCAAACACCAGTTCATTAAAATAGAGAAGGAATGACAGAAAAGGTTCAAGTAGTTTCAGTGGCCTTGGACTCCCTGGGAACTCTGTCCAAGATCTGATTTAAATACTCAAAGTGTTTACTCTGAAGATATGTTCCACAGTGTGACAAAACCTTGACTGCAAAAAGATACGGCTTATCCTGAACTCCAAGGGAAAGACTGTCAACTCAGACATAGCCCAGGAGATTGAGATATAAATGGAGTAACAGCAACAGTGTGAAATATTGTGAACAGTGTGAAATACAGTGTGAAATATTACACTCATTACAAAGCAATATGCTTCAAAGCCTATCCTTTTATCAAGCCTCATCTATAATTTGACAACAAATGGTCTTCTATGAGGATACTATTTCCTTTTGAAGAGACTGTATATTACAAGATCAATTTTCACTAAAATTCTGACATTAATACGTTGCTATGAACATCAGATTGTTCATAAGATATTCAAAACAAATTTCTTCAGTGAAGTCTGTTCTTAAAGTAAATTGCCAAACCATTGTATATGGAATGGAAAACATATCAATTTAATTTGGATAAATAAACTTGTCTGGAAGGAAACCAGAATGTTTAGCTGTTAAAAATTTTATAAATATAAATTTAGCGTAACAGAAAGAGGAGTTCTAAGTAAGGGAGTCACTGAAGTGTGAGAAGTCTGTTCAAAATGGAGGGTATTACCAATTACTGAAAAGCTCAACTTAAAGAAGTTATTTGAACTGATCTAAAAGAAAAATACCCTTGCGATCACTAAGCTCATTCAAATACTTAGTTTTATATTCATACAAAGTTTTTTATTCATTTAAATCCTTGCTTTATATGATTGGAAATGTAACCAAGTTGCTTCTGTATTTGGAAGGCTGTCCTCATCCAAATCCAATTAGTCCATGGAAGACGGTCCTTTTCCCAAAAGGGACTTATATTGTACCTAATTATTTTGAATAATGCAACAATTAAGATAGACACTGGTACATGAAAGTCCACATATAAGTTATAAATCCATCCTTGTGCCATTAGTCTTAACTTTGTAGTCTATTGGTAGCCTCATTATATAAAGGAAATTATTTGGTGCATGAAAAAGAAGGTCTGTGATGAAGTGCATAAGGACCTACATTACACTGAGGTTGGGGTTTCCCCCCCCCTTTTTTTTTTTTGTTTGTTTGTTTGTTTTAGTCCATCTCTGTATTTACTTTGGGAAACAGCAAGTTTCTTCAGTAAGCATTCCTGACTATTCTTATCAATCTATATTTTGCCTTCTTTTTTTTTAAAAAAAAAATCAAGCATTTATTTCATGTTCTTTCATCTCTTTTTCCTGTGTTCTCACCATTGTAAATGGGAGAAATAGAAAGCCATGGGATTCTGCACACATCTATTTCTCCATTTGTCCTACCTCTATTTTTGACCTTGCTTCACTGTTTCACTGTTTGAAATCCCACATAGCATTTGACACAATCTTAGAGAGCTCTTGAGGCTCATGTTGAAAAACGATTTAAAGAAAATACATTAACTTTTCAGGAATACTAGAACTCTCTGTGAGACACTTCAAACAATTTTTCTTCTGCAGTATCCCTTGTTGGGCTGCCTTGTATCTTACAGCTGCATTGAAGGCTCCCTGCCTTATCTTACTAGATGTGGGCCCTCTAATATCCTAATATTGGTATTGCCATCCAAACCCTCCTGGTTTTGTTACACAGAGACCTATATATATCATGATTGAAACGCACTGATCACATACTTCCACAGGGCATACCCTCTTAAAGAAAAGCACAATTACAGAAAGTCTAGGGATACAGATTTTAATGGACCCTGAGAATAGTCAGCAGAAAGGTACTTAAGATAATACTGATGAAACGGCAATATGGTCCATGGTAGTTTCTTATGTTCAATTTAGACCTCCAGTCAAGTTTTACATCTCCTCCTCAGAGTTTTTCCTCTCTAATGCTTGAGATCAGCTCCTTGTCACTAAGGAAGGAGTGGTTTTAGAAGAGAAACGTGGGCACAGATGCAGTAGGGTCAAGAAGACTCAGTTATACTCATGGTCCAATTGCTACAGCCAGACAAATTGATAATTAGAAACAAGATACACGTTTATTGAAGGGGGTAATCAACTCTATAACAACTGAAACAAATGGATCCAGAAACATAAGATCACAAGACTAGGCTACAATTTTCCAAATCCCATTTACGTTACTGTAGGTCTTTAAAAAGACAAAACACTTCTTCTCATTATAATCCAGTTCAAGCAGGAACTAGTTAATATAAATTCTGTAATCTGCACTATGGAGGTCCCCCAAAGACACACTGGTGCAGGATCAGGCACCTTGTCTGGAAAGCTGAATCAGAAAGCAGGTTCCTGAGGGATCTGACCATTTCCAGCAGCTCCAGGAGGAGCTATGTGGATTAGAAGGATCTGGCCATCAGGCTAAACAACACTGGGAATCTCACTCACAGGAAGTAACCGAAAATCATCACCATAGCTCCATTTTGGCTAAAATACTAGTTCAAAGTTTCAGCATTTAAGAGTCCTGGGGTATGTACATTGCTCTCTGCTCATAATATGACTTTTGATCTGCTGTTTAGCTCAATGGCATTATCCTTTCTAACATTTCATCAGAATTTTTGAGGATAGTATGATCCACTCGTCTTTTTTTTTTTTGTAAAGCAAGAAATGAAATCTTATTCATTTGATAACCTGTTTGATATATAAAAATACATTCCATTTTTGTCCTCAGTCACAGCAACCATCCCCGGTATACTTGAATCATTCCTCCTGCTGACTATGCTTTATGGCTTTATTTCTTTTTTTAATTCAGTAACTTACACTACTTCTGTACGTGGCCTCTGGTTTTACTTCCCTACACACTACCTCAGTGGTGTCAAGCCAGTGAAAGCTGTTAAAAAAAAAAACAACACAAAAGCAAAAAAAGCTACTACCAGTGAAAGGACCATGCCTTAGGGCATGTATATCCTTTAAGGACCTGGGAAAGGTAGGTGACCCGACTCCACGATGGAACAGCACACTGATGAGAGAAACATTACTAAAAAACCCCACAGCTCCCAACTGCTGGATACAATGGTCCTGGCCTAGAAGGAGCAGAGAAGGTGAGACGCATTTCTCCTGATGAGAAGCTAGTGGACTAGGAGCTAGCTAGAAGCCAGATTTGGGAGCAGTGGGAGCTGTGAGCCCTCGAAACACTTCCAACCATTCGGGTTTGAGCATGAAGATTGGGGCAAGACACAAACGCATACCAATTCTCCCCCTTCCTTTCTACCCTTCCTCGGCCACCCTCCCAAACATCTCTAGGGGATAAGCCAGTAAGCCCTGTGTGACCTGCACCCACTGCTCAGACCACAGAGTTCTTGCCCAAGAACAAAACTAGCTCAAGGGCGCTGAGCAGAGACTGGGATTCCTCCAGTAGTTTATTTCTGGCTAAATTACAAGGTTCTACTTGTTCCATCTGTAAAACAAACTCTAACAGGAGTTGCTGTGGCAATCGTTGTCTACCTGGCAGGTGGCAAGGACACACTACAGACTGGTTTACAAAACTGGGCCAAATCATTCTGAAATCTACTGTACTTATATCAGCAGTTACATATGTCATCAGTTCTCGCCTTACTTTCCTGCTCAAAATTTACAGTAAACCTAAGAAATCACGGGCAATGACCATGCACTACATAATTTGCACTGCTCTGCATGCAGTTCCATGTTATAGACACAGAATATACCGAAGTTCAAAGGCCAACAAGAATAATCAATTGTTGAAATAGAAAGTTTAAATTTTTAAATAAACCTAGATCCTGCACAACACAGAAGAAAATTACTTGCGATCAAAGGGAAAAAAGAAAACTACAGTAAATTTTTCAAGCTCTGTCTTACATTTTGGTACGTAATTACATTAACCGATCACAGTTCCCAGTCTTCCAAATTGTTTCCTACCACACAGCAAGACTGAGCATATGACATTCTATTCCTCGCAACCCTTCGGAGAAAAACAGATAAATAATAGCAACAGATTAACATATCAATATTCATTTGGTTGTAACCCAGCATAAAAGTCATTAATGTAAAGTGTTTTTTCTATGGACATGAGAAATAATTCTTAATTTAGCAGAAACTGCAAAAGGGAACATAAGATTATGAGAATCTGCCAAACAACATGCATTTAAAGTGTGGGCAGTAAAGATTTCATTGTCTTTGCCATCCTGATTACACCTCTATGATGTTTTATCCATGTTAAAATGCCTGCTAGCATATGAAACAGGTTAATGTTATTCACATTCAAATGACAAATACACAGGGCTACAATACATGCTTGTGTCCCTTTTGCTTCTATTAAGTAACATGTGATAAAAATAGAACAAGTCATTGCATGCTGCTGCCAGTTTTGTAGGTTTTTAAGTCTTTTGATTTACTGCCTTTTCTTGGTTCTGCTTTTATCTCTCTAAATATGCTTTCCCCTAACTTGAGAATTATTCTGCCACCATTTGATTTATGAAAATCAAAATTACTAAATGACTTCCCAAACCAAAATAAATAAGTAAACAAACAGAATATTCATTGAGCAGGCTAGTATTTAATAGAAACACTTGCAGCTGAAAAAACAAGATTGCTGACCTCAATCACTCTGATCTAATTAAAGAAAATGGGTTAGAAAAGCAATTTTACCACAAATCAACTAATATCTTTGTGTTTAGAACGACCTGTTTTGCTTATTCTACAATAAAATGCATGTTTCTTAAGATCTTTACAGTCACAATTACAATAAAAATAAATGCTTTTACACATACTTGAAAAACATTTTATTTAAAAACAACTGCCTAGTGTTGAATATGTATATTTTAAAGGATAAGCCTATCATATTAGAAGATTTTCAATATTAAAAAAAAACAAACCAAACCTCACTGTGAAAGCACAGACAAACCATCACACACACATATCTCTGCATAATTATAGAGGAATACAGGAACTCTGACTTGAAGCCTAGCAACAGTATCCAAGTATTAGTTAGTCTGCTAATCAACTACCAAAAACTCGCACACCAGCTCAATGTGTTTCATTTTGCTAAAGCAAAAAGCAAACAAAAATAAAACAAAAGAATCCTATTACTTCTAGCTTCAGAGCTGCTGAAGGACAAGATGTACAATATAAAACAAACCTTGTTCACTTGAAGAAGAACAACCCATGTCATTTAATCCATCTGAAAATTCATCTCACCACAAAGAACCAAGGCAAAAGAGAGATTTAAACATAGGATATCCAAGTCAAAGGACTATCAGTTTGTAACATCCTTAATATTTGCATATCTGTATCTAATGAAAGCTTCAATATTCTTATATATATGATTGGGTTTTGTACCTCCATCCTATAGAAGCCATAGTAAATTCTGTACAGCAAACGCTTCCTAAATCTGCTGTGCTCATTTACTCACAGACAGCTGCAGGCTGGATGAAAACAATCAGGGATTAACTTTTCTATTCATCACATCTTTTAATCCATTACTTTCTCTTAGTTTGCAATAAATAAATGCATAAAGTTAAATAAATGATAAATGTGCTATAGCTAGTTAAAAAAAAAAGTTCAAAAAGGGATATTATTATTATTTTTTAATGATGTGTAACTGCTAGACATCGGGAGTATATGTAATGTCTTCCTCAATGCAGAAAAGAAGGTGAAACAACAGTCACTGAGCTGCAATAGACATCTGGGTTCCAAAGACTCTCAAAATAAGTGATAATTAAAATAAGCTACTTTGATGTTGTTCTAATTCCTCAAAAACCTAATTTAGGGGCATGATAAATTGAAATAATCTGAGAAGCTATACTAAGTATTTCATACTGCTTGTAAAACAAGTTTCTAAGTACCTTATGGTAATAGGTTTTCTTGCTTTATGAAAAATACTCTTTTAATTTGTTTCAAATAGGATTACTTTTTAAATGATACAAAAATTCTCATTCACATTTCAAACATCTGTCAAGAAAACGAAAGGGATTCACTGATGTTCAGAAACTCAGAATAGAAATTAATACAATGAAATCTGGGCCTTGCTTTTAATCTTTTACTCATATCCTTTTTTCCTCTTCTCTGAATCTTTTACCTTTTACGATTGATTGGTTTTATAAAGCTGCATCATCCCCGTCTGAAATAAGACCAATGTGAACTTTCACCGTTGCTGACAGCGAGGTGTCTTTTATTGTGCCTGAACCACAGGAATCATTTGCAAGGTTTTTCTTCTCTGTTTGTTTCTGAAAATGGCAGCACCAGGCCAAAACAAGTTATCTGTGCTAAATACTTTTCACACCAGGGTTTCAATAAACTGGTCACCCAGACACCTGATACAATGTACTACCTGCCATGGAAAGATAAATTGGCAATTGATGGTGGGGAAAGGAGCAAGGTAAGGAAGAATCAACTTGCTGACAGAAGAAGGGACAGCATGTGTGAGAGAACCCACACAGTTCTGAACTTTCAGAGGAAAAGGCCAAATTTTTTAATAGGACAGAACAACCAACAGATATTCATTCTGGTATTGTGGCCAAGGAGAATGTTCTACAAAACTCGTTTGCTGGGAGACACAAGGGCTTACAGACAAAAGGAAACAGAACTGCTTAGTGCAACCTTGCCTGAACGTTTACACACTGCAGATCAATCACGAGAACAGGAGGTTTGAATTGCCAGGCTCCCTTTCATGGATCACCCCTTGTTTCACCATGAGCCTCCACTGTGAAATCATCCAAGAGATGGAGAGCTGCACCCATCCAGAATGAGGATGTGAGAGAAATCAGGCTCCTCCAGACTGAAGAACTGATGTGGAGGGAGGGAAGATTGTTGCTCTGCAAAGACCACTGAGGTACATGATCTTCTGCTGCTCAGAGCTGCCTCAGGATACATCTACCAGCTCTGATCCCTCCTGATGGTTTTAAAACCCTAAATGACCTTATCTGTCTTGAAACACCCTCAGCTTACTCAACGGAGTGGCCTTTATAACACAATTTTATGTAGCTGAGACTTTACTGGCAAAGTCTCCTCTCTTCAGATGACTAGGTAGGGACTCCAATGGCACCTACATCTTCTGGTTTGGATACAATTTTAATCTATTTTGCTTCTGTAAAAGGGAAACACAGACTCTGCCTCTCTGACTAAACATGTATACTCACACCGGCCTTAAGTAGGTGCATTTATCTGGCAAGATGTGGGTGAGATAACCAGACACATCACACCTTAGAAGAACATCCCTCTCTTACAGCCAGATGTCACACTACTCCATGGGTCATTATTTTTTCCTTTTTTGTTTCTAAAACAGGTATTTTTGCATTTTTCTTCTTTTCACAGTTTGAAGTCTTACGATTATTGCATAGAATCTTATTTTATACATGTCTAGTTTTTCATCATTTTAACACATTTGTCTAACATAAGTGCTTTCTAATTAAATAAAAAGGAAGAAAAATCTCTGTGGGATTTAATCTGTAGAACGAAGATTTAGTAGTTCTGCTGCAAATTAGAGTTTTCTACTGCTAGAGGATACCCTGGTCATTTTCCACCTGAGCTGGTTTTCCATCACCTTCTACAATGGGGATAGTCTTAGCACTACAGTCAAAAAAAAAAAAAAAAAAAAAAAAAAAAAAAAAGGCCAAAAAGGCTCCCTTTAAGACATGCAATTCAGCCTCTTCTTAACTGAACGATCCCAGACTTTGCGTGCGGCTTTAAAATGGTGTTCTACTCTAAATGCTGATGAAATATAATTGGCAGGCAAAGGTGGAATAGATAATAAGTGATATACTGAGCACTTAAGCATATATATTTCTTGATGTTGGAGCTCTTGTGGACCAGCACATTGAGATGTAGTGCTTTTGCTGTTGGCACGCTGCCAACTCATCCCTTCACTCCGCAGGCAGCGATACCCTCCTCCTGCGGGGAGGCTGAGCTATGATCTCTGCCACTGAACAAAGCAGCTCATTCACCACAACGCACGGCACAGGACCATGAATCACAAGCACTACATTACTGCTGCTAGATCCTTTTAATTGCAGTTTTGGCAACATTACTTGAAACAGCTTTGTGACTACTGACAAACTGGAAGACACCCACATAATACCTTCTGCATTGAGAGTACAAGTGACTTCCTACTGCAATAGTTTGGGACAACAAAATTATCTAAGAATAATGTTAATTAGCACATGTCAAAACAGATGGACACAGATAGTGTAGTTCCTCACTATGTAAGATTAGAGATTGCAAGCAAATATTATTTTTCATCTTTCAGACACTTCAGTTTGAGAAATGTAAAAACTTGTTTCTGTCACCAGATAAAACCTGCTCACGAAACTACTGTTATGTTCAGCCTCCAATCACTACTACCAATTAAAATTTTCTCACCCTTAAGATGACACACCTAGGAAAGTAGGTAACTTATTTCTGAAAAAAATATTATTTGCCACATATATCATTTAGCTGTATATTAGGCTTTCATTGGAAAATATCTATAGCTAAAGATACTGTGCATAATCACTCAAAGTTAAAAGGTTAGGTCAGAAATCTTCCAAGAGCCATGTGGAGTTTTTTCCCGATGAATCAAGAGCAACATGGAGTTTTTCCCAATGCATCACCACTGTCTCCTTCCAATTAATATTATTGCGAATAATCATGAATACTATTGACAAGCTTACTATTAAATGATTGAACAGCTCATCATCTACCAGCATAAACCTCCATAGAAAAGAGACCCACCCAAAGCTGGACATATTCCAAAGAATTTCCTACAGTTGTAACTTATTAATTATTAAATGAGTCTAAAATACTTACAAAATACAAAATAATTACAGCAATTAAATAAGTCTAAAATAATAATAAAGTTTTATGATCTGGTTCAATATCAAAATTCAATATCTAACCAAAAACACACTTTCTGAGGGACCAAAAATGAAATGTTTCTCAAGAGACTTCATAGTATGATCTGTCTTTCTTATCTTCATGAGGATATTTCTCAAGCTCTTTGCTATTCCTTCCCACTCTGTTGCCTCTCGGCTCTAAGAAGATACATTACTCAAATGATACATGTTGGAATACATCCAAAATTACATGAATATAGCAGATAACCAGACAAGTAAGATAAATAAAAGCCAACTTGTTGAAGTTCAAGTGCTGACATTATTCTGCACATTCACCATCATACTAGCTCTCAGGTTTTCTGCTCCGGATATTGTTCTTTGATTTTTTTATTTTTTTTATTTTTTTTTTTTTTTACACTGAGACATTCCAGAAAGACATTTCAATGACTTCACTTTTTTTTTTTTTTTTTAAGTAATAAATCTTAACGGACCAATGTCCGGCTAAATTAAATTAGCTGGGAGGAAACAATATAACATAATGCTTATTGTTTAAGACAAATCTACTAATTTAAATAGCTTTGCACAAACCACCACCATCTTGCAAAAAAATTAAGCCAATCATGGAAGCATCAGTATTTCTACTTCTCAGTGGAAAAGTGAAGGCATCAAGAAAATTTGGAGAATCTTCCCATACAAAATATTTTCTAAGCATTTTTCTAGAAATCACCAAATCCTACATAAAGACTTCTGAAGTCATCAATAATAGGTTGTGCTTAAAGCCTCAGGCACGTGGCTATCACTTGTCTTCTAGACTGAGTCTCATCCACCTACTTCATAACTACATTTCACTTCTCCCACTCACTGACATAACTTGGAACCCGCACTGGCCAAGGGAAAGAAAAAAAGTGCAGAACTGGTAGAACTGGTCAGTTCAAAACATGATGACATTAACATCAATGTGGTTTTACAAAACCGGTTTAGAGGCTACTGTTTGTAAGTGTACTATAAGTGTTACTTTTACTTTACAGTTACTCATACTGTGTGTATGCATAATTAATACTAGCAAGTCATTCCTTTACTATTTTTTTATTTTATTGTACACAACCATTTTTAAGGGAACAAAATCCACGTAGAGAAACATAAAACATAATACTGTATATTGTACTATATACAGTACATGCCTTGCACTGACTCTACTCACAAGCCAAATTATGAAGAATTAACATGGCAGAAAGTAAGGGAACACTTGACTCTAAACAACCATTTCAACATCTTCACAAAGTTATAAAACCATCAGTCATATGTAAATACAAACAATAAGATGCTCACCCTATTAGGAATATCTGGTTCATTTTTAGTTATTTTTTTTACACCAGATTGTTTGTAAACACAGAAAGATGAAGACTTCTTACATGGAAAGGAATTATCACACTATCTCAGGTAAAAAAAATTCCAAATTCGCTATGAACTTTTATGCAGAAGTTATGACTTTCATGCAAAACTTTTATGCAATGTGTCCTCAGATTTCTCAATGCATACTGCAAGGAGTTAAAAGTATCACAGTGCTACGAGAATTCATGTTACCGTGCAGAATTTTCAGCTACATCCCTGCAGATCATATGCAACCAAGAATGGAAATGGAAAGGATGCCTTAATTCAGACCAATTCTTTCACAGTCTTTAGTTTCATGTGAGCTGGCCTACTTTTCCACATAACTTGGATACTATCAAGTCATAGATTTGCATCACTAAGTTAAATCAGTGTGGACAAATACATAGATCCTCCTGTTTCAAAAGGAATGTCTTTTATCATTCAACTGCAGGTTGTTTCGGTGCAACTTTAATTAAGCTGAATTAAAGCATTTTAATTAATTTTAATTGAACTGTGTTAGAAATCGCTTTTATCATTTGAAAATGGTTTTCATTTTAATGGCAAAACATTCTATGTAAAAAGATCTTTAAAAAGCCTTAAGGTATTTTGTCAAGGGCCCTTAACACCTGTCACTAGACTTCATCCAATGCCACACACCAAGCTTGGTGAGAGGAAACGTTTTATGGATATGGCTAGACACTTTATGCCATCTATTCATTCAATTGTGGAGAAACGTCTTTTTTTATCTTCTTCTGACCAATTATTCCTACTTGAGAGAGCTACTTTAGGCTGATGCCAAGACAGCCTACAAGAGCCAATTTGGCTCTTGCAGGTATGTGGATGTGTATTTAATCTGTTACAAACTGTCTAATTAATTTACACTTACAAAGCATCTATCACTCTTTTGAATTACTTATCAAATTTTCATTTTTCAGAACATATTTTGAAATCCTTTCAGCTTTCTCTCTGTCTTCATTTTTTATAGCAAAATTACTTTTAAAATCTCCCTTAAATGACACTGTCATCAGTCATATCTCGCGTGGAATCAGATTTAATATCTTTGCAAAATCCTGCCTTAAACACGTATAGCTTGTTTTCAGTGTCTGTAAATATTTTGCTTACCAATATCGGCTTCCCTGTGATTCTTGATATATTCAGCAAGCTCAAAATTTCCCGCTATTATAGCCACCTAAAGGATTGCAAAATAGTTACAATTAATACATTGTTATCACTTATTAAGTAGGAAGATATACATGTCACATTACTGACAAACATTATACAAGTATATTTTCATTCCACAAAGTAGAGTAACTGTTTATTACTTCTATTCCACAACTACTACAGGCAATACCTTTCTGAAACAATGCTAAGCAATGAGATCTCAATCTATTTGTAAAAGCAGCACTGCCAGTGCCCCTGTTCCCCATTTACTAAGGATGCTGTGATCGTGGGTGTCTCAGGAGACTGCTAGAAGAGCTGTGGCTTTTCATGCCGTGGCAGTCAAAACCAGCAGTGAACATTAAACACACCATCCCCAAAGCTCTGGGAGCTGTACAGATGTGTGGAGAATGCTACAGGAGCAGGGTAGGTTGAGACACATTGAAGATATTATTTCCCTTTAATTGCTCCTGCTGTGCTACTTACCTGAACAATGAAAACAGGAGCTACAATGAATGCACATGGGATAGCCAGGGAAGAGATACCAAGAACTACAAGTATTCAGGTACCACTAATACATCAAAAAATACTAAAAAAAGTGAAGCTGGTAAAGTTTATGGTTATGTATAGAATTCAAAGTGTTTTAATAAATATAGTTCTAAAATAATAATTTTCTTTTTCATTTATTTCCCGGTTGTTAAACACAGATGTGTAACTATCTATTCCAAACTCTCATCTAAATGCACTTAAAAAAAAAAATCTCCAGTGGATGTAAGGAAAGTGATTTGGTTGTGCCATTGCTGCCTCCTCCCTTTTTCTTCTCCTATTTTTGCCCTGAACATTGAGTAATTGCCTTTTCTGGGTCCATTTTGCAGCTTTATATTACAACAGACACTGTTCTCATAATGGCACTGTGGCTTTCCTAACATAGGTAAAAGGGATAAGGTGGGCTCCCCTTTCTCATAGAAGCTTCTGCATATACAGGGTACAGGCTAAAAAAATAAATCTTATTTAAGGACTTCCCTGGATATAGGGCTGCTGTCAGTCACAAGAAATGATTGAAAACTCAGGGAAGCCTGTTGAGCTGATGACCAAGACAGATTATGGGCTGGTTTGTACCACTCCACAAATCTCAGGGATGAAGAAAAATGTAAAGACTAAAGTGCTGAAATGGTCTCAGGAGGTGTATGAAGTGCAGTTAATGTGAGTAGTATCTTTTAGCGCAATGAGCAGAAGACCTTATTTTTTGCACTCATCACAGGGAATTGAATGGACAATTTTATTTACTATTAACCAGAACAAACTAATATGGAAATCCTCAAAAATGAAGACTTTACACACAAGCGACAAGCTATGGACAGAAGATCTTGACTAATAAGAGTTTCCAAATCTGCTTTAAATGGCAGACACAGAGCAGGCTTAAACCATGAGACACGGCCATTACATCCACTTCCCCTAAAAATAAAATAATTACACTTATTTTCTGCACTCTTCTTTCAGCATCGATTATTTACACTGTCTCCTACTGCCATTAGTGCATCTCATGTCGGGCTCAGAGTGGACTTGCCATACATCCTACTGCAACACTGGAAGAAGCCTCACTGAAACACAGTATTACGACAGTTATTTGCTACAGGCATGGGTGCACTGTCTTCGGAAAAAGACCTCACTGCAATTCTCTGAACTAAAACTAGTGGGACTGTTGAAAGTCAGATTATCATACTCTTATATCCTCTCTGCAGTCCTCCTGGTGACTTCATTTAAGGACTTTCTTTAGACCCAAGACTCCAATTGTATTGGTCCTTATGCTTCGGGCTACAACTCATGAATCCCTTCTCTATGAAGCCCTGGAAATCCCTGCAGAAGGACCCAGATTTAAACAAATTGTTTCAAACACAGTGAAGTCATTTCCAATTTATCTTTTGGTCCTAAGCAAGCAGTAGTTTGTAAAGAGAGACAGACTGATTTAGTTTAGGTTGTAAAGTCTACTGGCTAGTAAAGTACAAGCAAGACTTTTTTAAAAATCACTGTATTTTAAGTATAATAGAGTTATCAGAATAACTCTTTTAGATTACCAAGCAAAGTTTAAAACAAACAAACAAGCATACCATTTATCATGTTTATGCCCTGAATCCAGTTTTTCCCCCAAATATTTCTTTTTTAACACTTTTCAGGTTTCATCTTTTTTTCTTGGCAAACTGTTTCTTGTTTTGTTAAAAATTTCTATCCAACATAGAAGCTAAATACAGTAATTAAGTTTTCTTTTCATTTCAAGTGTATCTATTTCGTGGCAAAAATTCTATTCCATCTTTGTAACAGCACCTAGCAGTTATAGTCAATATGCGTATACTTGTGTTTTAAAATAATCTTCAGTAGGCAGCCATGAGCATGGTATGTGCAGTATAATCATTTTTATCCTTTAAATAATTAACCCACATATAAAGTACCATACTTACTAGTGAAAATCATGTAATTATTTTCTCATTACACTATTAACAGTAAGGAAATGCTTTGCTCTGGGCACTTCTCACTTGTGTTACATCAAACATAGATGGATTATTGGAAGCAAAATGCAGTACTATGAATCAATAACCGGTTCAACTTAATCTCACTTCTGCTTTTAGACCGTAGTTGGAAAAAATAGTGTTTCATCTCAGATAAGACTTCTGCAAGCAATAGTATCTGCAAAGTTCAGGGAGGTCAGAGACAGAGGTACATTGGTGCACTGCCACTTCATCACCAACAGAGGCAATTATCCATCCAAAAATTACTATTTTAACCAGTAGTAAGACAACCTTTACTCCAGGAACTACTCCTGAAAGAAACTGCTTCTCAGCATGAGTAACATATCAGAATCTGGCCCCTAGCCTCCTCTGCACAGCCTCTGAAGTGTAACACGTGAGTCTCCCTGGCAAACAGCACTATGAAAGTAACAGCAGAGCTGTACAAAAGCTTTCTCTCTTAACTTCGCATTCCGCAGCCTGACATGGTTCAGGTTCATAAAAGCAACATTTGTGTGTAGATCAGGGGGGTTCTCTACATTATAAGCAAGAAATAACACCTTTCTTCAACATTACCCCTAATTAGCATGTAAAATTCAAACAGGGAATTCACCAGTGACAGGCAGTTTGCTAGACAGCAACCATGTTACTCAAATGAAAGAATTTTTAATACAGAGTAGGTTTTAAAACTCAAGTATAAACATGCTGTTGAAGTGATAAACACATTTTATTACTTGAAAAGATATTGCCAGATAGCTAAGAGACAGCTTGACAGAGAATTGTTCCTGCACTAGATTCAGCAAGCTCAAGGTACCATTTCTCTCCATTTAATTTACTTCAATTCGCTAAAAACAGTATGTAAAATTCTAACAGCAAAAATGAAGGGAAAATATGTTAAGATCTAAAGAAAGCAAGAAGTTTAAAAGTACAAATATTTCTTGGCATAACATCAATGTACTTCACTTGAATTTGATGGGTAAAGAGTGTGGGAGAGTGAAGTCAGAGAAAAAAATGGAAAGATACAAAATTATACTCATTCAATTTTCACAGTTGCAAACTACAACGCACAGCAACCACAGCCTCTTTCTCATCAAAATGGATCTTGAACCCAAGTTATAGCGCGTTCAAATAAAACTATAAGCATGAATGCATTAGGACAATTGAATGGTTTTTGCAGGATCCAGGGCTTGAACCAAATTAAGGTGGTGCAAAGTCTCCCCTCTGTTAAGGTGAAAACTAAATTGGAACTGAAGCTCTATATTTGTACTAAGTTTCTTTGTACTTTAACAAAAAAAAACCCCAACTAATATATAGTATCTTTGCAGAAAATACTGGAGTTTTATTCTCTACACGCTTCAAAACTTACATGGCTTTAAATAGCCATATTTTGCTTTTCAGGATGTTCTGTAGTCAAGTGCCAGATTTCCAACTGAGAGGTTATGGCAGGAAAGAAGGTTTTGTTTGGGGTTTTTTTTGATCACAAGACATCTCTTCTTGGCAGTTGAAAAGTAGCACAGCCAGCAAAACTACAGTGAAAGTTTTCTTCCAATTCCAGTAGGAACTGGATTCCAGTCATCAAAATGCATCACATGCATGTTTACAGACATGAAATATTACCATGAAAGGCTGGAGGTAGCACTTTACAGCTAGAGGCTATCTACAGACTCTGCTGAAGCTTCAGAAATTGTGGCTCTTTATAAACTGCATATACAGCAGTCTTACTGTAATTCTGGTTCTTTCATTCCTGCAGAAAATGTCCTTTTGCCACAGACAAGACATATCTTACATTAAAAATCTGCATGTCCTTAGTCACATTATTCTGTCAACCTGGTAAAACCTGTTTATGCATCTTCTAAAAAAAAAAAAAAAAAAAATTAAAAAAATCACTCATCTACAGTTGCCCTAAAACCTGCTTTCCTGCCCCCCCCCCCCCCCCCCC
>NW_020799103.1:9010738-9103682 GCF_003259725.1 Athene cunicularia
TTCAACTTAATCTCACCCCCCCCCTATTTTTAAAGAGCATATTTACTTTGCATCACCGCCAGAATCAGAAAGACTGCACCTCCAGCATCACAGCACGGTGTCAGTCCAAGTCCAGAAGAAGAGCATGACTAAGTCGTTCGAGCACAGTGCGTGCAGACCCCAGCCGGGATCTTTAGCTGCTGCACTGACATTTGGTTGGGATCTCTGCCATACAGTCTACTGTACGATACAGAGAACAGAAACCCTCTTGAGGTTTTCTTATCATCATTAGAGACAATTTTATATGAATGATAGTAACCAAAGTGAATCATTTATCAGCTTCCTCCCCTCTAAGTTTAACTCACCCCACAGGCACCTGATTATTTTCAAATTCCGTTTGATAACATACATGACCGGCCTGAATAAGTACATACAATGGGGAAGTGAGCAGAAAGTAAAGCTAAACAGGAGGACGTATCTTAGTAGGAGTTAACTTGTACAGATTGAAAAGAAAGTAGGGTAAACCCATGCATCTAGACTGGCGGTATCACCTCCTGTTTCCACAACACTCTGTCTTCATAATGTCATCGTAACAAAAAGTTAATGGAGTCATGGAAACAGGTCACAGCTGAGACACACTCAGAGGGCTGCGAAGCCCCAAGCCATGGGGTTAACGACTCACTGGGCAAGGCAGCGGAGCGGAGACGAAAGCTGGTTGTCGCTGTCAGGGTCCGTAACGCAGAGCATGGCCAGAAGCTGTGTGTTTATACGGATATTTGCTCTGCCTTGGCATAAGCAGAGCTTGTTACAGCCGCCCCATCGTCTCACTTACTGTCTCACAGACAGATGTTTCTTTCAAATGA
The DNA here is from genome assembly GCF_003259725.1 of Athene cunicularia. Taxonomy (NCBI): domain Eukaryota; kingdom Metazoa; phylum Chordata; class Aves; order Strigiformes; family Strigidae; genus Athene; species Athene cunicularia. Next base: position 9,011,581 of record NW_020799103.1, read on the forward strand.
TGCAACTGGTTACAGTGCCTTACTATTTGCCACACCAGGCAATGCCAGATGCTCTGCCACCCATTTAGTGAAGAAGGGAAGGAGATTAATTGACACTTGGCTAGTTGCTATGGATGGTAACTAAGTGACAGCTCAGTGAAGTAGAAACTTGAATGAATGAAGTAGCCCTGACGCAGACTCAGGGGGGGGAGCAGGCAGGATACGGTGGCACCCCACAATTACTAGTTCAGCGTAGGGCACTAGAAAAACAACAAAACCCTCCTAACTGGTCAGGCACCTTTACAAGGGTCTCTTTTTGTCCTGTCATTGCATTATTCTCATCCTCTGGTTTTCTGATATTTACAGTCAGAATTGTTTCCTCTGGATATAGGCAGTGTTCAAGTTGGCTTTCAGAAGTCAATTCAGGTTAAACATTTGATGTATCTGGTTAATTCTGCTTTCCTGAATCTTGTTCCTCAAAGAAATTTAGTTTAAATAATGGCAAATAAGACTTACTTTGTGTAAACGTGACAGATGTCCAGTTACAGGCTTCAGTGCATCAGAGTTTCATAATGTTTTCAGCCTCTGGACCAGATATACGTAGCAGCACTGACTCACCAACAGCTCTGTTTAGCCTCATACATGCAGTTCTCAATATACCAATTACTTACAGTCAAGTATTTAGATCTTTAGATTGTGATTAATACAGTGTTTTGTTCCTTTCGGGAAATTGGAAATTACATATACACTTTACCTGTCACTAACCTTTCACAATTGATTTTTTTCTGCTCTTGAAATGTATCACAGGTTATATTAAATTAGAGCAAGATCTTTGTAGCTTGTTAGCAAATACAATTTTAGAGCTTTATAGGTTAGTCCCTGAAAGGCAAGCATCAAAACTGAATTACATTACTGCTCTTCGGAACAAACCGCTCCACCCAATAAGAAACAATACAAAAAAGACAGAAATTGAAGTTGTTCCTTCTGAAATGCACCCAAATGAACTTTGAGAAACTTTCTACACGGCAGTGAGGACAACTCCCAGTTCCAGGAACATCTCTCAGTTCATTTATATTTCACTCTCAATCAAGGCTGCTGCACTTCCTTCTGCACACACTTAAATTTTAGACAAGGCAAGACATAAAGCTTTAAAATGCTCTGCCTAAACAGACAGCGGAGGAAGCTGCACAGTTGTAGCTGCAATTCACAATAAGCAGTGCATGATAAAACAGTCAGCACACCCCACCTGCTTTTTCTCTCCCTTCTCTTCTCTTCCAGACAATTTCACTTTCCAGATGAAAGTACATTTCATTATTCTTCCCTTCAGGGCTGATGTTCCACCCTTCCATTGTCTCTGCTACTCAGCAGTGCTCAGTAAACGATGGTCTTTCAAGAAAGCTTGAAATTGCAATGAGTTCAGGTATGGCACTACACATTAAAGGAGACAGAACTATCCCAGGACAAAATGTGACTCTAGTCTTGACTTTGCTCTGTTCAGCCAAGCAGCAGAAATGCAGATGGCCATACAAGATACTCTGAGGTACATCTACCCTACGAGTTCCCATCTTCAGGTGGAATTTAAAGGAAGAGGTGATACAACCCTGCAAATGAGACTGTCACTGTGAGACTCTCCAGAAATTGCCTTCCAGTTAAATCACAGACTTATAAAATCATAAATTATTTATTGTACCACTGAGAACTACACTATTTTAACAATGAAGAAACACCACTCAAGCAGTCACTGCCATTATGCAATGCAATTCACAGTCAGCAGAGACTCATGAGAAATTAACACAAGCGAATTTAGAAGGAATGGTTGGGACCATTTCCTTAATGAAAAGGCTGCCAGAAAAGCTCTTCCATGTGTCATAACTAGAATGTGTTTTCTTAATATTAAAACCAGAAAAAATAGCATTTTAATAAGCATAACTTTCCAGACAAAAATCATACCAACAATTCACCCAATAGCTGCAATATCAAGAGGTGATAATTCAACAGCAAGACAATCTCTAAACAGTTCTATTATAACCACAATTTTCAGAGACAGGCACCTCTTTAATTTGATATGAAAATCTAATGGTGCTTCCTGTGGGGCAATGAAAAGGCAAGGTACTTCAACATATTTCTATTGTGTCCTCTCGAAAGAAAAGCTCTCCCTAATAAAACAAAGATGTAGAGGCTTTAGGGAGTCTAAAGCCACTTCAAAGTTTGTCACAACGTACCATCAGGTATGCAGCAGTCATCCACAAGGACATAAGAATGCTAAATTTAGGTGATTAAGTACAAAGACCCTCCTCTCATGTACTCCTGTGCATACCCGCGTAGCACACAGCACCACGAGGTTCCATCCCTGATAGTGACACAAAATCACGTAGCATGCTCTGCAGACTCAAAAAAAAAGAAATTAAAAAAAAAAAAATCTTAAATCGATATGCACTAGTTGCTCTCATATACGAGCAGCATGTAGATTTTAACTCTCTTCAGTGGTACAGATGGAGTTCAATTTGGAAAAGCAAGAAGCAATCTGCATTCCAAATTTCTCTTCCATAGGTGTGGGAGAAAAATGTACTGATCAAACACTACTGGTTTCTTACGCAATTTCGGAGAGCTTGCACATGAAGGTATGTTTATTTATTCAGTAAATAAAAGAACATACCTAGAACTCAGTTTCCCTTCAGAAATACATTCTTTTGTAATACCTTAGCAAAATGTGACAATTTGGCAAGCATTGTTCAGAGCTCAAATCCCAATACAGACTTTAGGAATTTTCAATTAGATAAGACATTAAGAATTCAATACAACAAAATGGGGTTTTTTTCTGAACCAGCTGGAAAATTCTATACAGTTACATAACTACATAAACCCAAATAGAAATGCTGAATAATCACGAATTCTGTATTTTACTTTCCAAAAATCAAAGGGCAAAGTATCATCCCACATTTTGTAGTTGTATTAATTACAGTTGATTTTTGAATTTGAGGCTACAACACTGTAAAATAAAATTAGCGGAAGCATCTTAGTTCACCTCATTATAAAATAAAACCAAATGCTTGATTAATATACTATTAATATCACTAATTCACTCTCTTTTTTCTAGCAGTGCTCCTGAATACATATATAATATGGATGACATGAAACATGACCTCAAGAAGACACATACGTTTACATTATGGAAACATATATTTACATTTACACTCCAAAACTTTTTAATAAAGTTACCGGCTTTGAAGTTGAGATGTAATAAATCTAATGAGAAATGTGTCAGAAGCAAATTAGTATTCTGAGAAGTTTACAGTTGGGTAATATTTTGTACATATAATAGGACACTAATGTTTTTGTTGAAAATATATCAGAACTGAAAGGTTTTATTTTATAAAATAAAAATAATTGATAAAATGAGTTTTATCAATTCGAAGCTTTATTTCAGGTATAACATCTTCAAGTTTCAGTAAAACACTGAAATAAGATGAATAAGATACACATAAAGAAAAGCAGTAAAATTTAATATTTCTTTCATTAGGTAATAGTGAGTCAATATTTAGATTAAGTGTAGAAATAACCCACATTCTCCACCAGGATGATAAAATGCTGACATCTTTCCTAAATTACTCTGTAGTAATATTAGGAAAGACTGTAAGTAAAAAAAGTCATACTCAGCATTTTCATACATTCTTCTTTTCTGGACAGAAAATAATTCTTAACAATTTTACTTATATATAATGTAATCCAAGCTTAATATTATGCATTTTGAAAGGAACTAACTTTGTATATTAATATATCTGATGTCCAGTAGATGGCAAAGTATCAGCAACCACCACCTTTCATCTCTTGAAACTTGCTTAATTTAAACCCCAAAGAATATTTTTTCTTCTTTTTCTTTCTAGTCTCCACTTTCTATTTCATTGGATAGCAGGATTAGCTTTACCTTTTGGATGTTTTCTGTATGTTATCTGCTTGAAAGACAATTTCATCTTCATCAGTTCTTGATACAACAAAGCACAATAATGTTACTATCCTTTAAATAGTCTTTTGAAGACAGTTTCTTCACCACAGAAATTTTTTTCTCCAAAAGCATGCTGCTGCTACTGTTCCCAAATTTGCCAGCACATGTTAGCATACTGTGTACAAAAATCTCTTAGCAACAATATCTTAGTGTCTAACATTTTCCTTCTTCCAACTATGATTCATGGAGCCATCTGTAGTCAGATATTGACATGCAGTATCTTAAAATAGATACCTTACATTTGCTCAACAACTAGTTTTAGCATCTGAAAATATAAATTATGGGAAACGGCCAATATTTCTTTGAGGCTCTTCATCATTCCCTTGATCATTTTAGCACTGTTTAAACAAAGGCTTGCCACGATCACTTCGCCTCAGTATTAAGGTCACAGGATTCATGCTCTCCAGAGCACAGAAAGTAGGAGGCTCCGTGTGCTGGGTGCAGTCCCTTACGTAAACCCTCCAAGCAATCTCAACAGCTTCCCTGGCAAGGCCCACCTCACGCTGGTACCCTGGCTATTTTTTAATAGTAATTGACAGCTAGGTTTTTAAACTTCAAGTGTTGCTCCATGCAGCACTAAGATCTAAGCATTTTTCACACCCTTGGTGCCTAAGCCTCATGGAAAGTACCCTACGATGGGTGGGACAAGGTCAGTGTCTCAGCTGGGCAATGACAAAGAGACTTCTGCAGCAGCTGCTGCTGTAGGGAATGCACTCTGTTCAGGGAATGGGAAAAAAATTCCAACAGTAGGCTCCCAAACACTGGTTTTGCCTCCCAAAACTCGTAAGAAGTTTTCACTTCAAAGACAAAGCATCTTGTTTTCACCTACAGCAAATTATCTATCAGTAGTTAAAGACTTAGCAAGTTATTTGTTGTCATGCAGTGTGCAATTTTGCATAACTTAAAAGAATAGTAAGGTACTAAAATTTTAATTAAATGTTAATTAAAAATACTGTTAATTAAAAATAATCATATTAAGTAGAATACATTACATGGAAAAATTTGGTAGCATGGCTGTGAAACAATCTTAAGTGTGAAGAACGCACTTGCACCTCAGTGAAATCCAACAGAATTTTATCCATTTTAAAAGGAACTAGAATTTTACCCTAAATGTTTTTGAGGAATTAATATTTTAAAAATAAACAAACATATAACAACAGGCATCCAAATACAAAATATGTATTTAGCTGAGTATTATCCAAAAAGTACACTGCAAGCATTACAGTGCTGGCACATTTTCATTGCTAAAATGTTAGTTTTGCTTGCAAGAGATTTTGTAGTCCTATGGGTGTTCTGAAATACACAGTAGCCATGAAACAGCACCAGAGCTGACTACCTTACTGAATTCAACTCAAAATTAAGAGAAGACTATCACACTGAATGACCTCCTTTTAGTCTCTACATGTCTTGCAGTGCCGTCTTAGCAGGACTCTATACTGGACTGACACTTAAAATGCCCGTAAGCAGCCTTGTTCGTTTTCCAGTAACCTTATGATTTTAAAAGTAGAACCTGTATTTTATTTTACACTGTCCTTTCATGAACATACAAAACTGCATTCTTAAAACTTAACTACTTTTATTCATGAATAAGCCATGATTGAATACCTTCAGATTAAACTAAACCTGCATGGACATCAAGATTAAAAAAAATAAAAATTAAAAAAAAAAAAATCAAAGTCCTTTCCTCACAGCATGTGAGCAAATCACTTCTAAATCATCTCACTCTCTCAGCTTTGAAATACAAACTTAACTCCTATGACAAAAGGATCTGTTGTTATGCAAGAACCAGCTTGCCAGAAAGTGTTGAACTGAATACACCAGCAAGTTGATTAAAGTCTACCACAAAACATGTCAGAAAGCAAAAAAGGAACATACAGGCAAATTCATCCCAGGCACAACTTCACTGCTTCACAGCATTCTTTTACTTCCTCCTGTTTCTTTAGATAAGAAATAACTAAGATTTTTAGGTTACCCTACTTTGTACAGATTGTATTAAGCCTCTTCCATGGTCACTGCACATACTGGGAAATTTAATGTTTATATCTTTTTTAAAAGTAGAGGAAAAAAATTACATCTTCTTCCTGCTTCTCTGCTAAAATGTCACCTAAGCAAGTCATTCCCAAGATGTGTTTTTCTACATTTGTGTTTTAATAATTAACATGGAAAAGAAAAAGCAAATAGTGTGATACACACACATTTACAATTACAGACTCATTCCATAGGAAAATCCAGCTCAAGCTGGAAAGAGCCATCAAAAGCCAGTTATTACATAATCCTTATTATTGCTACATGGGCAAGCAGCAATTTCAAAGGAGTATTTACTAAAAGCAGATAAAGCCAGGTTGCAGCATCAGATGAATCAGATAAGACAGAGCCAGTAATAAAATTGACTTAATTTTCTTCCTCCCCCCCAGTAATATGCTAAATCAAAAAGCCATGAAATGAAATCTTCTTCAGCTGAACTCTTTTAGAAAAAGATTGAGAAAGTGTGTTATTTGCTAGATTTTGCTTTCCTTGAAATTACAGTAAATGTCAGGTCACACAAAAAAATTCAGCTCAAGTGTGTATAGGTCTGTGCTGCTGTAGGGTAAAAACTTTCACCTCTGAAGGCAGTCCTACCTCATGGAAAAGACAAAATGTGCTATATTAGCAGCTTCTTCCCCAAACACTTTCAGAAAAATGTCTTCCTACTCACAGAAGGCAGTAGATACTGCCCACTATTTCACAGTAAAAACTGTTTATGGGATTCAATTCTGCAAACACTTAATAATACAGTGTTGCTCAAACTGCTAACCTGAATGGCTGAAAATGATTTTTGAAAGCCCTTAGGATAAAATGCATCGGGTTAATAAAATACAATGATTATTTTATCTAATACACTTGGTGGATTCATTCCAAACTCTGTGGGTTAACTGTAATAAAACCTTTGGAAACCAGTCTAGTAAAAGTCAATGCCAATAACATACTCTGATGAAGACAGACATGGGACAGCAGCATATGCCAACTGCTTGTCATGAACATTCTCTCCAAATGGCAATGCAAGAAGATGCTAAGTCTGCCCAAGAGGCACCGATCCTCCATTTTTATAAGCAACAAGGACTCACTCAGATATTGCCGGAAATTAACTCTGAATAGCCTGTATACTCATGCAAAAGCAAGAGATCATGCCACCGCATCACCCGACCATCATAACTATGATCATTAATCCGTACTTGCAAGCCTGAAGTGCCCATGAGTCCAACTCAGAGCTTGTGCTCAGCACTGCATGGACACAAAATAATATCACTATTGCCCAGAAATGCAAGTTCACAGAATCATAGAAAGGTTTGGGTGGGTAGGAACCTTTAAAGCTCATCTAGTCCAACCCCCCTGCAGTGAGCAGGGACATCTTCAACAGATCAGGTTGCTCAGAGCCCCGTCCAACCTGGCCTTGAATGTTTCCAGGGATGGGGCATCTGCCACCTCTCTGGGCAAGCTGTGCCAGTGCTTCACCGCCTTCATCGTAAAAAACTTACTTCCTTATATCTAGTCTGAAGTTTTGGCAATCTTTTGGGATAGAAGCAGAAAGGGGAGCACAAGGGAATAGCAGGACACCATTGAGAAGCCTGGTCATTATGGCAGAAGCAACCACAGCACAAAAGGTGGATTTCAGTTTCTCTGATATTTCTAATTCATTAGTGTTGACTAATCAGTGTCACAAAAGCTACTACATACACATTATAGCAGTGTAAAAAAGTAATATGGTATTACATTTTATAGAAAAACTGAATGGTATTAATATCTCAAAATAACATGGTTTAACAATAAGAAAAATTTAAATGTAGTAGATTACTGCAAGCACGCTTATCTACATGCACATAGTTTGTGAAACAAATTTCCCATAAGGTTTAACCTTTTTATACCACACATAAGGGTACAGGAATCAGGAATTCATAAAAGAACAACATCTGTCATCTCTCCTGCAGTTAAATCTGGAGCAGAGTCTGATATCATATACTATTCTGCAAGAACACTAAGAAAAAAAATACTGGCTATCTGTCACTCCCTAGATGTTTATATGGTGCCTACCATTTCCATTTCAATTCATGAAAACCCCTGGTGACAATGTAATACAAATAAATGGACTTCTTATATTCATCTTGATCATATAGTTCTGTCTTAGGACTAATGGGGTTTTCTGATGTCTTAGAGACACAATATTTATTCACCCCAAATTTCCTCTTAACCAATAAAAATATATAAATTCTTCTGATAGACACAACAATGAAATAAAGTATTTCCAGTGACAAGATTCACCATGCTCTTTATAGCTACAGAAAAAAACCCCACAGAGTGGCCACAGCTGACCTTTTTACAAGGATAAGACGTGCTACGTGTGGCTGCTCAGTTATGATCAGGCTATTTAAGAACTTACCCTTGCTGCCTTCTCTTCTAGGATATAGTATAAATAAAATCACAGGAGCTATATTCAATCTTGCTGTCAAAATCCTGTAATTAATTTAAGATTATACAAATCTCCACTGACTCTTGCAACTTCACCCATGACAACTAATCGCATCCGAATCATACAGGAGCCTTTCTTACTTTGAGGCAAGAACTGGTAGTAACCCTTACAATTTAGTTTGCTTAATTTGTTCCCTTTTGTAACCTAGTTTCAGTTGCTTCTGAGCTTTTGGAAGCTTACCCATTTGGTAGAAAAACAAACAGATTGGCTCCTAGCTACCTCAGAGACACTGTTTTTTCCCAGGGAAATCCTGCAGCATGTGAGAACACCTGAGGCATTTCAGCTGGACACCCCTGTCTGAGCAGGGAGAGAAAGTACAAATGGGAAGAAAAAAGGGTCTTGGATCATTTACAGAGAGCACATTACAAAAGATGGTCTCATGAACACTACTCCATAAGTTTACAGTCACGTAACAAGTGTGCAGCAACAACAGCTTTTTTTAAAAAAAGACACATTCTGCAGTAAGTATTTTAGGATCTCCAAGTGTGGCAATATTTTGCATTTCTCAATAAAAGATAATCGTATCATTTAATTTCTTTATGTTTTACTGTATTACTTCCATTTGTATGCTTTTCTGAAAAATGACAGGGGTTAAGACAAAGGTTAGGACAAAGCCAGCACGACGCAAACCATCGCTGGGCTCAGGTGAATGGATTTCAACCCCATTCTGTATCCATGTGTGTTTTTCTGCTCCTGTATCTCTTCTTACATCCAGCCCTTATCAAGCCAAGCGCGAGTATTAGTGAAAGCCCCTTAGGCTGAGGTCTGACTTCTCAAAAGTAGCTGGAACATCTCCAGAACTAGTTGAGGCAGAAGCATCTTTTCTGTCTCATGTTTTCAGCAAGAGTATTACGTAATTCTGCTTTGTTATCTTGTCACCACCTGTATAATGAACCAAAAGTTGACCTTGGGCAACTGTACTTCATGTGCCACTAAGAAGCAGCACCTGCTTAACAGTTTGTCAATACTTCAAAACTGACAACAGCAGGAAATCTGCTGACACTCGAGCTCGCCTTTAACTTGCCATCAAGCACCTCCCTGGTGGAAGTGTTACCTGGAAAAACATTTTGTTTCCCTACTGTTCTCAGGAATATTTTCATTTGCCAACATTTCCTCTAATACCCTAACAGATACCATATCAGCACCACAACAGCATAAATATACCCAAGGCAATGTGTAAAATTCCCAAACAGACTTTTTCTCAAATGAGAACATGTGTTCCTCTGTATAAATAGCACTTCGAGGTAAGTGACAAGAAAACGTATCGTCACTCATCATTGTTTGCATCTGGATATATCACCATGAGACCACTCCTTTTCATTTTTTTTCATTTTAATTTTGTATTTTTAAGAAATTATGTTGCATATGTTTTCATATATACATACAACATAGTTTTAAGGAAGAATCCATAGTTTGTTCTGGTATGGTCACTCATGTAGATTTAAAAATGCTAAATGCAACTCCTACGAATATCTCTGTGTCCAAGTCTTAAAAAGCCATTCTGCCAAATTTTCTACTAATTCTAGTACTTTTGGGGTTTTTACATGATTAAAAAGTTAAATCTTTTCTTATCAATATCTAAATATGACAAATAATGAATGAATTAGGCTATACACTCTTCCATGAGAGTGTCCTTTACCTGTTATTTCTGTACTGCAAAACACAATGTAACTAATCAACACAAGCAATGACCTAACACAAAGAATTAAAACAACCAAAACAAGTGTGAATAAATTCCACTATTTGACTCAAATCAGGACAAAACCTGGAAAAACCTGAAAGTCTGACTAAAGGCAGAATGCATCACAAGACAAGCACTATATTTTTTGCCAATAATACCCAATATTCAATGATGCATTCTCCACACAGGTGCTTCAGAAAAGGAATTAAGATGAAAATAAATACTTGGCAAAACCAAAGTCCTTGTGTAATTCATATGCTCTATTACCACAGCAGTTACATATTTTAACATCAAGAGAGAAAGCATTACTTTACATTTGTAAAGATGCCTTTTTGAGGCACCAGACAGACAGAGATTTTCAGTTTTAAAATTAGTTTTCTCAGAGTTCCACCCTTTCAAAAATAAGCCAGAGACAAAAAATACCTGAGAATAATTTATTTACTAAATAAAAAATAAATTTCAACAAAAAAATGGAAATTAAAAATCATGATAATCTAAATCAAAATGAGGTTTGGGGAAGCCATTCTAGTGATATACTGGATAATAAACAGGACTGATTTTTTTACAAAGCACTAGCAGGGCTGGGAGCATTGCGTGCACGTCCACCCTGTCACAGCCCCAGCTCCCTGGCCTCCCAGCTCTAGTCTCCCCAGCATCATCACCAAGCAAGGATCTCTTTTTATACATTCAATCCCAATTTCCCCTCCAATCTGATTTTCTTTCTCTTCTGCCCTTGACAACTGAAGATCTCCCCAAGACCCTTATCAATCTTGGTCTTGCTCCATTCACTCTATTCTTCTACTTTCTTACCCATCTCCAAGCTCGATGTTTACTTACCCATGCCCAATTCCGCCCATCTATAATCCCCCCAGCCAGCTTAGCTTCCAAATATGCAGTCTGGTTTTGGAGCCCCTGTATTTGAGTCAGACTGCAAACCGGTTTACACAGCCACGTTATTAATATGGAGATCACTGACAGCATGCAGGGCAATTAAAGAAAACAAAATAAAACAAAACAACATAACACAACAGGGGAGATGGGACCAGGAGAGGTGGGTCAACAGAGTTTTTCAGTATGAGCAAAACAACACATGTTTTCCCTCACCCATACTCCGAAATGGCTGAATCATTTTGTTTTTCCAAACAATGCTGCCTGAGATACCAGGCATGGAAAATTTCATTTCAAATTATTCAACTCTGGCAAAAATATGAGCAATTGAAAAGAGATGTACAGCCAACACACTGAAAGGAACAATTCTACCTGCAGTGTATCTGGAAGGTTGCTGCTCCTCCTGCCATCTGTGTAACATAAGCCCATTAATGACCCATACTGATACGGGACAGCAATATTCAATAGCAGGGTACATCTGAGAGAGAAGTCATTCTCAGGTACAACTCTGCCACTAAAAGTTGTCACTAAATGCCACATCAGAATAGTTCTTCTTTATATTTGAACACATATGCTTTAAAACACTGACTAATTATTAGTACCATTAGCTCTAAGCTTGAAAGTGCTTTATAGCCCATATGAAAACATATGAATTATTCATATAAAGCTTCTGCTCACTAAAAGAAAAAGGAAAAACATGATAAGCGGGGTGTATGTTCATTTTTACCTTCACAACAGAATTTCAGTGCTTGTAAACACTGCAAAAGTGAAATTTCTGAGTTACTGGATTATTATTTGCCAGATAGGTAAGAAATTATTTCACATTCATATAGGAACATATAAAAAGTGTGGAAAACTAAGTAGCTATGCACGTTGATAGGATATCATGTCTTTTCTGAAAAGGTATTTTGGTAGGTTTTACCAATAAAATAGAAAACATAACAGCAAAAAAAAACCAACCTAAAACCACTGGAAACTAAAGCTAACCTATAGCTGGAACAGAAGTTACAGATCAGCATTTCATAAGCCTGTTTATGAGAGCTGTAAGTCGGTGCACGGCATGTTGGTGGCAAACATCATGTTTCAGCAAGCTCTATCATAAGGTATGAAAGGTTGTGGAGGCGTTAGCAGTACTTACACCAGCCATGGGTGACGGCATGTCCAAGTTCAATGCTACAAGTGAAAGCACGGACCTGCTCCGATCTTTCTTCAGAAAAAAAAAATGGCCAAGCACAATGTATGTAACAGTGTATTATTAGCCAGAACTTGCAGCTCTGTAATGCCAATGTTTTTTTCATCGGTGAGCACAGAATAATTAGCAAGCAAGGTACTTAGATTGCCCGGCCAAGATGGGATGGATAAATAAGTGATTAATAAACAGAACTGGCAATATAGTATAATGATGTGACACAGGTTTCATTTTACCTCTAATTGCTAGTCAGCCTTTAATTGAAATGCACAGTACACACAAAATTCTGACAATTAGACCGAGCACAGTGATGCAGGAATTGTCCTAATCTACTTGGAACATACCGAGGGAGGACAGAGGGAGGAGATTCACCCCACGTCCATACAAGTGCTAATGCTTATTAGTGGGGGCCAGACCCCACAAAAAACATACAGAGACATTTCTGCTGACCCATATTCTGTTATTGCAGAGTACAGCCTATCAGTACAATCTATGACAGTTGACAGTCACAGACTTTTGTCTACAGACATTAACTGTACTCAACACTGATTACTAATTTAATGGACCCCAGTCATCAGTCAAGATGAAACACATTCTTTCAGAAGCAGCTAATAAAAGCTTAGGTGCTTAACTGGGAAAGACAGTCAAGCTTTTCCATGGCCTCGACACCTGGCAATGCCTTTCCAACTCTGCTAGAGACTGAAAAGGCAAAAAGGACAGCCAGATCCCAGGCAGAGATGTGAACGCTGTGTGGGACACCTGAATTACGTGGCACAGAGTTCAGCCCAGATTAGTTTTCCTACTGTACAGTCCCTGCACTTGTTTTAATAAGCACTGACATTTGGTAAGAAGTGAACACAAGCACAATTTTTTTTTTTTTTTGGTGGTGGTGGTAAAATTACACTAAATTCATTGGACACTAATGATACAGATCAACCTCTGCTGCTCATTTTCATCGGAATAAATAAGGCCTTGGCAGGCCTTGAAAGCAACACATAAATTTCCCCATGTCTGGATACTTCTGTTTTACAGAATAGCACAGGTTTTGTATCATCAGTTCTATAAGCAGCAATTCAAAAGAATCATCCTTTCAGATTTCTGAGAAAAGAACATAATGGAGGTTACTCAAAGGAATAGATGCTGCAGCTACAACTGTTCTCACTATGTACATATGAGATGCTTCGATGTTCCTTGCTACTGATTGCATGAGTAAACATTTTCAGTATGCAAAATTCTATTAAACTCATGGGGATTCTGCATAATTTTATAACAGCTCCACTTGTGGCGTTTGATCGACTGGGTCAGCAACAGACAGATGGTAAAGAATTAATTCTAATGCTGCTTTATGGCAGTGCTGGCGTCAGGGTTTTCTCTACTCATTCTGTTTGGAAAAAGTAGAACTTTTCCTACATTCTCTACACCTCAAAGTAAGACACCACAGAGTAAAAATATGGAAAGTAATTTCCTTAAGTATGGGGATCTAGAAAGGATAAAACAAAGCCAACCTAATTGTCAGTCTTTCTGTCTGTGCTAGGGGAAGAGTGACCCATCAAAAGCCCAAGCATCAGAAGTGTAACATATAATAAAAGATAACAAAGAGAGTTTTCTTCCATAGGGACAAGAGATAGGTCGCTGGTCAGTAAGCATGCTTTCACAGATATACCCTTCTCTTAAAACTATTTCTTCCGTCTCCTGTGCTCACTTGATTTTATCTAGTTTTGGCTAGTCATCCTTCACTTCTTGAAGCCCTACAACTACCTTTTACAACTATTTTCTTTTTTGCTTTTTTTTTCCCCCCTGTACTTTTCTAAGAGGAAGAACAAGAATGTAGCAGCAGTCAGCACAAAGTGGAAGACAAATGGAAACTATTCCACTTGCCATTTACCCTACCCACATAAAATTCTAAAACAAAAAGAAAAGTTAATCTTAAAGACATGAAGTAATAAAATAATCTAATCTCTCAAAGTAAAGAGATTATACTGGAATCCATCCCTGCAATAATTAGGGTTTTCTCTTATTCCGTTTTTTAATCACTCCATAATTCTAAGGTGCAGTGATAAGTATTATTGAGTCTTTAGCGAGTTTGTGCTTAGCATATATTTAGATGGCAAACTATTAGCAGTCTGAAAATGGTGCCTAAAATTAAATTATTAATGCACTGTTCCCCAATTTGGGGAAAATGGTCCCAAAATTAAATAGTGATCTGGCTGGAATTTGCAGGCAGAACTCAAACTCTTGAGATACACAACATATGTCCAGAAAACCATCAAAATTTGGAGAAAGTTGAACTGATACAGAAGTACTTGGCTGAGGTGGGTTTTTTTAAAAGCCTGAAACTCAGAGGTGTTATCTACATGTAAACTTTGAGAAGACAACTCAGACACTCATGTGGACATAGTTAATATTCTAACTCTTTCAAAGCATGAGAGAAAAGGCAGTCTTCTTTGAATTCTATGCCAGCATCACTCAAAGTGGGTCAAGGATTTAATGGGAAATATACAACAAGCAAATCAGTAAATCAGGTTTTCTTTTGGTTGAAAGACTACCTGGTTTTGGGGAAAAGGCCCCTCACATTTCAAAATAGGACAGTTCCTTTCAATGGCATGGTGTCATCATTATTCCAGAAGCACTACCGTCTGTAACCTGAAAAAAATACTTTCTGCTCCTTTTTCTTTAAGCATTATAGCTTTCATCCCTATTTCTCACATGTCAGCTTGCATTATGAATGTTTCTCTGAAATGCAAGCTAATAAAGACTGCTTCAGAAAAAAGGGCTTAAGGTTGTCAGGCACACCTGCCAACCCTTTGGACAAACAATTTTCTTCCATTTGGATTTTTAATTAAGCTTTCTGAAAGCACTTTAATATAAGAAAATGGTGAAAAAACATCTAGTAGATTTTGACTAATCCAAAGAAAGACTTCATTTTCTATTGAAGATAGAGATGACAGCTTCAACTTTTACCACTGACAGTGCATTAAATCAATCCCATCCCCGAAACTTAGCCCCGTTCTTTGGCCTCACACCCAAGGAAGGAAGAGCTTCTTTCTGGTTAAGAGGGGCCAAGCAAAGCTTAGGTGCCTAGTCACTCCTTGGATCTCTCTTACATGGGACTGGAGATAATCACAAAGCAAGGAACATCCAATCCCAAGACACCAGTCTTTTCATGTTTTGTCATCAACAGTTCATATAATTCTCAAAGTCACCAACAGTGTCATTGGAAAAGATAAGAGGGATCATGTTTTATCTCATTACTGATTATTTCAGGACATCTTCACTTACTGCATTACACAAAAGGCACAGTTCCCAGTATAGTATTTATCTCACTCTACAGCTGTTTTCAGCCTTCTGCAGTGTAACTTCTCCACTAAACCAAGTTCACGTGAGATTTTCTTGCAAATATTTCAGGGGGAATGGGTGTTTCTTTTTTTACCTGAAATGGAGACTGGCTGTTATAATTCTTTATCTCCTTGTTGGCTCCCCGGAACAGCAGCACTCTTGCACAGCTCTCCTGAAAAGGGCAGAAGAGTAAGCCTATTAATAAGGGTCTTTAGTTACTAAAGATATTGTGGCTATGAGATGTGTTGCTGTTTGGTATGTATTTTCTCAGATAAGAAGTAAACAAAATAAATAAATAATCTGAGAATTTAAGTTATTAAAGTAATACTTTAAATATGATCAGCTTTTAGGTGTTTTGCAGCTTGTTAGAGTAGAAACAACAAGTAAATGTAAAAAAATGTAGAGGAATGAGAGAGGTAAACATCTTACTGAATTTTTAAGAAACTGTGCTGTGGAAATTCCATACTTGACAAATCAAATTTTGCAGAAAATATGGTAGTTAAAGATGAAATTTCACTCTCATATGGGTTTTTCCTATTTTGTAGGGAAAACAGTACTGTTCATGGTACTGTAAACAGTACCTGGGATGAATTATATCCTCCCCTACTGCTAAAGATCAAAGTGGTTTTACCACTTGCATGCACTTATTTTGTTTGGGGTATTTTTTAACATATCTTCAATTTTAAACACCTAATGTATGATTTTTTTTTTCCAATACACCTGAAATTATTTGGTCTGGCTTTACATACTGCACTCACCAGTCTTATCTTCTCTCTTTTCACATAAAAAATGCTAACAGTTACAGCACAAACCAAATACAGTCCTTCTAACAAAAGAAAAGCACAGCTTTAGGCCCTCTGCAAACAAAATCCTTTAACAACAATTTTTTGGATCGATACAGTGTATTGCTTAAGTTGCTACTCTACACCGCTGTAAACTATGAGTGACCATAACCTGCTTAGAAACCCTCTGTGGTTCTGGCACGGTTCTCAGAGTATTAGACTTTCTGATGATCCATCTGTTGACTATATTTCTTACCAGTCACCTCTAATATTCATCTTCGGACTTCATGCAAAAACATTTCAAAATGTTTTTATGTTTCCTTATCATAAATATTTCCATTCATTTTGTTGAGCTTTCCAGATTTGTTATCATGTTGTGTTATGGAGTTCTACCTACTGAGGTATTTCAATGTGCTACCTTTCACTTTGAACAATAAATGTGCAGACAGAAGCAATAATCATATAATTTAGCTATTTTAGTTACAGAAATGAAGTTTATTTACTAGATTCTGAATCATAAGTGAATGCTCAGAAATTATGATTGAAAACAAATTTTGTCATTGTGGTTTCTAATTTATCACACCATATTCTTAATCCCATTAAGTCTCCTCCATCACGTGCTCCTAAATATATCTGGGGAGGGGTTACCCCATCCTTTCACCAAGATTCAATACTGCAGAAAGGTAGCCTTTTGTTCCCACACTTCCTGTTCTGCACAACAGACTGAAACAACAGAACAGATCACAGCTCAAGACAGTATATTAACAATCATCTCATAGATGGTAAATTTCTAATGATATATAATTAGTTGAGATAGTCTCATTTGCTTGCACTGAAATCTGCACTTTAAGTGTGTCCTCCGTATCACTGAACATAGAAGGACCAAGAGCAACATGTAAAACATCAAAATGTTTTTCTAATTTCTTATGTTCCGTATCAGCAATCATCCAAAAGAAGTAAATGTGCTGCAATCTAGACAAAGACCTCCAGGTTAAAAAAAAAAAAAGTTACTTTCAGGGTTACTTTTCCAGGAATTCCTTTTTGACTGACTCCTAAATGATTCTAGGTTTGCACACTATGCTGGAAATGTTAGTAGAACTCTTTAGAATTGAAATACACAATTTTGATCTAGAACTTGAGAATATAAATAATGATATTAAGAAACATAGGATAGATATTGGCTGTTTATTCATTTGTTTATCAGAATAAATAATTCAACACTACAAAACCAAAGGAATTACACATTTTAAACCTTTCTACAAATTTAAGCTGTCTGCTCAGTAACAAAAAACCTGCAAAGTGATTGATTTATTTATTAAATGGTTTTGATGAGAAAAGTTTTGACAAAGTGGTCAGTTGTTCAACATAAGAATTTTCAAGAAAACTTGTTTGGATTAAGTACTGTGTTTGTTTATTTGTTTGTTTGTTTGTTTATTTATTTAGTATTTTAAAACAGAAGCATTCTTATAGCTTCATCCTCTCCCTTTTGTCTCCTCCCCACCCTTCCAGTATTAAATAGACTAAATCAGGGAGAATAAGCAAAAAAGTCACCACCAGAAATTATTTTGATTATTTTTCTTTTGTTAATTCAATGGAAATTCCGTATTTTAGAGCTCTATGTTGTTAAGGTGCTGCCTATGAATGTCGTAATTCCTACTTGCGCATATTTTAGCTCTGACAACATAATACTTCTGATATTGAGAGCTTAGTCTTGTGCATTCTTCATATCAAACATAAACTGAACATGAAGTAGCTTAGAGAAGTGTGGGCTTGTCAGCAGATTAGATTCAATTCATTGTCTGAGCACTAATTACCTGATTTAATACTACAACAGTTTTTATATAGAATCCAATTCACTGACTGAAAGAAGGCACACTTCACCCCAGTGTTTTTATTTGCAAAATACAGACACATAAGATCAGTCTACATTTCACTAAGTCACTGGACAGCCACAAAATAACTTAAAAAACCAAGAGTTTATTCAGCACTTAGCTGACACTCAGGAAAACAGAATTAACAACTTCAGAAAGTATACCAAGAAAACTCCCCAGGGAAGACTGGAAAGGAAAATCAAATGGGTAATGACTCCATCTACAGGAATCAAGAGGTAAAAAGGATACTGCTGTCCCCATCCTCTCCATCCAGAAAAGGCCAACACCATTCCTTCCACATTAGCTAATAACAACTTTCAATAAAAGGGACACTGAAAAAAATCAGCATAGGTTACTGTTCACAGCACCCTGAGAAAAACTTTTTATTTTCACATACACTTGATTAAGGAAAACAGAAGCATTAGAGTGTAGCCACAAGATGTTAAACTTCCATTCACAAAGCCAAGCTTAATGACTATCAAAATATTTGCAACTTTGCTGATGTAATTTCAATTAGAGTCTCTAAATATTCTACAGAATAATGTTTTCCACTGATGTCAGCAGGAAAACACATCTCTAAATGAAAAACACTGTCATTCTACAGGATATTCTAATTTCAGCATCATACTGCATAACCTTTGCTAAAAGGGTTTGATCTTGTAAACATGAAAGCAGTAAAATCATTATAAAAAAAGATATGAGTTCACGTTTTTATGTGCATTATGGTCTGGGCTTCAAAATTCTTATTCAGGAAAAGTGAAGTAAATGAGGCTAAAGTGAGCATTTTAAAATATTTTTTTCAACAAAAATGCGTATAGTTACACGTTAAGCTCATCACATGAAGCCTAACTGCAAAATTTTTGTTGAGATGAAGGTGAATTTCATTTCTCCACCAAATTTTCTAGGAATTATAACAAATACCAACTTGCAAAAGCTGTGTATGCCTATGGTCTAGAAGCCATCCAAGCTGAGCAAAGAAACCACTGCTAACCTGAAACTAGCTAATGCAGGTACTTAACAGCCTGCTGAAGGTGGTTGGTAGAGAGGGAGCAGAAGCAGTCCACAGAGATGGGACCACTGCTCCCACTGATAGGCTGAGTACTGCAAATAATCAGCATTAACAGGGAAGATTTGTATGGCTGGACTCTTTATGAACTGATGTCAATTATGACACACACATCAAGTCAACAGTCTTGAAAAATGTCAAATTATGCCCAAAACTGTATTTTTTAAGAAGTTGAGGGTATTTTAGACCTAATTAAGGAATCTGCCTTGACAAGACTTTTGAAAAAAACTAATATGGTAATTAAATAAGAAGCAGATGCTCTAACAGATGTTTCACTAGTTACAGTCACATCTCATGACTTGTGTTTTGCTAATTCAATGTAACATTATATGCGCTGTGTTTTAACATAACTGAAAAACTCACTCCTTCCTCATCCCATCCATGCAAAGAGAGTATAAAATGCTACCACATCAAAAGGTTCTGTTATTTGTAAATGACTAGACAAGTCATAAACAGCAGAGAATCTGGTATCTTCTGTATCTAGAGACGTTTCCACAGTATTTTCCACGTATTTCTTATTTAATTCTAATTTAAATTCTAGAAAAACAGCAATAAATCCTGAATAAGAACCAAATATTTAGATGTGATGCAAACAAAAAAAAAAGAGAAGCTGATAGAACAGGATGTTGTTTTATTTTCCAATTAATACGTATACTCTTGCTACCTACAATGAACAGCCTTATTTGTAATCAGTGAATAAACCACTAATAAAATAGTTTTTAATTATGTTTTTTCTAGTTTTGAAGACCACTGTTTGAAACCTGTAACCCTTCATTGTGTGTGAAATAAATCAAATGAAAAATAATGAGCTATGCTCTTCAGTGCAACTTCCTTCTACAGATCAATAATGGCACGTTTATCCCAAAAGCATTTATTAAAAGCGAGGAAACTGCATCTCAGGAAAACCTAACACCAAAGCAGTAAACATCAACAGAAAACTCAACAAGCCTCTGTTTCTGTGGATGGACATGAAAGATTTAGCACTTGTACCTCAGTTATGTTTTTTTATTCCTGGCTGTATGGCATTCTCTCACAGCCCTGGTTTCCAGGCTCCACAGGAGTGAACTCTCCGGACCCACCTGCACTCAAAGCAAGCCATCCCTCCCCACTTAGCCACACAGAGGGGACCCCAGGCACCCCTCCGCCCCCACTGGGGACCTGCACGTCACTGGAGGACGACAGGGTGACTCTGGGGCGCTGGGGGGGCAGAGGTGTGAGCCCACTCACCTGGTTGTACAGGGCGCAGATGTGCAGTGCGGTGTTTCCAGAGGCGTTCTGCGCACACATATCGGCGCCGTAGAAGAGGAGGTGCTCTAGATGTTGGACATGTCCGTATCGGCAAGCCTGTAAAGAGATGCATACGTATTCTGGTTATTATACAATCTAGGCAAGCGTTCCAGGTAAACAGTTTTAGCAGAGAAGATGCTATTTAACTTAGGGTCTAACTTTTAGAACCATGCCTGGACTGAACATCCAGATGCACATCCCTGCCTGTAAACACCAGTGTGTGCACTTCAGGTACAGCAAGTCTGTGCATAAGCTTAAGCATCTGCTTATTTGAGGAATGGCAATTTAAGGTATCACGAAAATACAAAGTTTGACCATTTTTACCCACATAACATAAATGTGTCAAGCAGACTAACAGAAAATAGAGTTCTTTTTTTGTCCTGCCAATCTTCGGGAAGTTGTCCACTAGATGGCACTGAAGATGATCAGATTTCTAAAGCTTGCTTTCAAGCTATGAAAACAGTCCAAGGAAATCTGGCCAAAATTCAAGTAATAACCTTGATTCTGTGATGTCAGGTAGGTGAAAAGTATACACAGGGCACTGACCCAAAGGAGGGAAAATCTTCAGGAGACCACTGACTACCTTCTTCCCTATAGCACACCTCTGAGCACTTCCCAATTTGTAATGTTTTCAACTTCACATCATCTCAGATCAGTATCATTCCTATATAATACAGAATTTAAGATGAGAGATACAGGTATATAAAGCCATTCACTCTTAGGTACCTAATTACTACTGACTTCAGTGGGAGTTTCAAACTAATGCATCTTGCAATCTGGATGAGAAAAATTAAGTGTACTGCCCAATGCACAAATTAAGCCTGTGACACATCCCAAATCCCAGTCTAGTATCCTAACCACTGCACTTTTTCTTCCCCCACTTTCAATTCTTAACATACAGAAAAGGAAAAAAACAATGTTTATGAAATAGTTTATTGATTTACAAATTATCTGCCAAAATAATGGAGACATTATGGCAGCTGTTATTAGAACAGGAATGTTTTAAGGCTAGGCAAGAGAAAGCAAGCATTCAGCAACGAGCAAAGGGAGAAACAGCACCATACTGTAACTGTGTTTCTGATTGTGCAGGAGATTAGAGGAAATGCACAATTAGCCATAAATGATCAGTGGTGTCTAGTCTCTGAAAGTCACTCAATGTCTAAGTATGAATGCGCAGATGCAATTATTAGAATTACTCCTAATTACAAGAATAATTCCAACTTTTTACTCTCACTACAATAAACTGGACTAAAACCAGGCCCTTTCTCCACTTTGCTTTGTTTGCTAGAGTGGGATTTGCCTCCTCTTTGCCAGTCTGACAATAACACTTCCTCAGGTTACGCGGAGGTGCTGGAAGACGACTAGTGCAAGGGAGACTCCCCTCGCTACCAGGGTGTGTGTGGTCGGTGAGCAGTCCAAACCATTCATCAGGGCTCCCCGGTACAGTCAGCAGAGACAGATCGGTATCTCCAGAGGATATCCCTTTTATTACTATCCTAGCACTACACGAACCACCACCTTCCTTGCCTCTTCCCATGGTACCCATGTACCAACATCAAAAGAAAAATCATTAGAATCTCAGTTTCCACACACGCAGGGAATGAAAACAGACTCAAACTGTGAGTCTGTGAGAGTTTAACATTCTTCATTGCAACATATCAAGGATCCTAGCAGCAGGATCCTGAATCCAAATCTTCCTGTAAAGTTCACCAGAGAGAAAGGAGAAAGTACCCCTGACAAACATGCAAGAAGCATTACCAAGGATACTAAAATTGGCAGCCAACAAAAAGATCAACTTACAATTTTTTACCAACTGCCACTATTAGGATGCTAAATTTCTAAGAGTCCATTACATAAATACAACTAGTGCAATTTCTGCAGCAAAATCCATAGTAACCATCAGATTTCAAAGCTACAGAACTCCACTGGCAAGGATGCAAAGTAATAAGCAAACAGAAAAAGAAAAAAATTCCATACTTGTATGTGCATGGACTAAACGTACCCAAATGGCCTCCAAAATAGTGTTTAACCATTAAACATACACGGCACATTTCCTCATACAAGTTTAACTTCTTGTTTGAAGTTAACTGTCCTACCTGATGAATTTCTTGCCATCCGTTTTCATCTTTGCAACTGACTGTAGCATGTTCATGAAGTAGCAGCTCACAGCAGTAGGGATCCCCTCCCACAATGGCAGTGTGGTACAGTGGTGTCAGGCCACAGCTGTCTTTGTAGTTAGGAGATGCTCCAAGCTCTAAAAGGGTCTGAAAGGAACCACAAACTGAAAAATGTGTTTTGGAAGAACTTCTTACTCTAAAGGGACATTACCTGATCAAGTATTTATAAGGTTGATACTTGCCATAATGTGTATTTTTTGTTCACTTATTTATAAGCTGATAGAATGGGCCACGGCACAGACTAAGTTAAGCAAGAAATTACCTCAGAAGAATTAGGATCTAAAGGAATCTACGGGGATAGCAAAGAAAGGATGAGTGGCAATGTCCAATTTCCATCCTCTCATTAAGTTCAGAAATCTCAGTTCTGAAAATGCCGCATCGCCTTTGCAACACATTCACCTCTTCAGTTACAAGATGCTTTATCAAAAGTGTCATGCAATTTGAATATCTGTCAAAAGGAAATAAGCAAAAGCCATAAAAATAAGACTTAACCTAGACTATCAAGGTGATTTAAGAATACCTGTTAGAATACAAAAGAAAACAGAAGAGACTGTGTAAGATATAATGTGTAATCCATGCCACCAGCACTTGCTTCAAAGAGATAAGCAAATAGTGTTATTCCTATTTTCTCAAATCTTTCCCAATGTATCAATGAATAAGGTTAAATTTCACTTTTTCTTCCTACCAGAAAAAAAAAAAAAATCAGAAATCCAAAGGCTCTTCATTGAAAGCAAATCCTATGATTTGAAATGCACAGGAAAGCACTATAACAGGCACATATTAAAAGTTCCACTGAGGACAATACAGTAATTAACTGAAAACACTCTCCTTTATATATTTTTTCTATAATATAATGTATAATTTGCTACTGAAAGCATTTACCTTGAGGGTTACTTGGTTCTTGGCTCTGGCTGCTTTGTGTAGAGCTGTCATTCCATCTTTAGCTCTGAAGTCTAAATGTGCTCCTCCATTTTTCAGAGCTTTTATCACTTCTACTGTATTGTCAAGCTGAACTGCCAAAGTTAGGGGTGTTTCTAAAGAAGAGAATAGCATATATTAAAAAAAAAAAAAAAAATTTATAGAATAAAGAATATTTGCTTTTAAACTGTTAAGTTAAAAATGCTGTTCAAAGAAAATTATAAATTATCAATTTTCTCCTTTTGACAGCAAAACTATTCGAATTCCATTAGCCTAGAGTTTTGAAGGCAACAGAAAGAATGAGATTCATCTTGTTAATCAGCTTAGGTTGAAGCAACCCAAGGTACTACTTTATGCTGCTAGTTTTATTGTTCTGACCTCCACTTTCTAGGTCATGATAATTTGGGTCCAGTCCTCGGTCCAACATCTTTGTGATTTTTTCCACTGAGAGATGGTGGACATGATCCATAAATTTTCTCAAATTAGCCTGAAATAAAGAGTGAGAAATGAATCATCCATTAATTTCAAATAGAAAATTTTGACTAAAAGTGAAATATTCTGTCAATTGATGTCAATACCTACTGACATCATTGAACAGCAGCTAATTCACATTCCTGGAGAATCTGACTTTATACTGAGAGCATAAACCCCCCGGTTTATAATGTTCAAAAGAAACACAGTAAGAAGATCCTGGAGTTTATACTTTTAAGGAAAAAATGAGGGAAAGATTTATTCAGTAAGAAATGAGGATGAAGTACAGTGATCATTATTATTATCCTGACCTAAATAAGTTTAAAGACGTAGATTGGCAGTTATGCAGCATGCTGAAAGCACACTGTATTTATGAAGGTTCGTTTAAAACTACTAGTATACATATGGAAGAGTCAAACATGGGAATTTTTCTGAGAGAAATTCCCAGATCACACTTTACACATCCCTGTTGGTGCTGGCAGCACATACTGCTTGTTGTTCAGCAACTGGCCCAGGTGGTAATAAACTCCTACTTATTTCCAGTTTCTCAGACACATTACTTTGGTAAGCAGGCAACTGCTAACTTCTCCAGTAAATTGGGCATACCTTTGTATGAAGCTTGGCCAGCTGTTTTTCATCAAGATTGAACTGTTTATAGACTCTTTTCTTGTACCGAAACTGAGGGAGGAAAAAAGAATACATTCAAAATGTCCTATTTTGCTTATAAATTTGTAATTAAAAAGTCTTAATATTTCATTTTGAATATTCAGCAATAATCAGCACTCGCTTAGCATAGTGGCATCACAGTTTTACAGTTCACATAAGCAAAATTCATATCTTGTATAAATATACTGAAATCAGCAGAGGTGTGTGGGAAATGAGACTGGCCTCTAGAATCTACATAAATAAGTAAGAATTACAGTGAAAAGAACTTTTCCCGAAGGGTATCCGTGCACTTTCATTTAGACTCTAGGCAGAAAGAACTGGGAAGGCATGCTAAATAAAAAACCACATACTTCAATATATCAGCTTAGCATTTGTGAAACTTTTCTTAAAAAAAGGATTCCTGAAAAATCCTTTAATCAACAAAGGCAGAACTTAAACATAGGAATAGTTCTCCTGATGCTTAAAAGGAAAAATACTGGTCCTGTGAATGAGGTTCAGAGGATTCCCTCTTTTTTTGGCTGAAACTCACTCACATTTTATCCTGAACATTATGCTACCCTACGGCCAAAGTAGCAAGATCTATGGCAAAAAATCATGGGATTTACATAGTTACAATTTACTATTAGCTAATCCTTACTATGCAGAATTCAAAGTGCAGCACATCTGTTAGACAAGGAGACTGTACTGAATGAGGCTTTAACACCAGCTTTTCACAAGACCACTTTTAACCCCTGAACTGCAAACAGCGAACATTCACAAAACAGGACAGGAAGTGGTTATTTGATCTGTTTATTGCTATAAAATGAATATCAGTGATTGAATCTCTGAAATAAACTGCTAGAAAAGCTAGGAGTTGAAACCTTCTCTGGACCCTGGTTGTTTTTTCTTGGATTTGTGTTATAATGGAGTAAGTCTATTAACTTCAGATTATTAGTGGTTGATGTACCACCACACAAGCAATACCAAAAGTAATGAAATACTAGTTTCATGCCCCAGTTTCCTGCTATACTGTGTTTCAGTGTTATCTGGCTCTGCTCCATGTTCTCCCAGTACCATAATAGTTCTGCCCAGTTTATCCCGCAGCTGCACACCCTCTGCAGAAGCAACAGAAGCGGGGGAAATTCCGGTGTCTGTGTGACTGCTTCACACATACACACCCCCTCTTCACTTACTGCTTTTCCAGGAGAAAGCCAGAGGAAATCTGTGCACTCTGAAGGAGGGCACAGAGGGAACTAGGTGGAGGACTGGTGGTGGTGGAAAGCTTTACTTCACTGAGAAAGAAGGACCCTCTCTTTGGGAGAAAAAGCAAGGGCTGGTTATTCAGCAACTGCTACCCTACTACTGCAAACCTAATAAGAGACCCAGAAGCTTAATCTAGAACCTTACATTTCTTTATCAAATCACAAAGCTCCATCTCCCAGGTCCTCAGCAGAGGAAAACTCCGAAATCAAATTTCCCAGAGGGACTGACCCTGCAACCTTTCAGGGATAACACAGAGAAGAGCTCCACTGCGCAAGTGAACGCCAGCACTTCTGTGAGCAAGGATTCAAGCTCAGATCTGCTCATCACTATTTCCCAAATGAATTTCAGCTGCATGTAGAAATCTCAAATACAGCTTCCCATATAATTTGTATCAGAATACAAATGTTTCAGATATTAGATCTAACAATACCTCTAGTGAAGGAACTCCTTTATTCACTGGCTGTGGGTATTCCCTAAGAAGTCGTTCCTCATCCAAAAACTTCCCATCTCTACCATTGCTTGCAGGCTGGAACAGCCCATAATTCAGGACATCTTTCAAACTCTGATTCAAAGTGCACAAAATTCGTTGCTTTGCAACCCACACTGAAGCTTCTGGGTTAAACCTAATGCATTTCTGCAAAGAGAAATTATTAAAAAAACCTAATCAATGAAAAAACATTTAAACAGTATCTTACACTCTAAAAATGATAAAAATCAGCAGAATATTTCAGACACACATTCCTTTACAATAACTAATGCACAATTACTGTGAAAACACAGGACGTTTCTAGTCCTTCCACAAACATCAGAGACCATATCCTTCTTCAGAGAAAGAACACCCTCATGGCAAACCTGTTTGAGAAGCCAAGTGAAAGGGATATTATATGATGTTTAAACAGCCACTTGATTCTAGGCTGTTCTGACAATCAGTCTGATCCAGAAGAATTTCATAAAAAGAACCCACCAGTATTCAAGTAATAATTCTAACACGTTTTAAACTGCATTATCTTTGGATAAGTTTATGGGAGGAACTAAATGACATGAAGCAGCAGAGGACTTGAGAACCTTGAAAATCCTTTCCAGTTCTCTGTTTCTTACCAAGTTGGAATTTAGGAAGTTAAAAAATTCAGGAATTTTACAATTGTAGCTTACACTGCAATCATTGGCTACGAGCTACCAGCAGATGGCAATACCAAGAAACCCATTTATTGCCTCTGATGTGCGTTATGAACATACGGTGCTGCCGACTCACCCCATCCTGGGCCATGAGAAGGGCTCGTACCAAGCTGCCATGGCAGAGCTACAGCCCAGGAGTCCCCGCCTTGCCCACTCAGAGGACAGCCCTGTCCCCTCATGATCCAACACAGGATGCAGGGCTTGCACGTGGGCCAAAGAAAAATGTTACTGGATTTATCTTTTTTATCAGTACATGTCCGCGAATGTAGCTGTAACTCTGGCTGCAGTAATACTGTCAGTAACCGCTCTTCAGGCCTTTTCTGAAGAGCTCTGATACTCTTCATATTATAATCGTATGTAAAGAGAACAGAACAAGTAAATGTAAGACTGATGTTTTATGAAGAGCGTGAACTCTTTAACTTTACCCACAGCTGCTTCTGCAGTGCTCACTTCTGCAGTATCTGTTGGCATCTTTTTTAAAGTCCCAAGGCCATCCATAAGAAAACGGTTAGAGTTTGTCTTTTAGAACTAAACATTTATCCTGGCAAGCTCTGCATACATCTGGGTAATCTCTGATCCCATATAAGCAAATCCAATAACAAATTCATTTCAATACTTCAATTCTGAATTTTGAAGAGCAAATTCAACACCAGAAGCCACAATATTTTGTACGTTCATAGTGTCTTTTTTTCCTGACTGTTTAAAGTGGCAAATATTTTCAACAGTGAAAAGTACAACCAGGATGTGAAGGACTTTCAATTTACAACTGTATTTAACTGAGCAAACACTACCAATCCTCAGCATATGTTCACTTTATCAGAGCAGGGGTAACTAGCAGGTTTTGAATATCACGACATACTGAAGTTGAGGAGTTTGGTTCGGTTTCTGTGAATTAATCCCCAGATACGAGGCCTATTGATAGACACTGATACTGAGATGTTCTTTACTCATTGCTGCTGGCTAGCCAAGCCACTGAAGCTGCTGTGATACAATTTCACCGGGGGTTGCCCAAGGTAGGAAGGCAGGCTCATGAACACTGGGCTCTGGCTAGCTTGGTTGTGCCTGGGCATGAATTATTAAAAATTACCACTTGATTTGTCTTTCATGATTCCTTCACAAACTGCACTTTTTCAGATATGGCTCACATCACCTGTGATATCACCTGTGGTTTGGATATTAAAGTTCATGATCATGAGAGACATGGTCAATTATAATCTTGCATTCCTGCACACTGGTGAGGGTAAGCCACTAAATGCAACACAAGGACTGGAAGCAAGGGAAAAAACATAGCTCAACCTGCTCCAGCTAAAAGGAACATACTAACTCAATGGGAATAATGTTCATGATACAGAATCTCTGAGGAATAACATTTATCCCTTCCAAATCTATCAGCCAACACATCTTTTTCATCAAACTGACGAAGATGTCAATCACACAGAACTGCGCTACAACAGAGGAACCGTGACAGTTTGTACAGCCACCTCCAAAATGTATTTTGATATTCTGACAATCACAAGTTATTCCTTTCAATAGAAGACATTGATATTAACAATGTGACAACCAAGAAGTGGATAACACAAATGAGAGTCGGGTATCGCGAAAAAAATGGAGCAAGTTGCTCATTTTGATTTGTGCTCAGTGTTCAACTTAATCCTTGGAGGCACTGCTTTCCTTCATCAAAAAGCATTCTGAAAACACAGAATTCATGTGATGAAAGGTGAAAAAACCAGTCTGGCCACGCTGACATCAGCTGGCAAGTCAGATCACCTGTCCAGCTCAAGGGCATAACAACAGATGTCTGCATCGCCCACAATGCTTCCATTGTCAAACTGAAGATGAAAAGAAGAGAGATCAGCTATAAACACAAAGCAGCAATGAACAGTCACAAAACAAGATATAGAAGAACAGTTGTGAAAAGTTGCAAAGGAAAACCTGGAATAGATCTGAGGCAGCAGACAGCAGTACAGACTGAAACAAGAGAAAATGGGGGCATCTTAAGCAAAAATATGACTCAAGCTGCAGTTGTGACAACTGGGTTCCTACCTTCCTAAGATAAAAATTGCGCAAACTAAACAAGTGTTTTATCTGAGAAAGAAAAGCACTGAAGGTAACAATTCTTAATCCTAAAGGCCAATGAATACTGGAAAAAATAAAGAAAGGATACATAAGTATAAAAAGCAATGCAGAAGCAGAAAAACAGAAAGTAGCTACAACTTAAACTTGTTTTACCAAACTGCCACTTACCAAACGTTTTGCATGGAAACTCCAATTTATACAAAAAAAAGGAAAAAAAAAAAAAAAAAGAGGGAGTCAGTAAATACTCATTACTGAAGTGGAGCAGCAAAACAGATGGGCAGAAAGCATTTCAAAGAAGTCTTCAGCAGACCCAATCCCATCTCAGCATCAGAATTTCATAAAACATATGAATCTGAGCATTTTGATTTTAAACATAACCCAGAAGGAGCATGTAAAAGCAGAACATGTGTTGCTAATAAAATGATGAAAATATTCCTTAAAACAATTGGCTAACAGATCTGCTCTTGAAGTCTGGGAAAAAGAGCAATTCTAAGCACAAACCATTGGACATCACTGACAGAATATTGCACAGAGATTTTCTTGACAACAGGTACTGGAGAAGATCCAGACTCCTTCCAGTTACAGGCAGAATCACTTGCGATATGTCCCTACACGGGCTGAAAAAGGAAATGGATATATGAAGACTTACCCTGGATTCAGACCAAGAAAGGTCCAGGGGGAGGTCAGCTATGCCAGGCATCACCAAGGAAATGGCAGACACATTAGCTCACCCAGTTTGCCATATCCAAAAGACACTCCACACCACGCACAGACACGGTTGCCTTTAGGCACAAGGTAGGCAGTCGCCTTGGGCAGCAAACTGCTGGGGGCTGTTGCCTGCTAACTTTGCTTACCAAGGAGGAAAAATGCAGATCTGTCACCAAGCAGTGCCACTGACAGAGTGACCCTGAACTTCACTGCCCTTGGGATGAAGCATCCTCACATTAAGGGCAAACACAAATGAATACTGGCAAAGCTGCCAAGAAACCCTCCACCACTATTGCAAAGGGAGGAGGAGGAACTGGGCAGTTACTGTCATATCCATCTCAATAGCAAGGAGTAGGGGTGATGGTCAAGCCAGGGCCCTCTGGTCAAAAGAGATTACACCTGTGTCCTGTCTCCATGAAGGATCTATTAAAGCTGAGCCTCCTGGCTTATTAAATCAGGAAATTAAATGCCAGATAATACATCTTTTTTGCCCACTCTCCTATGCACACATGTTTAGAGGGCTTTCTATGCTCTCCATTCCTTCAGTAGTTTACTGAGCTCAAGAACTCTTACAGTCATTTAAATATTCCTCCTGTGGTAAGGACAACACTTCCCTGAATACAGATGATGCAGAAAAGCAATAAGAAATTACTCTTTCTACAAAGTACTGTTTCAATACACTGGATTATCATCCAAACTGAAAAGGAGACAAAAAAATAACTGATACAAGAACTGAAACGTCTTCATAAGAGCTTCAAATGAACTTGTGAAGGTTTACATTATCTTTAAAGTTTCAAATGAGAATAGAGGGGCAACAAGACAGATTTCCAACAATGGGCAATAATTAATGACGTTTTCTATGGCAGTACATGCAACCTATGATGCTTGGTGCTTATCTCATACATGCAAGGGAATAAAGGTGATTTACACCACAGTCACGGCAGATGAGCAAACATTCCTAGTGAGTTTAGCTAGGGGGTTAAAGCTTCCCAGTGGGTTGACTTTTATCTAAAACCCTAAACTTGCCTTCTTTTAAACAAAAAATTCTTGATCCTACTTTCTAAAAACCAATAAACACATAAAACTAAATTACGTCATTGATGCTCCTTTGCTTAAACAAACTAATTTTAAACACCTCATGTTAAATTAATTATAATTATACAGCAAGTGGGGTATATGTTGGATTTGGCTTGTAGCTCTAACACAGCTCGTGAACTACGATCTTGTTCAAACTTTGCTATCGGTCTTCCTGTCTGCAAACCTGAATCCAGATTTCACTCTCCTGTACAAGAGCTTGTGGGCCAATAAATTAAATGAGAAATAGGTCATCTTCTAGAGAACTGTTTAAAGCAATTGAGTTACTTTTCATTACAATTTTATTAAAAAAGAAAAAAATGTACTAAAGGTAAAGCAATAAAAACAAACAAATGAAACACAAAGCAAAAAATACTTTTTGGTTTATTTCATTTCCTGCACAAAATTAATTTTAAAAAGAAATTGTTTCAATAGTGTCAATAAATAACTTCCTATTGGTCTAAAAACTAGAGTAATGAAATAAGAGGGCTTCAGGAGGCCAGCCATCTCTCTGTTTTTAACAGCAGATTAAACCTAGGAAGTAAAGCTAATCTTTCCATTTTACTGGATCTATTCATTGAGCACTGAACCCAATCAAAGGTACTGCAAGCTGGTAGCATCATTGATAAAATCCTAACCACGTCCAGTCAGTTTGTCTTGACAGAGGACTCCACTACAGTCAAAACCTTTTTAAATTTAAAATATACACTCGTGGATTTCATTATTTCAAACAATACTGAAATGAAACACCCAAGGTGATGACTGCTTCAGCAAAGATGTAATCAAAATCCCATGTGTGGCTCACTGCAGCCTCTGTCCTGCTCAGGTCCCCCACCACTGCCTTGTCAGAGAGGTTCATCTCACACCAGACAAAGGAGTGGTGCTGTAATTTCAGCAGCAATCCTAAGACATTTTTTTAATACAAAAATTTAAGAGATAATACTCCTAACTCCAACACTAATTTCTCTGAGTTTCTGCAGCACTGGGTAGATTGGGCTTTATAAAAAGAGCTCTACAACTACACCTGAGGCCCAACTGTCAAAACAGTTCTTCCCTGTCAGCCTGTAGACAGGCCATCTCTATCATGCTAAAAATGAACTTAATTAAAAAGAAGGGAGTAATTTCATCTGAGATAGATCTTCAATGGCAGCACAGTATGATGTAGATCTTAAATGTCAGAACAGAGTGATGTATGTAGCACACAACCAGAAAAAGAATGTGTTTTTATAATCATCTTTGAAACGAAAAAATTCTGATGCCTACCATCAATTGAAAATCCCAACAACAGCATTCAAGGAGGCCTAGGGTAATTTAGATAATTAATCACAAACTTGGACAAGTTGTGGTTCTAGATAGAATCAGTAAGTAACTCCCAAGACCTTCTCTGGAATGAGATTGGTATTCTTATCGTAGAACTTGTGGAGGACAATGATCGTTTATTTACAAAATTACAACAGCAAACTTTTCCAACTTTTACACATTCAACCATAAAAGAAACACAGCTGAATAGTTTCTTGTGAGAAAGAGTTGATGAATTTGGGCTGTAGATTTCTAATATATTAAGGAATGTCCAAGATATTCTTTAAATTGAAAAATAACTTTTATTCTCATTCACTCAATCAAATTTTTTTAACAAATGAAAAGTCTGTTCAATTCTTTCTGTAAAATGACAGGGATTAAATCTATTGTTGAAAAGACCCTATTTTCATCCAACAGAATTAGCGTTGTGGGATTTAGCCATAGAACCACAAGTCAGCTTGCAAATGACTCCTCTAGGAAAATTAGAAAAGGTTCATTTATCCCATCTGATACCTTTACAGTGTAAGTGGTGAGGAGGTGGGAAAGAATAAAATAGCAATTTCATGTCATTGTAAAAACTCTGATCAGTTTGATGCCATGTTTTAGTCCTCCTCTGAAGTGAGTGTGCTGAGTTGTCTGGGTGGAAGTTTGAGAAACACAAGGTAGTAAAGACAGAGCAGCAAAGGAGGAGGAAAGATTTGTGCTTTTCTTTCCTCATCTTTATGATCAGAAAGCCACCAGCTATCTCACAAGGTTATCTTTTTGTGGGAGGATGACAGAGAAAGGCAACAAATACGGTAAAGAGAAAGAGAGAATTTGATGACCTTGTGCTGGACCCCAGTCTAGTGTTAATCACAAACTACATCATGAAAAACTAGGTAAGAGAGTGGAGCTATATATATATATATATATATGAGGCTTTCATAGAGATAAGAGGTGATTTTGGGGTTCAACCCTCATCTTCTGACGAGATTATTTAGATTCATAATTCTCTTTCTTTCTACACAAATGCCTCTGAATGCAGATCAGACAGCTATTCTGCTTTATGATCATAATTTTCATCAAGTTAGCATACTAAATACACTCTCTTGGATGGGATGGTGCCTTTAGTTTAGGCAATCAGATATACCACTGGGGTACAAAATGTAGACATTAAAAGAAAACACACATAAATTTTGCCTGTAATATGTCAAAAAATTATAAGAACAGATCTACTGCAGATTGAAGCCAGCAAAGATAATAATTTAATTTTACTTTTTGTTTGTTTGTTAATTGTAATGCAATATGCCTTACCGTTTGCTGCAGATCAGGTATTATAATTCGAATCACTAATGTGTTGCTCTGACTGTCTTCCATTCTGCTGCTTGGCTTTTCTGCAGTTGCTCTAATTGTGTCATAAATAGTTTCTTCTTTGGAACTGTCTGATTCAGATTCAACAGAATAGTCGGAAAAGCTTTGTGCCATTTCATCTTCACTTGATGTTGGGCTACGAGGCATGTTCAAGTTTTTTATCCTGCCAATACATAGGAGAAAAAGATAAGTTGTAGTGTTAAAGTCTTAAAAATGCCACACATTTTGCTTTCTTGGAAGTAACATGCATTTAACTATGAAGGTTTGTGCTCTATCCTCCTTTTATTTCCTCCTGTAATTTATGTGTGTAGGCAGAGTGTAATGGAAGACAATCTGGCTACCAATTTACTACAGATGAGGAAGAAGAACGGGAGAAGGAAAAGAAGAGGAATAAGACAGTAGATGACTCTTCTTCCCAAGCACACATAACCTCCCAAAGGATCCAAAAATCCCAGCATAATTACAACGTTTTCTGCTAAACAGCACTGTTGTAAACTGTACTTAGAACTAGATCTGGCTCTGAAGCCTACTTCTCCCAGACATTTCGGGAAATTAATACAGGTGCTGAACTAACATCATCCTGTATGTTGAGGAAATGTACAGATAATAATAAAACCCAGTATTTTCAAATAGCAGAATCAATCAAAAAATTAAATACTACAGGGTGCCGGTCAGATGCAGATGCTGCTTTGTGGTTTGTAGCTCATACAACACCCTTCAATATCAACACTACCAACATCTTTCTACTGTAAATCCTCAAATACAGATTTTAAAAACATATTTTATCTGTGGTATAGATTAGGCTAACAATAATGTTTTTTCCAAAGTAAGGACATCTGCATTCAGAAATCTCAGAATAAGAACAACAGAACATTTTCCTTCTGGGTTTTTCTAACTACAGCAGCAAAACACTTTTTTGTCCCACCAGTTAAAAGCTTCTCCAAAAAATGAAAATTATTATTCTATGGAAAAATGGGGGAAAAAAATTTATAATGGAAAAAACTAAAAATATCACCATAAACTTTGCAGTGCTTTGTAATCATATACTTTTTCAGTCTGCAAAGGCCAGGAAAAACACAAACATTATTTTTCACATTTTTCATGAGAAACCTCCCAAGACAACAACTCTTTTTTTTTTAATTTAAAAAAAAATGATCATCAGTTAGGTGAAAAAAAAACCAAAACACAACACAAACCAACCAATTCCACTTTCAGCCTACATTTTTAAAAAAAGACATTAAAGCAGAAGTAAAGCACAGAAGGGTGAACTGACTTTACCAAGGTCATTCATATACCAGGTGACTGATATCCAAATACATGTTTTCTATAATGGTCTCACAGTCAGATCCCACAAATTAAATACAGACAAACAACAGCAAGGACTAAGAGAACATTTTTTTACCACTGTGTTTCACGATTTAGTTTGAGCCAACTAAATATCACAACCAGATTATTCATTCCTCTTCATTGTCCAGTCATTCATACCACAATGATTACAAAACGGGCATAAAAGGCTGCTGCTCTAATTTAGCATTTTAAGGTGACCATATGTTGGAGCCAGCGTTTACACCAGAGGACAGGCAGCAGCAAAGCAAGCCTAAAGCATGAGGTCAAGGCCAAGCATTTCCAAAGCACATCACATACCCACATCATCAAGTCTTATTGTTATTTCTGATGAAGGACAATTCCAGTGTTATTACCCTCAGCTATAATTACTAATGAAGACAAAACCAGTGCATTCAAAAATCTGAAAACATGCCAGATCCCAGCAGCTTAATGCAAGGCCCTATTTACAAAAGAAAACTCTTGAGGGAGTATTTCATTTTCTTACTGCTTCACTGAACTGTAGATTAATGCTGCTCTCCAAAGCACCCTAAGTCAATAAAAAGCATAAACATTTCAATGGCTTCCTTATTTATCTACCAATGCTAAATCACATGAAGCCCAAATACAGTAGGTCGATACAGAGTATTTAAGAGCATAAGAGGTATAGACTAGCGAGTGCAAGGAAGAAGGCATTAATATCATCATGTGGTTTATCTCTCCCTAAAGCCATCTGAGAGCACAATATATTCAAGAGCAATGGACTTGACAGAGAAGTAAACTGCAATTATACAGCATACAAATAGAGAGCTGAATTAGGAAAAACACTTCCCAAGGTTTTGGCAAGTGGACTTTCATGCAAAACCTACTGAGAAATATCTCATTATGGAATAACAAAGGGAAATCACTAGCTGAAGAACCAACTCACAGGTATCAAGCACTTAAGTTTAATGATAATGGGACAAAGAACTCCTTGGAGATGGATCAACAAGACACAAGTCATCTAATTTCCTGGAATACAGATTTAAGAAAAAACAAATACAATAACTATGGAAAGGATATGAAATACTGTCCCTACAGTGGCAAAAGGAACAGAACATATTCCCTACCAGTGCTATGGAGAAGCAGATCATTTAAATGCCTTTTTTTATACAAGAAAATCCAAACACTAGAGAAACTAAATCAGTACAGGTCCCAGTGTAGGGCAGGTCCTGCTAGAGAGCAGAGGTCAAGCATGTCTCCCTAAATCTACGGACTCCTTGGGGCAATTTCATTGTTTGGCTCTTAAGTTGCATGGAAATGGAAGATACCACAATTCATTAACTGGAGATACCCGCTATCACAGCTCCCATGGGGAAGTTGTTACCTTTTAGGAACTGTTTCAGTTTTGTCCTAGAGATATTCCAAGGACTTTTCCACAATAAAAACTACCACCTCAGGAAAAGTAAGGCAGGCTGCCTGGCTTCACTAGGCTTCTACAGCAGTAGAAACTACAGCATCCCAGGTCCGTAATTCCCAGCTGGCAATTCACTGGTTCAAAAGGATGTTATAC
This sequence comes from Athene cunicularia, assembly GCF_003259725.1. NCBI lineage: Eukaryota > Metazoa > Chordata > Aves > Strigiformes > Strigidae > Athene > Athene cunicularia. The sequence goes on from NW_020799103.1 coordinate 9,048,199, forward strand.
AGCTAAAATATAGATTAGGTTTTGCTGACATGATTGTCTAGGATGTCTTCTTTCATTTTCTTAAAAAGGCAACAGACAGTACGCTTCCTATAGTTAAGCTGATTGTATTTTATAGCAACGTGATACATCAGTGGCCGTTTTTGGTACAGAGAAGTGCTGAGTGAAGAAAAATTTATCTGTAAACAAATGAAAACAGATTTCCAAAGATCTTGGAAGTAAACTCACAATGGAAATTACCATCGCAACAGTCTTTGCTCCACCTCACATCCTCTGACTGCGTTTTTGACTCCTATACCTTGAGCTCCCTGCGTGTCCCAGCTGTGGGCGTTCTCCTGCCCTGGCCCCTGCAACATCCCCTAACTGCCAGCTGAACAAAGAAAGCACAAGCTCCGGCTGGTCAAACACCACTTCTGACACAGGAAGGCCATAAAACAGCTGGAAGAATAAAAGGATGACTATATGCTTAGCCTTATTATTGCACTTTTCCCTTAGCACCTTGCCCTTTAGCTCTGTGGGAGCACTGGGCCATTTGCTCTGCCTCTACGGCTATCGCTGGGTTATCGTTGTCAGGCCAACAGGCCAGATGAAAAAAGTAGAGCTCAGATTGCTGCCTTCTTCTCACAGATGCTACTTTTTCATATTTTTTTCTCTATCAGTCAGCAACATTCACAAAATCTGCATGAATTTCTTATTCTGCTATTTGTTGCCATCCCTCCATTAAGGAGAATTCGAACCAGCATATGAATAAATTAAAAATACCCAAACATGGGCAAGTAGAACGACCATCTAACTGCCTTTTTTCATAAAAAAAAGAAAAAAAGGAAAAAGACTAAGAGCACATTATAAAAGATGGGAATTAAAACAGTGCATAAGTTATCAGAAGGCAAGAAATTCGGCTCCCAGAGCTCACTCGCTCTCTATCTGAATGGTGTGCTCCAGTGAATGCAAACTGAGATGGCAGGGAAAAAAGCAGGAGCAGTGACAGCCTGATCTATTTTTTGGAGACTTACAGTTGTTAAACATCATAAGAAAAGAATTTATTAAATATGTATGTTTAAATTTATTTTTAACGATCTTAAATATTTACAAACTCCTTATTAACTAAAGGGTTTAAAAAGTAATTCATACGGACAGATATTGGACAGGGTATCTTCATTAAACATAGAGGTATTATAAGATACACAACTCACTTGACCGATACAAAAATCGTGTTTTAAAATCTTCAACTTAATTACGGCTCTGTGCAATTTTGTTGATCCTGCAAAGAGATAAACCCTCCTATCTAGTTTCATATTGGTAAATATGGAACATAATGATATATACACACACAAAAACCTATTTTAAAATATCTGTCCCATATAAAGTCCCCTCCCTATCATATCCTACACCAGTAAATACAGCGAGTACAGGGCGGTGTGTGTCTTCAGTTTGCCTGGAGCAAACCCAGGAGTCACTATATACCTGACAACCACCAAAAGCGCACAGCTACGTGCACAGAGAAGCCGCTCCTCTGCGGGGCTTCTCCAGCTACCGTCACTGCAAGAGTTTCTCTGGAGGGAGACAGACGCTGCTGCAGCTGTGGCGAAGGCTACCCCTGGGCTTCTGTGGTAGGCAAGACTAACATATGGCGAGACAGAAGGAAATGCATCCCTAACACCACGGCTAACTTCTGGTAAGAAAATCACAATAAAGGACATTAAAGGATGTGATCCTTCCTTCCCTGACTGTGAGACTTTGGCTTTGTTACCATGTGAACACAGGCTAGGGTCTCACACTGTTGAGAAATTCTTTCACTAAACAAAATACTTTGAATTTAACAAGGCCTGAGTGATTAAAGTGTACAGAGAAGATATTCTAAGCTTGAGGATAGATACAACCTGGCAGAATTGCTCAAAGAAGGCAAATAAGAAAGAACAGTTTGGCCGAACAACAGATTTGGGAAACATCCAAAGAGAAGAAATTGTCCTCAAAAGACTCATGACCATAAAAGGGAAAAAGGAATAGGGGGGCTATCTCCCCAAACAACCACCGACAACCACCCAAGACCCCCGCACATACAGAGTGTAGTTTTGCAACGCCAGCATTATGTAAATGTAATAAATAGGTGGAAAGGCAGAGACTTCTTGCAAAATGTATCAATATTCAAGTCTTTAAGGTACACAAAGAACAAACTTTTGTTTTAATGTGTGCGTGTTAGGAGGAATGATCCCCCATGCACCCGGCACCGAATAAAGAAATGCCTGCTTCTTAATGCTACATTGGTGTTAAGAGGTTCAGTCCTGATTTCGGTGACAACACGAGTGGCTGCTTCGGTTTAACCACAATAGTTATTAGTTCTCCTCTCTCCAAAATACAGCTGAGGCACACACACCAAACATCTCATCCACGGCCAACAAGGCTACATCTCAGAGCAAGGTTTCAAACTCAAGGGTCACTTGCTCCTAGTCATGATAAGAACTATTTATTTTTATATAAACATTCATCTGCACAATAACAGTCCTGTTGCCTGCAGGGAGAAGTTCTCTAGACTGCTATTGTCAGATGAATTAAAAATGTACCTGCGGGAATATCTCAGATACAGAGCTGGCATTGTTACTGTTTGAGTAATGCCATTAACCAGACTGTGAGAAAAGTTTGCTGCTAGAAAAACAGCACCTGCTAGAAAGAGGTATTTAATAATTAACTCTGAAGAAAAACTATTCAGGAAAGGGATTTCCGTCAGTGTGAAACCTGCCAGAGCTCCTAACACTTGGATTCTGCAGCTTTATTCAGGATTATATATATCAGCTCAAGAACCAGCCCGCCAAATTACTAAATTAAAATTCTGGAGAAGATCAAGCATTGCCTTTTCTAATTATATTAATATTAAAACAAAAAATGCATTTCAGACAGAACTGAAGATGGGGGGTGCAATCCCATACATTTCGCACCTCTCCACAGTTCTGCAGAGAAGGTCGCGTAGAAGAAAATCTGAACTGAAGACCGAATCCGATGGGCAATTTGCAATTTGATGGGTTCAATCTCCACTTTGCACTCTTAAAACTGGCAATATCTGGCACTACCTCCTGAAGAAGCAATCCACCCTCCCTCGCTTGAAGGAGAACAAAGCATCGATCCAGGTTAAACAGCAGCTTTTTTTTGTTTTGGGAGGTTAGTTTCAGCATCCATCACGTCTCTGAACTATGCAAATGTTTGCATAAGCAGCAGGAGGAAGATGGCAGAGGGCCAGAAGCAAACAGCCAGGGCAAGAAAAGGGCAGAACCACTTTTTCCAAAGGCAGTATTAATGCTTGCCAGCATGAAGTGAATCTGAGGTATCACTGCCTAAGTGACAGACAGAAAGAAATCTACATAAATACAGTCAGCTGATTAACTCTGGTGAAAATGTGTTGATTAGTAGTACCAAAATATCATTAACTCCAAACAGGACAGCTGATTGAAGCCCAGTGATACAAAATTCATCCAGGCAAATGCAAAACCTAAAGAATACACCTACAAGAAGGAAAATGTGCACAAGGAGTGCTAACCAGCCCACGGCAAAATCTCAGGGGAGACAAGGCACTTGGAGCTCCCCCGTTCTCCCAGGCCCATCAGATGAGGAGGCACCTTTGGTGTTGTTGACATGACACGACACAAAGCTGTGCTGCTGGTCAAGCTCTAGTCCTGGGGACCTTCTGCAAAAGGGCTGGCAGTCTCCAACATTATCTTTATCCTGTTAAGAAAAACAGTGGTCAGGCAACAAAATGAAGTACTGCTCCCTCAGGGTGCCCCGAGGTGGGGTCCCTTGGCCAGTGCCGGGCAATGCCCCTCACATACACATGAGGTGCCACCAGGCTCAGCCCTTTCCCATCTCTGCTGGCTTTCAGGCTACTGAAATGTCTCCCCACTGCACTACAACGTAGCCCATGTGCTACTGAAGACACTGACTTAGAAAGGCGAAAACACAAAAAATACTTTATTGGGACTCAGGAGCTCAGAAGATACCCAAGAGACAGCAAGGTCCACTTCATGCCATGTGGCCTTAAGGCAAGGGAACACCTCCTGGTCTGATTTATTTAGCTAAGGAAAGATGTCATTCCGGAGACTGAAAAGTAGATAATGATGACACACATGAAGGCTCTAAGTTAATCTGTTATCCTGCAGTTCCCTTGATCTGCCTCTGTAAAATGGGGCAACTGATTCTTGAGTCCTCTACAGCACCTCCACTCTGTGGAAGAAACTGCCAGAAAAATCAAATCACTTGCATGTTATTCAAAGAAATCCCCCACCATGGTAACTACCTAAACAAATTTAACCATACACTATTTTGCTGTTCACAACCCCTATAATTATGATTTTATTCCCTATCCACCAGTCCTTCACTTAAATTCACTTTGGTTACACTGTCAAGTAATGCATTTTTGATCTCTCTGATAAATAACTGAAACACCCAAATAAATATTTTAGATGTGTGCTGAGTCATAAGTATTAATGTACCAGAATGCCAAGTAAAATTTCTCCTTTACTTTTCTCTGAAGGTCTTCTCAGCATGGCACCTCTTACTTTAAAACTTAAATATTGATTTGAAATCATTATTGAAAATCAATGGTCATTATCCACTTGTTCTCACCAGCACCACCAGAAGATTCTTCCTATTGCTCTGTTTAAGGGCAGATTTGTGCACTCCATTTCTTTGCTAGGTGATCTGCACAGGTGACAAATTGTTTTGCAAAAGGGCTCAAGAGTGACACTTTTTTCCTTTTTTTTTTTTTTTAAGGAAAAAAAAGGAAGACATATGAAGTAATCGTTCAACCTGCTCCTTTTTTCTGAGGAGGCTTGTTATCCCTTGTTCAAGTATATTTGCACAGCACAGACTCACAAGAAGACGCTAAGCCCCATTAACTTCTGGTATTTAGAGTCTTAAATACCAACATTAGATTATTAAAGTGGGTCTTAAGATCAGACTGTAAGAATGTGATTTTTAAATTTTATTATTTTTTAAACAGATATACTTCACCATTAGCACTCCTGTGCACACACAAGATCTAGACATGCAACCTACTTCTGCAAATACAGGGACATTTTCTAAAGTTTTTTCAGTTTCCAAATAGCTTTGGACACTAAAATTCTCCTTTCTCCTCTGTTCTACTTATTATTTATTTTCCTTGTAAACTATTCAGCCAGTCATGGTATCTTCATGGAAAGGCTGAAGTTCAATCAGGCAGATGCAAAGAGTTTTTGGGAAAAGACAGATACAAAGAATAAAGGAGACAAGCTACTTACTATACTGAATGAGCAAGGCAGAGCAGCAGATGTAGAAAAAGCTTAAAAACGTTTGAAGCAGAAGTTCAACATGAGAAAACAGAAAAACAGTCAAAGTTTGACGTGAGAAAACAGAACCTGCTGGAAGACAGGGGAACCAGGTGCAAAGATTTAGCACAGAGCAGCACAGTCAGGTTGGTTAAAATGGTTAAATTCTTTTTGTATCAAAAAAATTAAAACCTATTACTAGGCGAAACACAGCAAGTATTTATAAATGTTAACCACAGTGAAGTTTACAGTAAAGGCCAACTCCCACTGGCAATATAGTGTCTTAAGTGCCTTCTTTTAAGCACCTGCAAGGTTTCCAGTGCAATTCTGTCTGACCTTTAAATAAAGGTCACTCTTCCCGACAAGGCCAGTCCCACAAGCCCTAAGGCAGGTAGCTTCTAGGCTCTCTTCATTTCTGTAGTTGTTTTTAATATGGCCTCTAGTTTTGTACGTTTATAAGAATTTCCATTTTCCAATAGCCAGCCTAACAAACAACAGTACTCTTAAGTTATTCTTTAAATACTGTTTGCAATGGATTCTACAGTTTACCTAGGACAAAATCATAATGCACTTTGAAGTATTAAGAGATTGGATCCCACAGCCACTGCATACACTTACTTGTAAAAACAGCTTTCAAATTGAAAATTCATCTGTTCAGGATGTATTAATCCAACATTCTAAAAGACTTTAAGCAGATGTTAAGCAAAAGAAGCTAAATAAGTAGCAACTAAATAACTAATTCAAATATGATGAAAAACAACAAAACCTTTTAAGAAAATGCACCAAGCATCCCAAATCTGAGATGTGTCTTTTCAGACTCATAAATTGAAATAAATACCCCTTTCTAAGCAAGTAGCATTGAATCTGTCATATAATCTTTAGATGGCTAATCTGGCTAGGAGGGAAAAATACATAGATTAACCTTCTGAGATCCTTTTTAAGCAATTTTATGTCTTGCATGGGGAATCAATCGTGTATGTAATCCCACTGCAGTCAACAGAATTACTTTAGGAATAGTTCCAACAAGACTTGACCCTGCATGTTGTATTCATGAGCAAAACAACAGCCAAGGTATGAAAAGCCAACATGAAACACTGAGAAGTTTATCCAGTTCTGGATCCAGTAATGCACTTCTTCAGAACATGACAGCTTTTCAGCTATCCCACCAGGAAACTGTGCTACAAATTCAGCTGTTACACTGACTCTGTCCCCAGTCCAAAGAACAACTTATAAATATTTACTATCATAAGCATATTTGCATATAGTAACTGGAGATTTCAAAGTTGGAAATTTCAGCAATGTAAAAAAATTAAAATTGCCCTTCAGTTTTCTGAAACAAGAATAATGCAATGCATGTTAACTAGCTATGAATTGTTCGATGCAGAAGTATTACACCTAATTTTTAAAAGTCCTATTTATAGAAGATGAATAGAATGGTCATTTTGGTTTCTCCAGAAATTTTCCTTACAAAACAGAAGCATGTAGGCAAGTAATTTTATCTTTTAGCCTTTCTGTTTCCAGCCTCGCTTGCACTTGACTATGTAAATATCAAAAAGATTACAGTATGCTGGGAGAGAAAGGACATAAGAGAATTTAAAAACATTTACAACAGGAATTTGAAAAAATTTCAAAGCTTGTTAAACATGTTTACCCCAGGTTCATCTCCCTGATGGACAAAGCAGTTTAGTTGCTTATTAATTTGCATTTTATGCTTATCAACCTTTTTCCTCTTTATCCATAAAGAAAATGTTTTTGTGATAATTGAAACATAATTGAACGTTAACAGAGAAACACTGTTACTGTCTTGTAATGTAGATTAGGTCCTGAGAGTAGATAAAGCAGATTCCCTCTTCTCCTTACATATGGGTTAGCATTTAGAATTAGCTATAAAGTTTAATCCGGATTTTCTTCAGTTGTGATCCTGATGGGAGCTAATATGTTAATTTATTTGCTGTGTTGCCAAAAATAGTCTCTTTTTTTGTATTACTTTAATCAAAGAAGTAATATGCCAGTTTAAAAAGCAATGCTTCAAATAGATGCTCTATTTTTCTTATAAAATGAGTTATCTTTGTCCGAGAGTTGGTTGAAAAAAAAATTCAATTACCCATTCTTGTTGTGTGTGTTGGGATTTTTTCTTTTATAGTTTCAACAAATTCATTTTTATTTCAACTCAGTAGGAAACACCCCCTGAAGTCTGTAGAGGACACCGGGTACCCAGCATCTTCAGCTGGGTGGGATTTGGGGACACAGACCTCAGACTCTACAGGTCTGCAAATCTGGGGCAGTCCCCTGCCAAAGTGCCGTGTAATTGGAGATTTCCAAGTTATGCCACTCCAGTGCAATGCTCTAGAGAGGACACCAAAATAAGGGAGTTTTGCTCCAAAGCCCAAAGAAATCAAGTTTTGAAATACAGAAATTCTCCACAAAACAGAATGTTTTTCTCTATACAGATCTGCTTAAATAGTGCAGTTTATAGGCTGTCAAATGTAGAGACCAGTTTCATTGCTCAGCTTCATTTGTAGTTAGGTTTCATTTGAATTACTAATATGAGGGTCCCGAAATCTCTGATCAGGAGCAGCTGTACAAACGTAGGTCAAGTTGTGACCATTATTTTTCATGTTGGTAAGTATATTGGCAAATACATGAGGTGAATAAAGGTCTAGTTCAGTTGCTGCCTTAATTTCTGAAGAGCTGAGCCGGAACAAGCCCTGGCCTCTGTTAGGACCACAAACCCAACTTACATAGAGAGGAGGGAAGAGAAGGCAGAAGGAACTGCCCAGCCTTCATACACTTAATTTCTTTTCTTATTCAAGAGGAAAGCAGCAAATAAATGATGACCCAGAAAGGATGCACACACTGTAGAAGAACTAGGGCAGGTGACCAGCCCTTGGTTTAGCCAAACTCCAGTGTAAGCAAAGCCACGTGTTGTGTCCTTGCTATCTCTGCACCCATCTGCGTATGTCTGCAGCAAATATCTTTGCTTCCCAGTGACAGATGGTCTCCGGGCTTCTCTTATCCAATTGCAAAAAACTTACCTGATTTTTTTTTTTTTTCAGAGGAAATACTGAAAAAGGAACTCTGCTGATCTTATCTGCATCTTGTCTGCTTATTTTCCAATGCAAGGTAAGCATATCTTGGGCTTTAATTTACACTCCAGCCTGTGCAAGCCAATCTGTGCTCACGGCACAATCAAGGATGCTCTTTAGAAGTCTGTACATACATAACGATGATGGGGAGGGCAGACTGGGGAAAACTATCTGAGGGCTCAGAAAGGTTAAGTGATCTGCCAAGATGACCCAGGTAGCATAGTGATTCTGTAGAACAACTGAGAAGTAAATTATTCTCTGGGCCTTTGAGATTTTGATTCAACTCATTGTAAAGATAAGAAACTCATTTTTACCAAATTATATGTAGTCAAAATGTAGGCAATCAAAACACAATAAAACCGATGAAAAGAACCAGTTTTCCTCACTGACTACCAACACTTAATTATTACCTTCAGTGAACAGCTCAAGAAATAAAAGATCACTTCTGAGGCAAGAAGAAAACAGAATAAGATACATGTTTATGGCTATTACGCAGAATCAGGGAAACAAAAACTATAAAGAATACTAGTGTTTGAAAATACAGAAAGATTTGAAGATACAGAAAGATACAAACACTTTGAGCTTTCATTACCTAAATGCCAGGTGTAGTTTGAAATGTAACATGAAAAGTAAATAGCATGCTAAATCACCCTGGATATCTGCTTACAGTACTTTTAATTTAGAGACAGAGTTTAGAGTACCAATAGTACTATTGTTCTGAAGTATCCCCTCACTAATGCAGAATCATACAAATACCAGCTCCCATGAGCACAATGTCATGGATTCTTTGTTGTGCCTTAGAGTCGGAGAATCAGTGTCATCTGGGTTAGAAGGGTCTCCTGAGGTCTTTAGTTCAGCCTCCTGCTCAGAGCAGGTCCAGCGACGAGATCTGCCTGGGCTGCTCATGAATTTATCCAGGTCAGTCTTGAAAAGCTCCAAGGGCAGAGACTACAAAACCTTTCTGAGCAACCGCTACCCGACTGTCCTCATGAGGAAAAAGATTTTCCTCATACCCTGTCTGAACTTCTCCCGTTTCAACTTCTGACTGTTGTCTCTCATCCTTCTGCCATGCACTGCTGTACAGAGGCTGGCTCTGTCATCGCAGTATCCTCCTGCAGGTCTGGGCCAGCTGGTGCTCCCTGAAGCCATCTCTCCTCCAGGCTGAGCAAGCCCCTGTCCCTCAGCCTCACCTTGCAGGACAAGGACTCCAGTCTCCACCCTCTTGGTGGAACTCCAAAGAACCTGCTCCACTGTGTCAACATCTTTCCTGTATTATGGGAGCGTCCAAAACCAGACACAGCACTCGAGATGTAGTATACCAAGTGCCAAGTCAAGTGGTATCATCACTTTTCTCAATCTGGTGGCTCTGCAGCTTGCCAGGACAGCCCAGGTTGCTGTCAGCTGCTGTTGCTGCCAGCTCGCTGCCTGCCTGGCCACCCCTGTCCCTCTCCTCAGAGCTGCTCCCCTGCCTGTCAGTCCCCACCTGCACTGCTCCAGGGGTTCTGCCTTCACGGGTGCAGGACAGTATTTGTCCTCACTGAATTTCACATGGCTCCTGCCAGACCATTTCCCCAGCCTGCCTCAGTCCCGAGGGATGGCAGCCTTGTTCCCTCGGTTCCATGCCATCTGCAAACTTGACAAAAGCACGCTCCATCGCCTCCTCGGGGTCAGAGACAGAGGTAAGGTCACTTTGCCCTCGTACTGATGCATGTAACAAAGCCATGACCAAACCATTTATAGAAACTTGACCCTACAAAGAAAGGCAAGACGAGGACTAAATCTAGAAACAACACTAGCAACCACACTGGATATAAGGTCAGCTTGGTCTTACTGAGGCCAACAGCAAAACGCAGCACTTGTATCAGTATTTTCTCCTTAAACAGAGTTGTAAGGGTTAAGATAAAACCAAAAGACTAACCTACAACTATGGTTTATTTCTATAACCCCAAACCTTCCTGAAAGTTAGAATATAAGCAAACATACATTTTGCATTCAATATGGTCTCACATATTTACACACTGCAAAATATATTCATATCTATAAAGATTTTTCAACCACACAAATACGTGCTTGCTGTCAAATACATGCTTGCCATTAATGATATATTCCTTCCTTGTGCTTTTCAAGGGGACATCACATTTTGTCATTGACTGAACAGTCCAATCTATAGTTTACAACAGAGTTTCAGGTAAACTTCAGCATCAGCAAAAGTTCTGGATTTGTTTATATCACCTACAGTGATTTCTTTACAACATGTAATTTCTACCCATTTATGTAGGTCTCTAATTCAGTCACAGGTAATATAAGTTCTAAAATGAGGCTGTTGCAGAACCAGAAATATTTTAAACAGATTTATTTCTAATTGACTAGATTTCATGTTGATTGTAGTCTTGTAAGACCTGATTAAGTGAATTCATTACCATTTATAATTTCATGACAGCATACTTTGGAGATTCCAGCCATGGAAATTATCACAGTCTAATCAAGATATGCAAACCAAATATGAAAGCACTTTAAAAAATTCTTGACTGAATCATGATATATAAATATTCCTAATGAAAAAATGGCATCTCTTGAACTCCAGGCATACTACTATCAGTTTCTGCCATCAAGAAAGTATTTAGTAAAAGTTCTTACTAAACACTCCATAGGTACCAAGCAGCTGCTGATATGGGGTTTCACAGTCAAGCAGCCTTTGTGATGGCCACCTACATGGGCCCCCATTTCCCTAGGAACAAAGACAAGTGATGCCCAGGAATACCAAGCATGAGAAGACTCCTAGTTTTCCATAAAACAGGCACTGGGGTGACCCTATCAGATGCACCCTTGGCTTTGCTTAACTTCTATGTTGCTGCTCAAATACTTCCACGTGTGTTGCTAATCTGAACAATTTCTATGCAAAGCTCATTTCTTAACATATCTGTTGATGCTGTCAGAGCTACCTATCCCTGCACCTCATTATAAAAGAGCAACGTCTAGGCAGCTCTGCTTACTGTGTGATGCAGCTGTGAAGGGAAGGAAATAATTAAGCCCATCATGTGAACCAAATCCTTCAGGACATACCCATTAATGAGATTTACTGAACCCACTCTCTGCTTTGCCGCTTGCAGGCATGAAGGAGGCAGAGACAGAGCAAGAAAAGCCCTCTTTTTCAGCATTAATATAAAACTAGAAATATATTTTGTTCAATTCATACTTTTAAAGGAAAGAAGCATTAAAAGGAGATTTGCCATTAGGTTTTATGTCTGCTTAATGTTCTCCCACAGATTTTACAGATTTTATTTAATCTGCCCCACAGGTTTTTTATGTTGTTTTTTTTAATACTTGCCATCACTAGCTGCCTCACTTCCAAAGTTTTCCCCAGGCCTTAATAAATTTAAACTCCTCTTCTCCACATGTTTTTTTCAGCCACACAGGAAAAGTGACCATTTCTACTCCTTTCTTATACACTGGCATTTTTACTTCATAATTTTGACACTTCCGCTGTTTCTTCCTTAGGTCACTGGGGGCTACCAGCTCCTCCCCAGGTTTTTGTATGAGATTTTGTGTTGTCTCCTATCTTTCTGCCCAACAGAACAGGCCTCTCCCAGATGATGTCTCCCAGCACAAACCTGTGGCTATTAACGTGCCTGACAGCTGCATTTCCTACCATTATAGCTTGCCTTTTCTTGCCATGCAAGGCTGCCACCACACCTCTATGAGGCAGAGCTGCACCACTGCTGCCGTGGCAGGAGGATCAGGAATGGCCCTCAGACCATCTCTTCTTGGCTGCCCCGACCCACGAAGGTACCCAGGGTCTAGGGCTGGATCCCCTTCTAACCTGGGGAAGATTCATTAGATCATAGCAAGCCAGAAAGACTACATAAAAAATAACAGTTTGCTATATTAAAAATAATAAAATATATAATTACAATATTTTGTATATCGCAATAAAGGCTGTTAAATATCTATAATTATGTAATCTTAAAAAGAAATTAAAAAACCCCAACCCTAACCTAAAGACTCAAACCCAGGGACTGGTATGTGCAGCAAAAACTTATAGTAATATTACGAAAAGCACAGAACTGGGATGAAAGTTCTATTTCAGTAACTACTCAAAGCACGTAAAGTGCAGAGTGTTTACAGCCTGTATCAAACATCACTGTCACTGCTGGTTCACACTACGGAACAGCACAGCGTGCTCAGTCATGAATGTCTGCTTCTCACATCTGCACTGACTGGGACTGCTATGAATGTAAATGGGAAACAATGAAGTTAAAAAAAAAAAAAGACTGAAAAGGTAAGCAGACACATTACACAAGCACATCTATATTTTAAACTATATTTTAGTGTTTATACATTACCCAAGCTAGTTATGAGTAGCTGTTATTCCTTATGCTTCAGACTTACCTGAAAGGTAGTTCAGCCACACACTGACAAGGCCTTTTTATTTCCCACAGACAGCTTAGTATCAGTGAGCACATAATTTAAAAATTGAGCTACTTAAGTTTATTTCCCTGTTCTTAGAATTATTTCATACATTCCCTTTCACAAACCACACTTTCACACTTCCTGTATCCAATTCAAATATGTACATCCCTTACCAGGGAGTGACAGCATGGGCTCTGATGGATTCTTTTGGTCATGCCATAGACTAAAGACCAGCCTGACTCTTGAAAAGGCCCTAACCACAACTGCCAACTAGCTTAAGCATTTCAGATGATAAAACATAATTATGCACATCAACTCAACACAGTCAAATGCAATACTTAAAATCCAAATTTGCACACCTGTTTCTGTACCATTACCTTCCTCTTTTAATTGGCATAAGTACTTATCTTTGATAGTGGCACTACCACAGAAGCAAACAGCAAATGCCTGATAAGCTAGAAATTTTTGTTGAACTGGCCTTTGAGGTACACATTATTTTTAATCTTTCTCTTATTTCCATTTCTACAGACTACTGCTCCAAATTATACCACTTCGTGTCACCACACACTTTACAGCAATCCATCTCACACATTTTACATAATTTCTGTATTTTCACTCTCCTTCCAGTGCTCATCCAAAGATACTGTTAGGAGTTACTATCTTATCTATGATCTGTGTTCATAATGGACATTAACACAGACACGTGCAGCAGCCAGTGCAAGAAAAGGCACCTTCAGTTTCTCTTATCACAAAGAAAATTAGTTTTTTAGTTTTCAGATCATACAGAAGTATCAAGCTTTACCAAAGGAAACCTAATTTTAAATCTGTCCTTTTTCTTGTTTTGTGAGTTTAAAGTTTCTTTTTTTTTTTTTTTTTTTTTTTGTTTTGCACAAAAAGTTATGTCCCCTCCAGAGTACTACCAAAATCTTTAAAACTGTTTTTAAAAGAATCATAGAAAAGATTAAAAAAAAAAAAAAAAAGATAAATATGTAGAGACTAGAAACCTTTTTTGAATAGAAAACACTGAAAATGCTGCATTCAGATAGGGTAAAAGAAAAACATATAAGAAATACAGGAATATGCTTGTGCTATATCACAAAAGGCTCCACACCGACTCACTAGTGCATCAATCAGTTCTCACCTAATTGTATGACAAGAGCATTACAGTATGAACCCTTAAAAATTCTTTACTCAAATCTACTATCAGTTGCTTATTTAGAGTGTTCTCATTAACAAATTGCTCCTAGGAAAAAAAATAGGGGGTTTAACATGTCTAATACACAAAGTATTATAACATTAGTCTACCTGCTAGTTCATATTTGAAGTATATTCAGTAGGAGGAGGAAGAGAGTTGTTACACGTGAGGATAAAAGTTAACAAGATCTGCCAGCTGTCTTCACTACAGGCTACAGTTAAGCTGCAAATTCCTCTGCTCTGAGATCACACTCGTAATCCACCCAACACTGTAAAGCAGGATAAGGAACATTTTCCTTGCTGGGGATCAAGCAGGTTTTTCAAGAATTTTTGACCACCTGTTTATTGAAATACACCTTAGCAGAATCCAGCGGACATGCAATTGAAGTCCTGGGCTGTAACTGTAGATTTGCTCACCAACACGTGTAACTTAAATGATTTCTCTACAAAATTAGCTTGACACACTTACCTGTCAATATACAGATGAGAGCGATGGCATCAAGATGAGCATCAGAATTTAGCGCTCTCTCATCTCAGATTCCTGTAAAAAATACAGAGAGACATCAGGAAGATTGACACATGCAAGAAGAAATTCAGTTACCTAATGGCCACACGATTTAAACATTTAGAAAACAGAAACACTCAAGGCACGAAGGGGATTTTGATACATTAGTCTGCAAGAGAGACAGGAAGTTTATCACACTGCAAATTCCCAACATATTCATAATGCTGTAACATAAATATTATGCATAGTTTTGCAACAGAGGAACCTGATGTAACTTCAGCCACTGCAGAGAGCTTCTGGCAGCATCAAGTCAGGGCTAAGGCAAAAATAGGCTCTTTTGGTTATCTGACAGAAGGTGAAAGATGCTGCTCTGCTGTTTCCCACAGACATCTTCTTTGATTTGTCTTGGCAAAGCACTGGGCATCCCAGGCACATGCATTTGTTCAAAAACGCAAATTTGAGCAGCAACATGCTTGCTTTTCCCCCCAAGTTCACCTGTGATGCAGAAATTATGGTCCGCTGTTTCCAGCCCTCCAAAGAGATTCCCCAAATCAGCTGACCATGCGCAGCATCACAGGCCAGCTCTCGGCACAGGAAGGGGTAGCCTAGAGCTGGCTAACTTATAAGATCTGAAGTGTGCATGACTAGATTCAAATTTTATTGCTTTCATTGAGGGGTAGAAGCTGGTGCTGAAGAAAGTCTTGTCTATCATGTATTTCTTCCTTTTACAGACATGAAGAAGGGAAAACACCAAGATTTCCATTACAAAAGCAAGTCTGACAAACTTTTTTACTTTTTGGTGTACTCTAGTGTATGGTGCTCCATCAAAAAATAATACTAGATTATGTTACACCTGTTACTTCTAACCACAATAAGATGCCTCAACAGGCACTCTCTCTTAGACACAAGAGAAGTGTAAAGCTGTCATGCAACTTCAGAAAAAATACAAAACATGACCATAAGTGAAACTAGAATTACTCAAGGATAATTCTGTGAACATCACTGGCACTACACCATTTACCCCAATATAAATAAAAACTGACTTCACCTCAAATTCACCCCTCCTTATTCTATGCTTTATTAGACCCTTCTTACTGTGCACATTCAAGTAATAGTTAATATGTACATGTATGAGGAAACATTTAAATACTTTCAGTGCATTTAAGCCCATTTTTTATTTTAAATATAGACTTTGACACATTTTACTAAAAATAAACAAACCTATCCAAAAAGTTTTGAATAGGAAGAAAATACTTACAAATCTGTCTCCAGCACCTGCATAATTCCGCACAACTATCTTACAGCAGCAACAAAAAAAGCTATTGAAGGACATTTCCCACACTGAACTGCTGTATGGTGTACCATATAGAAGTAAGCTGCATTTGAAATTAAACAGAGTAGGTTTTCCATTTTTAGAGCGGGAGATATAAATATGATCACAATTGTGAAGGTCGTAGGAAAGTTAGGTAAGGAAAGATCATCAGCTTTCTCCTAAAGCAAAAACCAGAATCCATACAAGGAAAGAAGACAGCAGATGAAAAGCAAAGCACAATCAAGTAACTAAACTAACAGGTTCTTAATCTCCCAGAGAAGGAATCAACCACTTTCAGTTTTGAACTCTTAACACACACCAGCTTTCAGTTTCTAGATGGACCCAGAGGCAGAGGAGGAAGAACTACCTGGGACTGGATACAGCCATCATAGATGAAATTTTCCAAAACTGCCCTCAAATGCTGACACATCTACACAACATACTCCAAAACCAACCTTTGTTTAATTTAGGAAAGATTTATAACTTGGTCAGTTTTGGATAGATATTGCTAAGATTTACTAAAGGTATATCCGCAGCAATAGCCTGAACCTTAAGCAAATATTTTGGGACCTTGTTGGTAAACAATACAAATAACAAAGGCAACATAAATGTTAAACATTCAGCTACTAAATACCCCACAGAAACATAGGCTACAGAAACCTATTGCAGAGAATTTTTGCACTTCATCATGGAAGAGAGGAGAATGCCAGCAGCTTGTTCTGTGTGGAGGCCAAATTCTTCTATTTAAACAAATTACCCAGTAGCAAGAGTGCATTTTGTATTTTGGATGTTATTTTTCACAGTACTCTCCAGAGCTAACCCTAAGGATAAAAAAAAAAAAAAAAATAAACAAATCAACACGACAAACTGGCTTGCCAAGAGCTAGGACAGGCTCCTTAAATGAGAGTATTTCTATATTGCAAATTCATAGAAAACAAATTAAATGGTGCCAATACTGGCTTCTTAATGAGGCTGGGTGAGGCTGCACAGTGAAGAAAGGCACCGTCACTGGAAAAGTGAGCACTTGTCCTATCTTCTGTTTCTACAACAGGATTCCCTTAACACCCATGTGCAGACAAAAATTACTGAGTTTCCTCCCAGATCCTGTTTTTTCCTCTCCTCAAGCACAGGACCAGCAGAGCAGAAGCTCCTCTTTACCTCAGAGCCTCCAATGCGACCTTAAATAAATCTCTGTGCCATGAAATCCCTCGCACATCCCTAGCACTTCGACTGCAAAAGGTTTCTCTCATGTGTGGCTGGGCAAGAGCATAGCCGTGCACAGGCTCATCCTTCAGGTGACACACCAGACACCACAGGCAACGTGCCCTTCCCTCCGTGGGAGCTCCAAGGTGGGTCTTTACATCTAATCATCCTTTACATCTTTACATCTAATCTTTTTATCACAAAGATAAAACCATAACAGATTTCTGGTCCTTTAAAAACTTAGCTGAAGTTGAGCAGTAAATTCAAAAGCCACTAGAAAGTAGGAGATGGATAAGGAAGGAAGACAGACAGCAGCATCACATAAGCCATTTTCCTTATTGAATCATCCTAAAAACCACCAAACCATTGCTCCAAACCAGAGACAAATGGTAGTTAGTTATTTCCACGTGATTCAGTGCTGTACAGTGAGGAGATCTGACATTTTTGCAGTGTGCACTGTAGCGATAGTAACTCGGTTCAGGGAGCAGTGTAGCTGCAGCCATGCAGTATTTATAGTCCTCTCTCCTCAGCTTCTTCTTGCTGCTCCTCTCCCCCCCTCCCCAGGCAAATGCCTCCCCAGCGCAGTGCGCTGCAGCTGCTTCCACTGCTGGAGCAAAGCCCTCGCTGCACCCGTCTGCTGCAGAATGAACACTCCCGAAAGGACACAGGTCAAACCTTCCCCCACATCTGGCAAGTTTCAAAATTAGAAATTTTTCTAATATTTGTATGAATTTTAACAAGTGGAATGAAAACGTCAAAATTTTCACGGTGATATGTACATTTAATGAATCTTCTATACAGGAAGATAACCTTGTTTGAGGGCATTTCTCTTATGCCTAGGTGCACACCTAGCAAAGTAAAAGCTGCTAACTAGTAAGAGCTCAAGTAAATTCAACTACTGAAGTAGATAAGCTCCTGAGCAGACAAACATGCATTTATTCTGCCAGTATTCTGACTCACACAAACACAAGTCAACAAAAATCATACAACCATATTGGCAAACTCCAGCAAATATTTCTGCATAACTTCATAGCATTATTTCAATGCCAGTTTCTGTTTCTGAACTGGCTCCCAGCTGACCAGCCAGCTTATCTGCACAGATGTCTGCACAGCCATACAAAAATATCCATCTCTGGAAATTTATGGGGATGGCACAGAAAATGGATATACTGAAACACTCAAAAATGAAGCATTTGGGAGCATTCAACTACAGGATTAGCATGTTTTAATTAATAAAATTTCAAATGACAGATTTCATTAATTAATTTAGCCTTAACTTCTCTGAACACAAACAGCCTTTTCAATCTCAGTGCTATCATAGCATCCTAAGTGTTTTCTATTTTCATGTATACAAAAATATGTCATCAACACTGAAGACCCTCTCACTTGCACATAAACTCACATTAATAGCAGCTTCTGAAATCAAAGATAATCTATACATCACTTCTACAGAACAGGAACACCAGAAGGGTTCACATGACTACAGAATACTTTACACAACCCAGTTTAGTAAAAAACTGATGAAGCAGTTCTGTTAACCTACATGGAAGTACTAACTGCTGCTTTAACAGTACACTTGTATAATTTATAGAGAACTGAAGGCACTTTGCACTGTAAGGCTCCAGGCAGTCCTTTAGTAATACTCAGAGACTCCCAGACCTTTAATACTAATAGACCCCAAACACACACACTGAATTCTCCACTTTTTTCCCATATTAGACTGAGAGCTCAAATACTGAGGCAAGTACTAGAATCAAGGCTTCTGTCTCTGGCACATACGTACATGATGGATTCAAATGTTGCTTGAGAGAGACTTAATAAGCAAACCTGGTTTTATTCCAGCTCAGCAACAAACAAAGCAACAAGCTGAAAAATGAATTTAGCAAGGGAAGAGCTATCTAAGATTGAGACACTACTACCATCTAATTCTGCCATGATATAAAGCCAAAACAAACAAAGAAAGTCTCTTCACAAAGTTGAAATGTGAAAAGAATCAGGAAAACAGTTCAGGGAAGTGGAAAAATAGTTACTTTATCCATCAGGAGAGACCATATTTAGGCATATCTTTAAAATTCAGAACAGAAAGGACTCCACACGGACCTTTTTAGAACTAAATTATGAGGTCTACAGCTGCTTGAACGCTTACTGAAATGAATTCACGTATTTGTGACTCTCTTGGTTTTTTGCTATGCTCGACTACTCTAATCTTGTTTTCCTCAGCAGTCTAAACGTTAACAGCTTAAATGTTTGTATATTGTGTGGTAGCAGAGAATGGTCTTCAAAAATGCCAGATGCTTTGCAGCCTCAGATTATTCACTACTTATGGCAGCAAGTTCATGCTAGCAGCAAAAAACAAAATATAATTCCTCTCCAAATACAGACAATATGTACCGTTAATTTCATATACACTAAAGACACAGAGAACCTCCACAGTCCCACACAGTGCCTCTTCAAAGATATTTAACAGACACAGGAAAAATGCAACATCAAGAATCTGGGCAACAAAATATGCTAAAATGAGACAAGTTAGCACAAAACCACGGATGTCCCATGTAAGTGCAAAGCAGACGTACAGATGAGATCCCTCAGCCACCCCTTCCCACCCAGGCACCAGACGGCTTCTTCCAGTTCCCTGGGCTTGGAGGAGGAGGGAAGACAAGGTACAAAGCGTGAGCAGGACATTATCCCAACCTCCCTGAGCTGTGCTCAGGGTCCCCTCACTGCCCAGTTCAGCAGATCCAGCTCATTTCCCTGATGGACTCTTGACTGGACTGTGCAACGGCAGAGGACTTAACAGGGGCTATTTTTAACTTTTCCTAGTTTGGGGCAATGTTCATGACCCTCTTGGACCTGTGTTACAGCTGACTTGATTTTACTGTCCTTTATTAAACCTGTTTCCAAAATACTTAGAAAATTTAATAGTTGTTAGACCTCACTTAGTTTCTGACCTGCATGCAAACTGCAGATCTCTTAACACCGTGGCCATGCATAATGCATAAGGAATTGTGCATGGTGAAGTTAAGAATATATGCAAGTCCCTTGCTGAAGTGACACACTTTGTCTCGGCTCCACAGCCGCACAAACTGAGCACTGCTAGCCAGAAGATTATGACCTCTTGCATTTGGAAGCTAAAAGGGGTGTGCGGTGCTATAGCATGAGCATATGAAGCAAAACCTTCTTGTGACAGCATAAGCCAGGAATCTGCATATTTGATGTATGAAGCTTGATTAGCCTCACTAAATGTGTAGTATAGTAACCCATAAGTAAATGAGTTGATATAAATATGAATCTATCAGGATCTGAGAAGACCCAAACTTCGCTATCTCACAATAAGATGAATGTATCTAGCTGATCCGATTTAGGCAGAATTCAGGGCTTTCATACAAACATTCCCACTTTTAAGTAGAAAACAAATAGTCAGGGGCTTTAAATAGGACAAGCACAATGAGAGGCAAAAATCCTTCCCAAACTCAAACCGGTACTGGGCAGTACTGCTGCCCAAACAGTCTAGCAGAACTTCAGATCCAACACGTCATTGTGCAGCTTTACAACATCTCTCAAGTACAGAAGCTATAGTAGGAACCCTTAGGGCAACAGGTTTTGAGATTTCCCTCCCCCTCTCAAAGTGTGACAGCCATATATTCACACCATACCACTCGGCTGCTGGTTTCTCTACCAGGTTACTTAGTGTGGTATAACCTTCATTACAAAGGTCCCTTTAGGGAAAACACTGAAGAGTCAGCATCAGAAGAGCCTGCAAGACATTTAAATAGCAGTTGTAGTCCAAACAGTTGGACTGACAATCACCTGAAGCAGAGCATAGTTTAATTTACATTATGAGGATTCTTGAGACCTCTGAGCGTGGCAGCAACTAAGGAGAATTCAAATACGAAGAGACAACATGAAGCAATTTTGTCACCTGGCACTTCATTAAGGGACAGTCCACAGCCACCAGAACAACTGCAGTACATGCAATACTCTCAGCATTAAAAGTCAGGCTCAGGAATAAAATGTACACTGCCAACAATCCTTTTCAATCGCAAAAAAATATCTGGATGTCTTGCTATAGTCTACATGAAACCTATCCAATGCCTACATTCAGTATTTCCAAAATTAAACATTTTCACTCATAAGGTTATGGAGACTCATATTACTTGGAAAACCATGTCATATAAAGAATAATATAATTCCAAATAGCTTAAATTCTGAGTTTATGATAATGAAACAAAGGCTAGAATCAAATCCTGCAATTTTTTTGCCTGTTTGTAGCAAGTTAAAAGAAATGTTCAGTTATGGAAAGAAAAATACCTCCTTCCTATGCTTATCTAAACATAAAATAGTAATATAATTAAAGTAATAAGTATTACTGCAAATTACAAGCAATCAGTGATGAAAGAAAAATGTGTCATCCTCAGTTCATGGCTCATAATTATTTCATTTCCCGAATACTGCAAAATCTGTGATAACTAATAAATAATAAAAGCTTTTTGAAAAGCCAGAAGGTGCTCACCTTGGATGTAATTTTTCATGTAACTCATCAGATCTGTCCAACTCAATGAAGTCAATACTAAATTCTGCACTGCAAAATTTCTACTCTTCTGTTCTATGAGAAGGTGGACAACTTAGATTCACAGAAAGACATGTACCCATTTTCTACCTACACCTGTAACTGGATTTTAGCCTTAACTCAAGGGACAACCTGTCAACGGTATTTAAAAAACAAAAGCAAGCTGATTGGGTTTCAGATCTGGACACTTCCAAAAGGTTGTGAATGTTACTGGCTATTGACCAAAAAGAAAACAACATTTTCAAAAAGTGAATGAAATCCACAGATTACAGTTACCTAAAAGAAAGAAACAGCTTCAGTCTACTCAAACTAGCAGAGTGCTGTTACCTGCCATGCTTTCAGCAGTCCAGATGGCATTTTATTTACATGTACCTTCTAAACAATCATTGCTGAGTTGTGGAAACACTTGTTACAGTTTTGACAACAGGAGGGACATTATTCCCCCCCATTATAAATCACAAATCTCTGAGGGCAGCTGCAGCCTCTGTTTCTCTATCATTCTCTTAAAGACCAGAATTTTAGTGAAAGATGAGATTTTATTAGCTTTCCTGGCTGAGCTATGGTAAGTGAAGAGAGATGAAAGATGAAGTAATGGAGAGAAACCAGAGTTGTGGCTGACCTGCGCAAGGAGACCCAACCTGCTCTGAAGTAAATTATTC
Organism: Athene cunicularia; assembly: GCF_003259725.1. NCBI lineage: Eukaryota > Metazoa > Chordata > Aves > Strigiformes > Strigidae > Athene > Athene cunicularia. The sequence goes on from NW_020799103.1 coordinate 9,070,423, forward strand.
AGCTGCCAGATCCTGCCTGTAACTCCAGTGATGTGAACACACAGGTCAATCCATTCCCATTCGGTGCAGTTTATTGGCAACACATTTAAACTGGTGTAAGAGGATGGGATTGTTAGCATTTGGGGGGGGTAGGTTAAAAGTTTGGTTGAGAAAAACATTTTCCATTGTCAGAAGAAATAAGCTAGTTTATATCATCCTAGCAGTATTTAAAGGAAATAGAAATGCAAGATAAAATGCAGTGATATATTTCAAATAATTTGATCAACCTGCCACGGATTATTAAAACTGTTCTTACCAAAGTTATTATGACAGCCATGTCAATAATATAGAAAACATTTGTGCTATTTTAAAATTTTGTTAAGGTTTAGCAAGCAAATCACCATGCATATAGCAAGCTACAGAGGTGAAGAACTGCTGCCACATATCTCAAGAAAATTCATCAGGCCTAATTAATCTCATGTCTCTGCGTTGAGAAAATTACAAGCAAAACAAACAAGGAAAAGTGAAAACCACACAAAATACAGGTTGTTCAGCTTATCCCAGATCACCAGGGATACATTTTTCTCGTTTCATTAACACGGCACAAGGAAAGATGCCCTTTAAATGAGCAGCGTGTGAGCCTTTCCTTGTAGCTGATTCCAGGCAGGCTCCCGGAGAGCGTTTGCCTGCCCAAACGCAATCGCTCAATTCAACAGCATCTGGGATGCAGCTTCCTAATCTAGCCTTGAATTTACTTGTGAAATGTGGTGAGCTGGAAGGGAACCAGATGAGGAGATAAAACCACAAGAAAACACAAGCCTCATAACGCGCTATGATCACAGTTTACAATGAATGAGACTTAACAGTGTAAGTAGGTATAGCAAGTAACAAATCGTTGCCATGAATTTTTTCAGCTGCCTAAACAGGATTATTTCCATATATGTTGGAGAATATTCACCAAGATTAGACTCGTTTGTATTACAACACGTGTTTATGTGCTTTAACACAGCTGATATGTAGAGCGGAAGCAGATCTTCAGCATCTGTACCAACAATACATTGTCTTAAATGAATAGTTTTACTCTAGGACAGGATTCTCTTCCTTCCCTTATGAATACAGATAACAAACAAACAAGGTTCAGTGAAACTGGAACCCCAGAAATGGGAAAATATCAAAGCTTTCCACAGCTTACAAATTCCTAAGTCTCTGCACATTTTGGATAGCCACATACAAGCAATGCATTAAGATCACAATCTCACTTCAAAACAACCAGGTATCATTTTTGAGTCTCATTAACAACCCACCATCCCCAGGGAAGTCACTGTTCCCAGACAAACACATCTTCTCTGATAAAGGGATGGGTGAAAGGAGAATAGAATTGACAGATGTACACGGATCTCAGTGGAGATCACAAATAAAACCTATGCCACTCAACCAAATTATGCAACACTTATTTACTTCTGTTGAAAATACACTGAAATTTACATGACAAAAGAATTACAGCAGGAAAAGAAAACCCTAAAAGGCAGCCTTGGACATTTTATGTAAAGGATGCTTGGCTCCAGCTGTCTCCAGTCAAGCACCCGTGAGACACAGCTGCACTGTGCTGCCTCTCCCTCACAAAACCCATCATCCCTGTGACGGCGTTACCTGTGTTTGCATGCCATGACTGATACTAAGACAGGAGCTTTGGGCTGGTGTGTCAGTGATGCATCGGTTCTACTCTCTGCAGTAAGTTTTTGTTGCAGGGGCACTGGGTTCTGGCAGGCAGCTTTGCACCAGTCCATCCCCCATGCTGCACAGTTGCACCTCCTTCATGTGGACACTGGCACCTCTGTTCTAGAGACCCTTGTCTGGCTTTTTCCTACTTACATGCTGTGTATGCCACGCAAGATGACTTGGCCCATCTATTATCACCATATTGAATTTAAGGTTTGCTGACTCAGGTTCTGTGAAGAAGTAAAAAGTACTGTCCCTTCTCCAAATCACCACAGAGGTATTTAGCACATTAGTGGAACTTCATTTATTAATACCAACAAACCATCTGAGCCATAGATATAAAATCCTGGCTCATATAATATATTGCAGTAAATGGTTACATCAGGCATCAATTTATTTATTTGTTTTCCAGAAAGGATCTACTGCACAGAACCACACAGTCAGCTATTATTTCCACAGGGGATATATTCAGCACTGTATCTCTACTCACAGTATGAATGTAGTTCAGCGTCTTCAATTTTTACAAACTTGGATCTGTCCAGAAGATAGAAAGTGTAAATACAATTAAAGAAAACACGTATATTTTTCCCTAACTTTCAAATATGAGTCACGCTGCCTTTTGTCATGTGTTTCTTATATTCACAGCTTGTCCCTTTCCCTGGTTTTAGCTGCCTATATACTGGTTAATTAGCCTTGGCCATGTAACCTAGTTTCGTTATCCACAAATTTGTTTGTTTAACCCCATAAATACTATGAAGTAATATAATACTAAGAAAATTTATCCCCCCAAAATAAGGTATTTAAAAAGTCATATATACCTATAAAATGACACTGAGCTACTACAGATCAATCAGCTCTATAAATATGTAGATTGCTATATGGGAAACTGACCTTCCATGCAGAAAAAATAAATGTTAATATGCCTCAAAGCAGTATATGGCCATGTAGCCTGCTAAGTGAATTCAAATATTCATATACACAGAGTAGTTGTAACCTCTGTTTGAGTGATCTTCACCCTGAGAAACAGAGTATTTTTATTTAAATGCAATCTCAGACAGAAATAACCCTTCCCTTCCTCTCCCTGAAAATACAAGGTGTACATCTGTCAGGAATTAAGCAAAGCTAATGCTTCCTGGTGTCACCCTGACCTAAGCTACACCTCCAATGTGCACCTTAAAAAGAAAGAACTAAGTATGTGAAACTGTGAAGAGCACATTTGTGGGTGCGAAATACAAAAATACTTGTTTACTGAAAGATGTACATGGATTCCATTAAGCCATTCTTTAACCTCTAGGTGACTGAGTGTGCTTTTCTGGCTACATGGAAGAAAAAACAAAATCAGGGAGCACAAAATAGCTGTAAAAGCTACTATTGGCAATAAGCCCCAGAGTGAGATCTGAGCAGCCTGACCTCTCTGAGCTATCCTGGGGGATTCCCAAGAGAGCTCTTCTTCCAAAGAACAGCTCTGGGTCCTATTTCCTACAGGGAAGGAATCACTAATTGCCTGCGGAGATACATCAAACAGCAAAACTTGCATCACTCTCTGAGTGTTTCTTCAACAAAGTCTAGGATAAGTCTGAAGGGAGGAAAGAAGCTGGCAGCAGGAAGCAACAGGAGAAAGTGATGACTGGGTAAGAAAATGGCAGCTCAGATATGAAGTTGATAAATACAAAGTGACATTGGCAAAAACAGCTCTACACATACAGCAATGGAAATAGAGCTAATTACTGCCATTCAAGACAGACAGTATTTTGCAAATGTCAGTTTTATGTGCTGCATTCTCAGTAACTAGAATATTAGAAAAGAACTAAAAAATAAAAGGTAAGTCACATGAAATGCAGGTCCTGGCCCTATTCTTTGCTCATCTTCCTCCACTTCCTTCCAGTCTTGAAAGGACTAGGGGGGAACTAAAAAACATACAGATAGTTGGCCAAAAAAATAAATAGAGAAAAAAGTTAGCATGCATAAAGAAAAAAGATATATTACAACTTTTTAAGCCTGGGAAAAGTTTACTGAGAGGTATGTACCATCACAAGTGCCTGTAGAAAAGGAGCAGAGAATTTCCTACCTCCTCTAATAAAAGGAGAAAACTTCGTATTTCAAAACACATGATGAAGCTGAGGAACTCACTGCCATAGAATGCCATAAGTCACCAAAGCTCAGCATGTGTTCAGAGTGCAACTGAACACATTCCTGGAGAAAAACCTGTCAAGGTCTCTGAATCTACCACGTCACTGCCTCAGTGGGATTACTGGCCACAGCTTCAGCTGAGAGAGATACCCTGAGCATTATGGCAAAGCCAAGAATCTAACCTATCCAATGTTATCTAGCCAAAATTTAGTTTGGTACCATATTAAAAAGCCCACCCGCCAAAGTCCAGTTTGGTTGCACCTACCTTGCACTGCAAGTCTGCTGTCTCTACCTCCCACCTCCACTTCTTCCTGAACAGCAGTGAGATGTGCGTGGATGCCATCTACACAGCATCTCAACTCTGAATCACACACTCATACTTTCTTATTGGTATTACGAACATTGTAACATCGCCAATCACAGACAAATCAGAAGAAATTAATACAGCACCGAAAAGGCATACAGAAATCATCCTCTGGACATTTAAATTTTGGAAGACGCATGGAAATTACTGGGATGGAAATTATAACTACTTGATTATTAGTAGGAAACAGAAAAGTGAATAAACAGTATTGAGGGGAAAAAATAAGGACTATGTTTATAGCAGTATTTTTCAGATAAATCTTCAGAGGACAAACCACAGGAGTATTTCGCATGCCTCATTAGTACCAATAAATGAAAACACAATAGTAAGCAACCCGAATTAAGCAACATCACTAAGTGCTAACAGAATCAGTTGTTAATGGCCTATTAGCATCATAATTAGCAAATTGGATATTTATGCTTGTTATCTATCATTCAATTTGCAAACAATATTTGTGAATAGCTTAAAACACGTTATCAGTAAAAGTTCATCAAGTCTGCCAATGACAGTTCCACATACACATAATCCACTACCCTCGTGATTCTGAAAACCTCAGTTCTTTTTGCACTCGGCCTTCTCCTCTCCAAACTGAAGACACAGCTTCTTTATTCTCCCTTTGTATCTCGTCCAACTCCACCACATCCCTCATGAGATGCAGATACATAATATTAAAGAATTATATCATACTAAGTGTTTACATAACAGAAAAATGATGCCCTCAGTCATCTTCTCAAGACCTTCTTTTTCACACCTAACACAATACAGATCTCTGAAAAAATCTGCATTCTTTAAAACTAGAACTTGTATGTCACAGCAGGTATTGGTATACAATCCAGCCTGCCACGGCACAGCTGACACGGAGACATCCAAGACCCCAAGAATACAAATCACATGCCAATGTGAGTCCACCAAGTAACTGTTCTGTGTGCAGGCTACATGACTGGGCTTGAACTAAACCCCCTCAGGGCCAGAATAGGATATACTGCAATATATTTGCCCTTAAAGTCTTGCCCCCTTAAAGTCTTTCCCTAAGCATCAGATACACATCCAATATAGACTTTGTTTAAAAAAACCCAAAACCAAACAACTTTTACTCTTATTGACCGCACTATATAAACTGCTTTAAACAATGTTATCAACATCCCTGGGAGGCCTTTTGCTGTTGAAGGACCACACAGTTGTACATGAATGATGTAATTTGATGCTTCAGATGAGACTTTCAAGGTTTTGTCTATACTTCTCTCAAACCTCAAGTGTACTATTTTACTTATCATCTCAAACCTATATAGCCTAGTCCCCTATTACAGCACTGATCACTTCTGTTCAACCCTAAAATAAAGGATACAGTTACAACATACTTAATTGTTGCTTATTAAAGGGCAGCCAGCATTCGTTCGTGACAGTCGCTATAACCAGGTCTAATGCACGCATCCTACAGTTGCACACTACTCTTTCTCCTTGCACAGCTTAAGTCAGAATAAGCCCAGAAAGCTCAAAGGATGGTAAAGTTTGACTGTCAGCTTCATTGCCCTTTGGCTCCTCTAGTTCTAGGACTATTCTTCAAGGGGACGAGTCCTTCTTCCACCCACACCCAGCCCTGAGAGATAGCTGGCCCATCTTTCTCTTTCCCATGCTTGCCAGGCCTGTTAAATTTCTGTGGAGAATGGGAGAAAACTTTTATCAAAGTCTCTGGGAGGTTACAACTCCCTTATCACATGGCCACCACTGAAATTTACAACAGCAATCTCCACAGCAATTCTGGAATGCAACCCAGTAAATAAGATATAAAACAAAGTCTTTAAAGTTGGGTTTTTTTTCCCTGGCAAGGGATAAAGTGGATGTGAAAGCTCTGGGTAAGACAAACTAAAATCTAACTTACAGATTTCTTTTGCCATAAAAATTCTAAAATCCTATTGAACCAACCTAACTTTGTTTGCAGCTTCTTTTTGGGAGTATATGCCAGTAGAAGTAAAATAACATTTACTTTCATAGCACTAAAAATCAGCAGTTCTTCTGCACGCTCCTCTGATCTGAAGTTTAAATGTACTACCCAAAACCCTTGTACCTTTCTAATACCTGATTTGGGGATCATTGTCATCACTGTGACTTGGTTAAAGAAAAAAAGTTCCCCATACACACATAACTGTCAACTGCTTACACACAATTTTATTTTCACTCATTTTGAAACACATTTCAACCTTTTCAAGAAACTGAAAACAACTGCTTCTAGGCCACCACACTGCCTTCTCTTTACAGAAACAACAGTGTTTTGCAAAGGACAGACCACCTTAACAACATTGTTTAGGAGACCTCACTGAACAGGCAGGGCAACACATTCCATCATGACCTAAAAAATCATGATGATCTTTGCAATGAAAAAGTAGTACATGGAAAGGTAATTTCAAGCATTCCGGTGAGTTTTATATATTGCCAAAAGTGACAACACGAAGAACGTCGCCATCTACCTCTGAGCAGCTCCAGCCAGGGAACGCAAAGAACCAGCTGGCATTCCTCTGACTAAGGAACTGATGGGTGCACATAGGGTATTTCTTAACTAGTGCAGTGACTCCTCTGAAAGCATTATAAATCAGTGAGGCTGTCAGGAATATACCACACTCTGACCTTTTTAAGAGAGCCTGAATTAAAAGTGTGTCTCCATCATCAGCCAGTCCATTAATTAAATGATCCACAACCAGAAACTAGATCAGGAATTTACACCTCGCTCCAGACGGGGCTACATGTTCTTTTAGCAAAATGCTTTACACTAATGAATAAGTGATTTTGGTCTCTCACACACAGGTGAATTAATGAAGAAATTTTGGAGAAATGATTAAGTGATTATCACCAGTAGAAAAAACTAGTATGTAACATTCAGTGAATAAATTCCTTCTGGAAAAATAAATTCAATTACACTTTCTCAGCTTCATAAACTATTTACCAGCAAGCTTTTAGATGACCACTTCAAGCAGATTGAGTATCAGGCAAATTAGGACCAAACAGACATCAAGACGGTGTTTAGTTCATTCTCTGCCCCTAAGCAAGGTAAAACAGACCTAGGTATATGCCAACAGGTATCTCTTACTTGTTCTTACAAGTGTTCAGTGACAAAGACTCTACAAGCTCCCCAAGAAGTCTGAAACAAAAATAAGCATTAACCAAATAACCCTTACACACAGGTAGAGTACAAGGTATGGCATCCCTTGTACAGCCTCTCAGACTTCCACATGGCAGAAATATCAAGTATACGAGATAGCCGTGAAGCAAAAATATACAAAGTGAGGGGTTTTTTTTCCTGCAGACAATTGCAGCCAATATTTATTGTTACCTAATAAACTGCCTTCAGCAGTTACATGACTGTTTTTCTTAATGCATGATAGCATTCAAGTATTTCATATGAATTTATTAATTCATTTTGAAAGAACATTAGCATGGTCTGAACTGACAAAATTATGCCCATATTTTATTACAGCAGGATTGTATATACTGATTGCTTTCTCCAGCTCCACTGCTGTTTTATTTTTTTACATTCCATTTAAGCCAGACAGCTTTCAAGGCAAAACCAATGTTGTCTACAGTACATAGCAGGACGAAATGCCACCTGTTTAACAGCTCAAGGTGCTACTGAACCACAAATATTTTTGTATATATTTGCAACTATCAATGCAACATTTGTATACACTTCGTGAGAAAATGATAAAAATATTCTGTGAGTGAAGCACAGGGACTGAGCACAGTGAAATGTAACACGTTTAGAAGATCAGAAGTTGCACATCAGCCAGAAGTGCCCAAGGGGACCCAAGCTCTCCCACTGTCGTGATTCCACAGACTCAGTGGAAAGCGAGCCTAAAGCAGGAATTAAATTCATTTTTGTTTCATATTGAGCTTTATTTTCTTGTTTTGCATCTGTGAATCTGATTCTACAATCACAGGAATTCTTTATTACTCAAGGAAAGATGTAATATTTACATGGAAATCTGAAGTCCTTATCTCTTTATCCACTGACATATAAACAAATATCTAGAAAACAATTGATTTCGTTCACTCTTCTGGTCACCAGCTGAACAGATGCCTTTCAGAGATGACCTATTTAAAGGTTGTATGCGTGATGCTTCTCTCTCTATAAACTCTTCAAAGTTTTATAATTTTTAGCTACTTAGAGAGATTACAATATAAACTGTTTACAAAAAAAAAAAAAAAAAAGAAAAAAAATCACAAATTTCCAAACCGAAAAGCTACAGCTACCATCTAGCTCAAGTAGTTTAAAAAAAGGAGAGAGAGAAAGAGATTAAAAAGTAGTTTTCAAAGTGAGAGATGACAGAACTGGAGAGAAGTCAAAATATTGAACAATAATTTCATGAACAGTTCATCTGTAGCCAAATGTTAAGAGGGAAAAAAGAAAGAACAACAATTGCAACAACACTGTGGAGCAAGGCTTGGGTTAAAGTAACACTGATGTGCAATATAAATTACAAAAGGCAATCAATTAAGACTATACTTCATGGGAACATAAGGAAATGTTGGTATCTGAGAACCTGAGTACAATATTATCTTCAGTTTCAGATAAAAATGGTAGAAATTTACGTATCAATAAATGTTAATATGACGAATATACTACTATACATGTCATTTTGTACTACATAATATTCTATTACTGACTAAAATTAGTAAGCATGACGAAACTGCACAAAAAAGTCAGCATGCATTTTCTGCTAAAAGTTATTACCGAGAGCAAGGAACATTGCTAAGCTGCTACATTCAGCATAACTGGCATTGCGTTTTTGTCCCATATGATTTGGCAAATAAGGGAGATTTGCAAAAAGGGAAGCAAAAAGTAGTTTGATGAGTTTGATTTCATGGAGTTTTACACCTTTGTCAATCTGGTCTCATGTGAGAAAAGTTTCACAGAAATCTTCAAAGTATTAGTCCCGTTTTGTTGACAGAAGAGAGAAGGTGGTACCAAATGGCTGGATCACCACAGGAGAGGAAGCTTCAAGGAAATGTTCACATTTTCAGTTGAATTTTTAAGAAGTTCAACCTCTTTCTCTTTTCTGCCTTCAAAACATAAAGAGGTTTGTATTTCAGGAACTCATTAAAAATGAAGATCGTGTCGTCAATAGAAGGGAAGGCGGAAAAGCCATCAGACACAAGAATGCTGTTGTATATAGACATTTGGGATTAGAAACATAATCCACTGGAAACCAAATAAACAGTGCCACACTATGATCCAACTCCATGGGATATAAGCCACTGCACTGCCATTGCACAGCTTGGAAAAGGTATCATTCTCCTCAGGAGAAAAACTGAAGAATACAATGTTATTGGAATATCACAAGAAGGGGAACAGGAGAAAGGAGAAGCGTAGAAAAGCAAAATACTACCAGGGACCATTTTTTTGTAGTATGGATCTTTTAGGGACCTTGTTATACTTTCCTCCATGTGGCCTTTAAATGCTGCTTCACAGTGCCTGCTCTTTGCATTAACACTTGATATTTTGCCATCGGTTCCGAGGTGGCATAACTAAACTGACTTCAGCAGAGCTGCTGACACCAGCTGAGGATCTCAAAGTACATAAAATAAACACTTTTGTTCCTCAAATGTTTTTCATGGGTTTTGAAGTCTAAAAGTTTCACGTTGCTTTATTCTACACATTCATTTTACAGATGACTGACAAGCTAAGCGGCATTCACAGTGATAGAAAAACATAACTTTTCAAGCCTGACTGTAAAAGTGCAAAGGCCAGAGTAAAAAGCAGAATTTGTGAAAAGCTAAGTTCTTTCATTTCATTTCAAGTTCTTCATTTTCAAGTATTTGTTTAGAGGTAATCTTCGCTACCAGGTAAACACTACACTGATGGCAAGATGAAGCACACTTTTCTCATTCACACAGAAGGGGCAATTTAAAAAAAAAGCAAAAAGCATATTTTCCTTCTGTAATGCTTTTTCATCAGATGGAAAAATGGTAGGTTCAGTTCAGTTTTGCAGGTGGTGCTTGTGGTATTTGCAAAGCATAGATAACACCTCAACTACAGGCTGGTGAGCTGGGAGACAGCAGAGGACAAACCATGAAGATGGTGCGCAGTGACTACCAGCACCCATGGTAGCTGGGAGGAAACCTCAAAACTAAGGTCAGACTGCAGGAGGAGAGGGACAGCTGCCTCTCACCAGCTCTCACCCCTCACACAGTTGTAGCTACGCAGAGGACAGCACTGGGGGGGATCTCAGACTTACAGCTGAGGGGAAGAAAACAGATTAAAAACAGCATCCACAAGCGTGAGACAACTTCTGTGGGGTAAAAGGCCAGGGAGGATATTTGGTGCCAACCTTGAAATTGTTCTTCCCTCGTGTGAGAAGCCGGCCCCCCCCGACCCTGTATGACCTTACCTCACACCTGGGAGCAGAGCTGTTGGTAGGGTGGCTGGCACCTGCAAAGGTGAGCCTGCAGCCCGCTGCTCCCTCCTGCTGGGCTTGTGCTTTCCGATCAGGAATGGATGGATCAAAGCGGATGAAACAGGGCTGAAAGTGAGAAATGGGAAAAGCATTACATTACTGTGGGTTGTTGACTTCCCAAGCAGGTTTCAGGCCCATTTTAGAGTGAAGTTGGAGAGCGGAGTGGCCAGCCTTCCACCTGGAAGCTCCTCAGTCCTCCCCTCTCAAGCCTGAGAGCCACCAGAGCACAAACACAGACCTTTCTGGGCTCCAGCAGCCAGCTCTGCCATCCCTGCCAGGCAGCCAGCACTGTGAGCTCAGGTGGGAGAGAGAAACTCACCCTTGCAAAGATGGCTCCTTCTCTATTCACCACTGAGGGCACCCGAAAAGTTAGATGAAATGAAACCAACCCTTAGTTAAATGTATTTTAAAGCAGTAAAGCCCTGTAAGCCATTCAGTGCAGGCCACAATTTTGCCTTGGTTCCTGGCCCTGCTTCACGAAAGCAAGCAGTGAAAAAAACAAAAAAGGTGTCTTTTTGCTTGAGTTCTCATCCTGATCTCTGCTCTCAGGAGCCCACAGCTGACACATCTTGCTGATCCTAATACGCATTACATGCTTGTGAACTGCAGTTGCCTGCAGCAGACAGGTAGACAAGCCTTGTCTACCAAAAAGCACTGCCATTTCATTTTGAACTTCTCAACCTCTTCAGGTCTAATCTGAACAGCCTATCAGTACGTGATAGGAGATGGGTGATAACTCAGCTGAACTAGGTCTTTGGGTACACAGCAACTTTTGTTGCTTCCACGGCAATTCCAGCTTCTGAGAATCAATACAAGACATTCTTACTGAAAAATACATAAAACAACAAGCAGTAAAGTTAAAAAAGAAATAATGGGCCAGCAGTCACCTTTTTTTTATTATTATTATTCCTAGGAGCAGACAATGGGTAACAAAGTATATGTGACCATCAGTAGTAGAAAAGGATATTATTTTCCTGCTTAGGTTTTTCAGGCTAGAATATGCTTCAGAAAATCCTATCTTAATATTTCCTGGAGAAGACAGAAATTGAACAGTCCACTGCACTGATGGTAGAATAATTCTACAGTCTCACTGAAGTAATGTATAATAACAAAACTAATAACAATATGCTACACCAAAGTCATGTCCTATGAGAATATTGGCTAACTGGATAGATATCATTTAAGAGAGACATAATGTTTCAAAGAGCTACAATCATTTAGAACATACTTAAAAATCTATTTTCAGATATAGTGGCTACAGATACGTATACAAGCCAGAATAAATTACTGAGCCAAATTACTGAGCTTGCTACAGTGATGGCATGCTGTAAGGGGAACCTACTTGGAAAGCAGCTGGTCTAAAAGAGCTAGTGGAAGATTTCCAGAGGTCAGTTACCTGTCAGTTTAAAACCTACTCTTACCGCTAACATCGAAGCTGTAAGGGCATGTCCTGGGAGAAACCCAAAGGCTGACAAGTGGCACAAGTTTTATTACACTCCCTTTTTCATCAGATCAGGTCTTTTGCAAGTCCCTCTCCAGACAGGAGGCGAGTGGTAGCAGGAGGTCTCTGATCCCCCCTCTCTGCCTGCAGTGTGGCAGTGAGGCTCTGATGGGAATCCCTCCCAGTTTGTAACTTCGTAAGGGGCATTATATGTGGAGGAACTCGACTCTTTTTGATTGAAAAAAAATCTCCCTATGTTACAGTGCTCAGTAAGACATTTGAAAATAGTGGGCAAATGGAGAAACGTTATTACACACCAATTTTAACCAAAATGCAATATGGTTTCCAGTGACACACCCTATTCACATCTCTACAGGAAAAGCTGCTTTCAAAATACACTAGTAACATCAACATAATTCACTAACAGCCTACAGTACACCACAGTTTCTGCAATCAGTCCTCCTTTTAAAATAGAATGATGGGATCTGAGCACAGGCTTTTCTCATTACAAAAGCATTTTTTTGTACCCAGAAAAGTTTTATCTCAAATCCTTTAATTATATGCCTAGTTTAATTATAGCCTACATTTTGGTTAAAAATTAGATTGGAGATGGTGTATAGCACACTGTCAGTGACCCCTTAAGCTACCAAGCCGACTGGTCAAGATTTCTTACCAAAACAAATCTGAGAGGAGACACTTAAAATGTTTCCCAAGGGGCGAGTAACTTAGGTGTAAGTCCAGCTGCAGAACTGACTAATCACAACTTTTACAGCTTAATGAAGAAACTGAACACTAGTTCAAGCAGAAATGCAGAAAACCAAAGGATGTATCAGAAGCTAAGCTAAATTTGGTCAAGAATTTTACATTTCTTACATGCTGGGAAACAGAGGTATTAATTTTCACCACCAACAGATCCTTTTACCAGCAGGATTAAATACATGACATTTCAAGGACTTTTTCTAACACTTCTTTTGTTGCCTTTTCCACTGATTATTTTTACCTATATGTCCCACATGAAGGTCAGCAAACACTTTCTCCCTGGTTATAATTAACATAATACAGCACCTTAACTGTGCTAGGCTTCACTCTTGGTCATCACGCTGCATCTCTGCTTCTTTAGTTTCTACCTCCTTTGTTCTTTTTTCTCACCTACCCTTTTTTCCCCTCAGTACTCTAGTCGTGCTTCATTCCAGCTGGTACAACCCATAAGTGACCGTCGGCTGTTATAAATGACTTAACAATGTGAAAGGATGATCTGCAGAAGTCACAAACTATTCAAGACACACAGCATCTTCTTGCATCCCCAGGTAAAAGTCATGACAGTGGAATGGCTGGATGATTTAAAATATTTATACTGAAATATTTAAATTAACACAGATTCATATTAACACAATTTTAAGATATAAATATTGCATCATTTATATTGCAATATTTATATTAACACAAATTAAAGGAGTATCTTGATAAACAGAATGACTGTTGAACATATTCTCTGTTATACTCTGATAATTAAACTTTAAAGCTTAAACTGCTGGTTTCATAGCTTCACAGTCGGTGTTGAACATAAAAATACCCCTTAACTAACTGTTTATCTGAGGTTCACTTTCAAAATTTACTCAAGACAGAGTAAATATTCTCAGTTTGTAATTGAAAGGATGTTAGTCCCAGAACTGTATTTCCGTAACTACTGCATCCTCATTACGATTCTCAAATTTTGTCAAGCACTTGCTCTGTTGATATTTTGTCAGTAAAGATTAATTAAAAAAAAAAAGCACATGTGCACTATGAATCTGAAATTGCAACGATGAACCGGTGTACATGGCTAAGCATAATGGTGTTACCAAAATCAGAGGCATTTAGAATCCAAAAGTAGGAACGAAATGGTTTAAATAAATTACATACAACCCTTCTACATGTATGTGCAAGAAGAATTTCAGAAGAATGACACCACAGGTCTTGAACATTACGGCTACAACTTTACTAGTAAACAAAATAGACCAGAGATTGTTTATGCAGCTTGCCTGCACTCTTGCTAGCATGTTTTTTGCCTGCTCACCCCAGGATCCCAGAGAGTGAGTGACTGGGCACAACTGGGGCACTCAAAGACACCAGGCACCACCCTGACAGCCAGTGTGGTCACTGCCCGTCCCTTCTGGAAAGAAAGCAAGCTCAGGTGTGCAGGAAGGAGCTGTGCCATACCATTTGGCCTCGGGACGGAGAACAGCCACTGGTCTATTTTATTTAATTGTAAAAGCATGATCTGGTGCCTCTAAGAAGGTGTTGGCACAACACGCTGCATCATTCAGCACCCCCTCATTAAGCATCCTATTGCTCAGCCATGCACAGCTATCAAGATCCTCACAGCACACTCCCACTGCCAGGCACAGTGTGTGTTTCCCCATAAGCTATGGCAGACCCCTACACACAAGAATAAATGCCCAAGAGTGAACATGGTGCATCGTTTTCCTGTGCTTCTCTCCACCAAAAAGACACAGTAGCCTAGCTGGTTTCTAGAAACTTAGCAGCTTTCCAAAAAAAGGTTTTGCTTGGGTTTAAGTGAGAGATTGTATACTGTTTAATTCTAATAAGGAAATTTCTTAGAAACAATGCTGGCATGAAATACAGCTACTGTATCTCAGACATCAGACAGAAACAAATGTGTCATAGTTAAAATCTATCAAAATGCTTTTTCAAATATAATTTAAACTTAAATCTGATCCACAGTTTGCCTTATGTTTTCTCTCAACATTTAGAAATAGGTCTTTATTTGTATCAACAGAAATGCTGTACGCTGTTTTCCCCTTCTTGAAAGAAAAGACATGTTAAAGCTGCTATATTGAATCCTCAGTAACAGTGGCACTTTCTCTTTGCTCCTAAGGGGTCCAGAATGTGCATTTCTAACCAATAATGCACTCCAGCAACACACTTGCAGTACTGCTGATAATCCTGTTTTCAAAGACCATGAGCGCTTTCAGACAGGGCTAGCCCTTATAAACTATGGCATCTGATCCAAAGTAACACTGTGCTGGCTTACAGACTCACTGACTTCAAGGCAGCCTATTAAAACAAGACCTGAGTTCCGGGCAAACAATGCATATCAAGGGCCTCTAGGTTTTTAACATGAATTAAATCTCCTCTGCTTATCCTTAAAGATAGAACGACTGCATCAAATACACATACTCAGCACCTCTGAGATGTCAGTGACAATCATCTCCACAACCAAGCGAGAACCCAAGAATTTTTATTCTCAGCATCTCTGACATCAAGCAAAAACACTTGTGTAAACTGCTGGCAAAGCGCCTGTGTCGTATCCTTGTCTACTGATTGCTCCATACAGAGACTCACAGCCCGATCTTTTCAGTTCACACACAAAGCTCGGTGCTCGAGAAACTGAAAGCCAGGGTCAGCCACACTGCTACCCTAGCTCCAATGACATTATTTTCTCCTGCTTTCCCTGTATTCCCCAAAATCTGCAAGCTCCTGTCCACAGGTGTAGGTATGTTCCCTGAAATACCTAGAACGTGTCAGATGCTGTGTTCATAAATGATCACAAGACCAGTGCTAGCAAGTTGAGTTTAAGTATATACCATGCTAAATTTGTTCATTTTTAAATTTTTTTTTAAAAAAAAAGCAATTAAGCTTTTTGTTGAAGTATGAAGACTGAAGAGAGAAACTGGTTGGAAAAATCACAGTATTTTTAAATTATTTTTCTTCCCTGGCTGAACTGAAAAATGCAGAAAGTAAACAGTGGTGCTGAAAGTAGTTAATATTTTCAGAATTCTTGGTTTGTGAATTCCAGGTGCTACTTCTCAGTCAGGCAGGAAAATTAGATTCTAAAAAACATTGATTTTAGCATGACAGTGTTTTTCTGAAGTTAATGACATGCAAATCATTATGCATGTATTTACATTTTTGATTAGGACAAGATTGAGAAGTTAGAAAATAGAGCAATGATCCTCCTGTTGGTTTCAGCAAAGATGTTTCAGATATGCAAGAGACATGAACAGCTAACAGAAGAAATAAGCAAAGGTCAAAAAAGTATTAAAAGGCTGAAGATAAATAATTTGCCTTCACTATCCTTATCAAAGAGTTCACACTATCTAGGGTGCATACTTTTTTAATTAATCAAAAACTAGTTTGATGGGAAGACCTACGTCACACCAGGGCTCTGAGGGGCTTCTCTAGGAACTCGCCGTTCTGTTACCCAGCGAATGCTCGTCAAACTCCCCAACATAACAGTCTGACCTCAGAACGGTGAAACTGAAGTCTGCCAATGAAACTTAAGAAAGAAATTTGATCAAGCCACTGAAGTCTCTTGCATAATTCACTTTCTCTTCATTGGACGGCTCTTGGCTGATGTAGAGAAAGAGAAGCACACCTCCCACCCCTCCACCTTCCTCACCTCCTAAATACCCTGCAGGCACCTTACCTGCAGTACATCCTGAAGGGCTAAAGCTGCAGGTTCACCAATCCAGAAACACAGGGTGAGGAGCAGTACTATTTCTGAGACACAAACTACTCAGAAATTGCTGTGGTCACCAGCTGCGAGCAGTGAGAAAGAGCCAGGGCTATTTCTGAGTGGGGGATCTAAGTGACCCAGGAGTTACAGCATCTGAGAAATTTCTAAGCTTAAAAAAAAAAAAAACACAACAAAAAAACAGAAAGCTTCAATAACCTCAGCTGAGAGACAGAGAAGCAGAAGTGTGAGGGAAAAGAGAAAAGCTGGGACAGATGCAGGTGATGATCAACCTGCAGAAATTAAAAATTATTTTTTTCTGGACATAACAGCAGTGGAAAGAATGAGTGCTGTGGGATAAAACAAGGGCTACCAAAAGACCTAGAGAGAATCAGTGCAAAGAATTTGTCTGATGGCCCTGACTCTCAGCCATATCTTCATGGGCTTTTAATTCTAGTTTACAGCAAGGTGTGCAGGAATAATACCGCATTTGGCCAGTCTTCAAGCCTGGCTACCTAAATTCAGCTGCGATCTTTTTCAGCTTAATTTTTCCAAACCATCAGACCAATTGTGGCTAGAGAAGGATACCAAAGCTGCACTGTAGTTTGGAGGTGCTGCAGAAAATCATTGCAAATGCCTGGGTGGTGATTATACCTAATATATGTAAGTTTATATGGACCATCAAATTTGGGAGTGAGCAAAGCATTGCCCCTATTTCAGCAAGGGCCTTTTGAGGCCATTTTGCCTCCTTCTACATGACCAGGAGTGCTTCTCCTAACTGGGATTCAGCTAACCTGCTCACCCCCTCCTGCCACTGCAAGGAACTGAGCACTGACAACATTTCTCTTTCCCTTCACTCTGTTTATGGTTTGTGCTCATTTGATTTCTGGGGGATTAACATATTTGGCCTAACTGGAGTCCTTGGATTTTTAATATAGAAGATATGGGCAAAGTTAATGTTCTATGACATCCTGGAGGACAGCTGGGACTTCAGTGTCTCGGAGATATGAAATGCATATACGTGTCTGTTTGAAACTCACTACATTTCAGAGGTGCTGAGGACCTGCTAGTTTCCACTCACATCCACACCCAAGCCTGAAAACTCCCACGGTGGTATCCAGCAACAGATCCAAAAATTTAACAGCAGGTGCTCTAGTTCACTAATTGTAGCTGCAACTTTTAAACAGAACAGAAACCTAGAAAGGGTGGATTCATACTTTATTTTCTTGCTGCCTCCTGTTACATCTAAGGTGGTGGATGTGCAACTGCTCCCTGTTTCCCACTGCAGACAGGAGATGGGGTGCTCATCAGCACTTTACTGAGCCCAAAGAACATCCTCCAGGCAGCCACTTCTGCTTCCTCTACGTACTCCCTCAGGTATAACAGGGCTAGGTGCTATTCTCTATTATTTGTTCCACAATGACAAGCAGATTAAGGCCATGCTGTGCCGGGTGATACAAATGTATTATAAGAGGAACATGAGACTAGAAGGACGATGTTGTTTATTGATTCGCATTTATCACAATCATAGGCAATTAGGCAATCACAACTCTGATTCAGACAGGTCCACAGGAAATCTAATCCACTCAACACACAGCAAGTTTTAAAATAGCATTCTGTCCCAATAAAATAACATAGCATACCGTAACAAACATAAACACCTGAAGACACAGCTACAGACCTTGGGAAGAAAGTGGGGAAGACTAGAAGTATTATCAATTATAATGCCAACGCCGCCGCCTGTGGGGACGCGTATCGCAGCCGGCCGGGAAGGCTGGAACTTCTGCCAGGGACGTCCTGGAGGAACCGAAGGTGTGAGGCTCGGCCCGTGAGGGGGATCCAAGCGTGGGGTGGGCGCAGGGACCACAAATCTGTGGGGAAAGCCTGGATGGAGATACGGGCACAGATGCAGGGAGGAGCTGCTGCCATTTCTCCACATCTCCCAGACACGACGCACCTGCAGCCCCGGGGCAGGTAACGCCGAGCATCCCAGCTGGGCACGGCACGGGCCGAATCGCCGACAGCTCTCACTCATTTCCAGCTGGGATGGATCACTGCCAAGCCACCGAAAGGATCTGGAGACATGAGAACCGTAGTTTGAGTTCTTGATGGCCACAACAGAGTTAGGACCAGTACTCGGTAAAATATTGCTCTAAAAATGCCGTTATCTTTGCCTCTTTTTATCCCCAAACGACACCAATTTTGAATTAATAATGCCACTTAGTGTAAATCTCAAGTTTCTCCACACAAGAATATGGATTTCAGACCACTTGAAGGAGTGGCACAATGCCACACTGGACATTAATGACTCACTATATTTTTTTCTACATAAGCCATTTCAAAATAAATAGATCAGAAAATACACATAAATAGCTTTAGTAACTCACCCTTGGACTTGCTGAACTGCTCTGTATAGTTACAAAACGTTTTACTATGGTAGCTCTCAAATGGCTCTTTTTAAACAAGAAACGTCCTTGAAAAGGCGAATATTCTTTAATAAACACAGAGCAACCATGTTACCTCATAAATATTAATGAACATTAAACTGTGGGCCATGAAAATAATTTTCATGCAAAAGGTCTTGTGCACATAGGTGCATTCACCGGCAAAGTTCACATGGAATTCTCCCTACTGGTTGCAAGTCCTTGGGGATACATGGACGTCCTTCCTTTTAGATAGAATGAAGGATGTTGGGAATGCCTCGCTCTCAAAATGTAACATCGTTATAGGAAATTAAAAGCAAACAAAACCAACCCAGAAGCAAGCAAACAAACAAACAAAAAGAAGGCTATTTTATTTGAATGGGAATTTCCTACTTCTTCTAAACTGATTTACCCATCCCTACATTTTGCTCTTTAAATTTTAAAGCATCTGAACATTTGTTCTGTCAGTCGAGAAAAAATGGACTTACTTAAACTCATGTTAGATCCCCAGGGGATATCATGGGAAAATAGGACAGCAGTGCTAAGAAGAAAAACTCCATCTACTGCATCTTTTACAATTAAAAACTTGCAAAGAATGAACAGCAGCAGCTGCAAAAAAAACTAGTGAAAAGTATTTCCTTCCTCTTTATGCTGTAATTCAAAAGTCAATATTGAATCCAATGACCAGCGTACCAAAAGTGCAAATGAAAATTACTTATGTCAGCAGCAATAGCTGACAGTTGCTCTGCATGAAGTGCATAATTCTGCATCCATATTTTTACTGCTAATTAACACCTATCTTCATCAAATGTCAAATTAAAAGTCTCAAAGTACAATCAAATTGATTTGTATATATTGCTTTGTCCAGCCTAAAATGCAAAATAAATTTGGCATCCTTCAAGTATTTCATAAATACTGATAGAGACAACAGGAAAGCACAAACAAATTTGTAAGTCCCCCAGGTTTTTTAACTGTGATGTCTAGAACTTTACCTTGGTGAGTTAAGCCCTACCAAAGCTTTACCTATAATTAAATACACTTGCAGTTTCTAGATCTTCAGGTTCCTTAAAAAAAAATAAATTACAATGACCTTCAGGAGCTTCAGCTGAGTAAGAGCTAAGAAAACTGGGACAAAGAAGCTACGCCCAACTATAACCAGTTGCCTGAAAAATGTTGTAAGTTGGGATGTGATATTAGGAAACTGTCTGTAACATTTTATTTTTCCAAAAGCATAGAAAGTGAGTACAGCAAAAGAAATTCTCTATATTTCACAGACATGACAAAACTTTGCAACTTGGAGGAACTTTCTTTCATGGACATGTTTGACTATTACATTAGACTGGAGAACTAACACTTTGTAGGCTGAGAGTGTTAGGTGGGATGAAACCCAATGTTTCTTATTTGCAGCAAAGGAAATTTCAAGGACTTTTTAACCTTTCATTGTTTTAGATTAATGACCTGATTTCAGTGCATTCTGGTAATTTTGAATGCAAGTCAGCATTAGATTTATTACAAGATTTTTAAACCTGCTGTCAAATGGAACCTGCATGTAGCTGAATTACAGAAATCAGGGTAGAACTAAAGCAATAATGTGGCAGACTCCAAATGCAGATTTCTTGTACAAGAGACAAAAAGTGAAATATTTTGTTAGAAATACCCTACATATTCCTTATTCCTTGGCATTTTTATGCTTCCAAAAATATGAAATTCTATAAGTTAGCTAGGAATTTTATTTAGATTTTTTTTTTTTCACATTTGCTAAAACTCATAAAAAGCACTTTCCTAGCCAATTTTAATATTTTAAATAATTCTGAAGAATGTATTTACTTGCAGATAAGATCTCAAACCCCTTGCTCTCTTAAATGGTCCTGCCCATAAGATCCTCACCACTGAATCTGATCCTTTTCTATGCTCTGTTCAATACTCTCAAAGTCTGACTTCCTAAGCTCCTTTTGGGTGTGATGTTTTGATATCTTTATCCCGTTTTCATACTTTGCTTCCATACTTTTTTCAGTATTTTCCCCCTTCCATTCAGAAATAGTTTATCAGCTGGCCTTAATAAGCCAGTTTATTAAGATTAAACCAATACAAAGTTAAATTAATGCGCGCTTTTTTTTTTTTTCTGTGACTGTGAATAGATTTCTCTAGCAGTTCTTTAAGGATTCCTTCAAGAATAATAAAAGTCATTAAAAGCACCAGTTAGACACAGATCTGGAAGAAATATAAAATACATTAAATATCTCCTGATGTAAGATTATTTTGCTCTTTAAAATAATAAGCCCTTTAAATATAATTACTTTGTGTCATTTTTTTATTAGGTTCCTCACAATCCAAGATAAAATACTTTTTAAAATTAATGACTGATAAGGAAATAAATCTGTTCCTTTTCCATTATAGGTAAATCACCATGAAGTCATTTGTTGCAAGCTTCTTGCTATTAAAAAAAAAAAAAAAAAAGAGGAAAAAAAGTCTTCCCTAACTTCCTCTCCTTACCTTGTTCATGTTGAAGAAAATAATTCTTCTATAAACTAGTATATACAAGCAAAAATTATTATGTAGCAAACATTAAACAATAAATCATCCAATTTTCCTGTATTGAAAGTTAGATTGTCTTTCTTTTTTCTTTTGATAAATTTTGTGATTTGTAATATGCATTCTCCGATTTCAGTGGTCAATTTATTTCCTCCTCAGGTTACATGCTTAATGACACAGTTATACCGTAGTTTATTTTAAGAATTTGGCTGTACTTGGCCTGTCGTGAGCATTATACGTAATCGTGTCCTTCCAGATCACACCTTCCACTAGTACCTCTACAGTTAACACATTGGTTGGTTGTATCACTCCACTGGCACTCATTTACCAGAGACAACAAGCAATAGAATTGGCTTCATGATGTGCGTAGACTAGCCCAAATATTTTTACAGATTAGCATCAAAACATCTTGCTTAATCTGCTCTGAAGCCCTGCAGGAAGGTTGTGTTTTAGTCCAGAGCTGAGGTACAGGTGGTGTCCCTCCTCCTCCTCCCTAGAGCCGTGCTCATGCGCTGGCGCACGTCAGAGCAGCTGCACCACAGCCCAGCCATCCCTCCGCATCACCACAGCTTCTTCCAGCTACTAATGTTGTTTTTAAAGAAAGAATCTCCTCATTTCTATTCTTGGGTGTGAGCAGACTTTGTACTTGTGCGCCTCTGCTTCACATTGAGCCCTTGTTCACTGAAAGCCTTTAATCAATCAGATTTACTGTTTGAACTAATTCAAATAAGCAAGAATAATAAAATAGAACACAACAAAGAAAAACTGGAATTCAGAGATAATACCTCTAGGTTTTTCTGAACATTCCACAACTCTTGTGACCAGCTATGCTGTTTTATAGCATTTGTTATTTTGTATACACATCTATTTTTTAATATAAATAATTTCAGTCTCTTAACTTTTGTGTGAAGTCTGTCCATGCTTTCTGTAATTGCCATCTATATATGGGTATTTGCTACTTTTACTTTTTTTTTTTTAATTGGAACCACCAGAATACTCTAGAATAAAGAAATGAAGACACACTATTATGTTCAGTAGACTGTACGTTATCAGTCCTTTTTTTATAGACTGGATGGGTTGGTGGCCTCTTCTGCATATCTTCTTCCAGTGCTGTTTGGCTTTGTGCACAGCAGATCCATTACCCACTGGCAAATGTAGTACAGATAAGGTAAGACTTACCACTGTTCCTTACCATATCTAGGTAGTAATAAAACTGAAAATCAGAAGTCATCCGTACACTTTCAGAACTAATCAGAGAAGTAGATCATTTACCATACTCTCTGCTAAGAATAAAGCTGCCTAAGTGCAGACAAGAAGATTCAGACGTGGGTGTCAGTCACAAATTCTAGGAAAAAGCAAGTGTTACCTTGTTCAAATACATGTGCCATTTGAATTGATTTTATCTCTGTATAAAAATAGGTATCATTTTAAAAAATATATATTTCTCTCAGAAGAATTTAGCATCTCTCACAAGAACTATGCCAAAATGAAGCATCTTACACAAAATATAAATTACGATATCAGAGTGAAAAAGCCTACCCTTATTCACTGGCAAAACTGAAGAATGCAGGGATAACAAACTTTCTTTTTACTCTCTAGCCAGTATAGAATTACCTTTGATAGGCTCATTTGTAGAATACCAGGCAATTGAATCTTCATGGCCTGTTAAGGCCAGGATCCTGGAGGCAGAGAGGGAAAGGGTTCAGTCTGAGAAAGCTCCTGTCCTCCAGCTAGATAGATCCAGGTAGATCCCCACGCAATTTCAGCAAAGCCAGGAAGGGTCCTTTAGTCGTGGGTTGAGTCATCATCCCAGCCCGCACGCTTGTCATGTCACCCCATAGTAACAGAAGGTCCTCTCCCCCTCCGAGAAATGTTCAGATGGGCAGTGTCAGGGGACATGCTGTTTGGGATGATAACATATGTCGCCCTAAAATAATACCAGTGGCCAAACACTTAAACTCCTGTATGAGTATTTACTACCCATATCTGTATATTGACATTACAGATTGCCCAAACTTGATTTCTTTTCAGAGAGGAGAGAAATCTTTCATACAGACATCACAGGAACAACTGAACTCACAGAATCATAGAATGGTTTGGATGGGAAGGGACCTTTAAAACTCATCTAGTCCAACCCCCCTGCAGTGAGCAGGGACATCTTCAACAGATCAGGTTGCTCAGAGCCCCGTCCAACCTGGCCTTGAATGTTTCCAGGGATGGGGCATCTGCCACCTCTCTGGGCAACCTGTGCCAGTGCTTCACCGCCCCTGTTGTAAAACATTTCTTCCTTGTCAATAGTCAATTTATCACAGAAGTTCTCACAGGAAAAACTCCTACTCCAGATTAAACTGTGGGGAACCAGGAAAAACAGTGAAACACATACAAGAGGTTATTCCCATTTCCATGCGTTAGCATGTCCATCTTTAAGAATTAACATAAGAGACATCCAAGGTTAATTATGTTGGCAACCATAATTGCTTCACCCTTACACCAAGCCAAACTGTAGGATATTTGAGATTCAAAGGAGTTTGAATTGACAGATCCATTTTAAATCGGAGATATCCAGGCACAAATTGAGCTTAGAAAAAAAGCTGGCAAGAACTGTGCGGGGCCTGTGGTCCAAAGTTCAGACTGGCATTACAGCTCCCAAGACCAGACCCACAACACAGGCTTAAAAGAATGCAAATTGTATATTCTGGCTAATCTCTGTGTTGCCTTAGCATATGTGGGAAACCCTAAATATATGTTTAAACTTGATTTTGGAAGATGTGCTCAGTATTTTGCATGTGCTTTTCTGGGTAGGAATGGACAAATACTTATTTAAGTACTTTACTGAAGAAAAGATCAGATCAGGACATTTCACGCACATATATTTCAGTTTGGATATGTACTAGTAGTTAAGCAGTCATCACAGCAGTTTCAGAAGATACCAAGGAAAGAATTAAAAAGAAAAGTGAAGTATCATGTTTTTAATGCTTTTCGAGTGATTTCAAGCACCTTCAAATTACAAACATTTGTATCAACTGCACTCCTCTCATCAAGCCATAGCTAATCAGCTGTAGGCTGTCCTGCTGCTAACTCAGGCAACAAACCACTCATGACTTTAGCAGATGTTCTCCTTTTCATGCCAATAGGAATATTTACTAACATTTTTTCATGTTATGGTTTTCTGTCTCAAAACTTACTCCTCAGGATCAGGAATATCCACATTTAGCCACTTAGAGCCATAAATATCCATTTACTAAGGTTGGTGCTTGCTTGAAAGTTTAATTATTCAAACTAGGGATTACATAGACCCCATGTCATTAAAAATAAGAGTTTATTGAAGTTTGCTGTTAAAAGATGGAGTTCATCAAAACCGGGAAGGCTTTCTGCTGTCAAGCTAAATGTGCACTCTATCTTTATCCAGCTTGTTTCAGCCAAATGAGGTGGTTGCCCAGCAAGGGGAAGAGATGCTCCCTGGTAAAGCAGTATTTTATTATGCAGGTATATATTCTCCAATTCTTAAACAAAGCAAAGCACTACTCTCTTTTATTCAGCATTCAGTAACCAGCACCTCAGGGAGAACTAAGCAACCTTTTATAAAGAAAAGCAGATAAATTATTTTCTTTAGGTTAACATATAAATGTCTTTGCCAATCACTAACTACTTATTTTTATTTACACAGAATTTTCAAGGTTCATAAATACCTTCAATGCATTCCCATGAATGTTCATTTTCCATGTGGATCTGTTAAGGTAAAAATAACGAAACTTTCCCAAAGGCATGAGTTAGTCACAGTGGATGGAGAATTCATTAATCCTATTTCTTGCTAAATCCAAATTATATTCCCTTTTATATTAGTCTGAAGTTTTTCAACTGTAGTTAATGCTACCAGTTGTTAGGTAAGCTTAGATTTTATTGCTTCTCAGCCTCTTGCAAACTGTAAAATTAATTTTAAAAACTGAAATATATGTGAATACAGTCTGATGGCTGCCACGTTACAGAGACCCAGGGCAAACAGAAAGGAGAGGAAACATGCATTGGTTTTTTCCTCACGATTTTTTTTTCCTTGCTTTGCTGGCTCCTTTGAATTGACAACACAGACCACAGTAGCTGGTAGCAATTCACTGAGCAAGAGTGCTGTCTGCTGATTACAAGAGTTAATAGTTCAAATGAACCTGGTTTACTTCTTGTTGCAATGGTGGAGGAATTTGCATTGTGGTTTCACAACTCAGCTGAGGAGGCAGGTAAGCTCAAATTTAAATAGATATTCAAATAAGCTAATTGGGTCTTTATGGCTAATCTATTTTATTTGTTGTTAGGAAAGACTGGAATGCATGTACATAACCATTACCATCCTAAAATGTGCTAACTTGCTCACTTTGATTATCTGACTGTATCCTGAGTGAATCATTGGTACAGTTAACCTATGAAAAGCTGAGAAAATACACAAGAGCTGTATTTTGAGACAGCTCTGGACCGTTACAACACACAAGCACAGAGTCCTAATGAACAAATACAGCGTAGGCAAATCTTAAAGTCTTTATATTTTTTTCCTTTAAATGCATATTCTGGTAAGATTATTCAATAATGTGGCAATACTAACAAGAAATCATTTTTCTTGCAGACAAAAAGAATACAATCAATACAAAATAAAAACACAGCCATCCTGTGTAACAGATTTACAAACACCTTGTGACATAGAAAGATTATAATCACTTTGACATGAACATTTTTGTTTCTTTTTCACTGAATGGTAACTCTAGCAAGGGGAGTTCATACATGTGAATTTAAAAACCCAAATCAGCTCTTCATTTCCTACGATTTACTCTTCCGGTTTACATACTGTTTCACTCTTAAAAATAAATTCAAAACACTGATGAATTCAACAGTTGGGGATAAAAAAACTCCAGCCATAGTCTAACATCTCTCAGAAGGCAAACAAGGCCATCAATTCCAACCAGTGCAGTTTTCAGAAACTCAGATATAGCACTGGTACATCAGGCTGTTATCCTGCTGCAAGTTTCTGTGAATTTTACTGAAATCAAGGGGATTCTCTGTATAAAGACATTGCTGGTGTTGTGACCTGATTTTCAAAGATGGTGAGCACCCAGACCTCCCTTTGGCTTCACAAACAGCTGTAGATGTTCATCATGTCAGATATTCAAGCCATTAGCCTTTCAGCATTCTAATATTTAAGATCGTTTAGATAGATTTACCCAGAGGAAATTACTGTAGCTATTAATTTATGTTCATTTCCTCACACGTAGAGGGAACATATGAAAGTCAAGTCATTTTCGCTGCTGACAATAAAAGCCATACATTTAAAGATCAAGTACGTTGTGGATTTGCTGGCCCAAGCCCTTCATGCCTTGTCAGCTCTCTGTCCTCACTGGAAGACCACCAGTTAATGGATTTAACCTTTACATCAGTGAAAAATAACAGATCAGCATGTCAAAAGATAAGTTACACTAAAGTCATGTATGTCCTCTTTATCCTCCACTTATTTTTATAGTCATTATATCTAATTTCCTTCAACATTGCTTTACTTAGTTTCATAGAAAGTACAGTTATTCAAGCAAGTAAAAGGCAGTTAAAAAGAGCAAAGTTGCAGCTGTTCACAAAGTTCACTACTCTCTGAAATTGAGGTCCCACATGTGCCAACTTTAAAATGTCACTTACCATCTCCTGGAGTCACCCTGACAACCTCTTTCAGCTCTTGACTCCAGTGACACTTTAAGACAACTGAAGGTGTAATAACATTTTTTCCAAGGTAACATAAGAAAAAAAAGAGAAAAATCACTCGGTGTTGAAATGAATCTCTATGTATGAAAAACTGGGGAAAAAAAAGTTACCATTTCACTGGCAGTTTATGTATTTCCTGCAAATACATTCACACATAACATGAACAGTCATATAAATATTGGCAGATAATACGGATGTGTCAGAAGAGAACCAGAGGTCTACACTGAAAAAATCTGGGAGTGTGTGCAACAGCTACACAGTTTCAGCTTGGCTCATGTTTCCAGAAAAACACCCAAGACAATGAAGCTGAAAAACAAAACCCAAGTTGCAGATAGTGAGAAAATAACAGATTTAGGAATTCAAGAAGGCAAAACAAGAAACTGTTAATAACTTTCTTATCTGTGACACTTAGGCTGATCTGACCATCTAAAATGGATTAAAATGAGAAATCTGAAAAAAACAAGGCCAACTTTGTCGATGATTTCTATAGATTGGACAGTGGAAATACTGAAGTGGAATGAAATATGTTATTTATTATTTACAGGAGAGTTTTACCTGGAAACGAGCAATGTTCAAGTAGAAATTCTCAGGCCCTGTACAGCATGCTGCTTCTGCTCCTTCTGGTCCTGTCAGCTGGGTTTCAGAGCCATGAAATGGAAACCCAGACATCACAGGCTCCAGCGTCTGGCTGTGAACGTGACAAATAATTCTCCAAGTGTAACATAAGTGGAAGGCATCGGTCATAGAGAACAACAGCTTGATGCTGCAACTGGCTGTAGTGTGGATTTGTATAAAGTTCAGTGACTTCTCCATGCACCCAGTGTTTTTGTTCTCTATATAGAATATTTCTCTTTTTCACTTTAAAGTTAAAGTCCATACACTGTAAAACAATAACAAGGATGCTAACCACATATATTTAAAAAATTGATTCCACTATTTACTGAGACATCCTCCAAAGGCTCTTCCTAGGATACCTCTGGTTGCAGTTTATTCTGCAGGGTGTTATATGTGAATCCTTGGAGCCAGCACAAAGTTCTAGTGCTTTTGAGTATAATGATTCATAGCAACAGTTTTGAATGCAACACTAGGTCCTAAATCCATTCACTGTTTATAGAAAGAGCTGGATTTTGATAAAGAGAAGGCAGAAGTCTGAAAGAAATCAGAGTTTCTGTAGGACTTGTTAAAAGTAACATTTCCAAAACAGGGAACAGATTATCTTCTGCTAGATTTCTCAGATCTTACAGCTCTTTTCTTTTCCCCTATCCATATTTCCCAGTCCAAGCTGTTATCTGAATCACAGCCCAGTGGGTGATCAATTCAGGCAGTCTTGGATTTCTATACACACATGCATTGGATAGTATATTGGTTCCTGTAAAGTCCCTGAAAGTTTTGCCAGATTTCAGTAAAATGGTATTGTTCATCTCATCAAAAATGAAATTCAAACTCATAAAGTACTTCACCTTTGTACAGTTGTAAACAAAAATGAAATTTTTGCAAAAATGCAAAATGCCAACACTACGTACTTGTTTTCAGGGGGAAAAAAAAGCCATAAAGGAGGCTGGAAGGACAGACAATAGTAAAACTAAGGTTACAAGGGAGACGGCTATAGCTCCCATTCCATAATAATGTGAAGTAATGGAGCTGTATAAGAATATTTACAGGAGGACAAAATACAAATGAACTGACCTCTTAATGTTTATTTTACAGTTCTAAAGAGTGATTTACTACAATAACAACTTTATAAAAAAACCCCAATAAACAGCTGTTTGGTCCTAACTTTCTCAAAACATTTTTAATGATGACAGACAGACATTTGGATACACTTGGATAGTTGGATATACTTAGATATTTCTTGGATGTATACTCTTCCACCATAATCCAGGATGTTTAAACAACCTTGCTGATTGTTATAAAGCTTAGAAAACTAAATAACCAAAAAATGTGAAGAACTTCAAAATCATGGCTCACAACCCGTTTCAGTAGACGATGTGCCTCTAAGTCTTGTCTGGTAGAAGATAGCAAGGCAGACTGTCAGTGACCACATTTTCTGTACCACACTTCATTATTGCTTGATAAAAAAGAATTAGGGATAGTTCCTGGAGTCCTGGACTCTACCAGAAAATGCCCATAAAAGGAGAGAATGTTTTGAAGAGTGATGAGTTATCAGAAAAAAAAAAAAAGTATTTTCCACCTATGAATTGGCCACTGTAAAATGAACCTGAAATTATCAAAACAACAGAACACCAATTCAGAACTACACATATTCAAATTATCATTCAAATCCTTGAAATTAGTATACAAAAAATGGGCATGCTATTTTTTCATGCATTTCTTTTATACTCAAGTTTTGTCACAGAAAATGATGATCACAGTCAACTACTGCAACGTCTGAGTTTTTCACAGAATTCAGCACTGACTTGCAGAAAAACATTATGCTTTAGCAGTTTCCCTTTGCAATGCTTCAGTTTAATATTATGGAAATTTGAAAGCTCTAAATGTTTTTGGAACACATTCATAGAGTATTTCCCTGCCTTCTCAGGATTACTCATCAATTATAGAAAATGACTCATTCATTCAAAGTCTCAGCTGAAGTTAAATTAAAAAAAAAAATACAAAATATCCCACAAAAACCCCATGGCTTTGGCAAGGTAATTTGAAGAATTTGTCCTTTTTGACATCTATTTTAAACAAGATCTCAATTAGAACAGCCCATTACACAGCAAGACTTTTTCATTTTCACCCTCAGTCAGTCATAATGAGCCACACTGGTCTCTGTCATGGTCCTCTGTGCACACACTCCATATAATCGTGCTCACCAGTGTATTTCAGCCATATAACAGTCAAGTAAGAACATGTGCAGCCAGTAACAGTTAGGGATAATGGGCTGGGTTTATCACTGAAGTCAGTGGGAGGGTGTCTGGCCCATTAATTCAGAAATATAGGAAGTTTTGTTATGGAGTAACCACTTTGCAAAACCAGACTGTCTTGGCTCGTGCTCCTTCCTCCAGGCCCATACAAAGTGCTCATTAATATCAGATGGAAATCTCGAATCAAAAAGAAAATATTCCCCTTATGAGAATGGAGTAGACATTGTTACTGAAAAGCCCAGCTTATGCGCGTTTGGCTGTGGTCTGAAAATCCCATCTCACTGCATAAACCGTGAGCAAATTGCTGCCGCCTCCTGCATTACAATTTCCAGATGAGAAAAATTGAGATTATAATTTAGGTCCCATGACTAAGATGGATGCATGGTGCTCACCGCAGTGGGGATCTCAACTTCTCTAAAATTTACCATTTACCCAAAGCATCCCTTTGTCAGCTTGATTCTTAGTTCATTTAGAACCTGCTGCAGCAATTTATTCAGCAAAGCATTTATGCATATACCTAATAACAATTTAAGCAAATTCTTGAAGAGAAACATGTCTTTAAATGCTCTGCTCAACAGAGAGGAAATCTAAACTGTGTCTAAAATAACCAAGTGGACTGGGATCTTGCTTTTAAATTGTTTTCAGATGTTGAAAGTAAAATTATAATAAGCACATTAAGAATTTTTTTCAGCATGCATTTTTCTAACTAAACTGGTGAAAACTATTTTGAGTGGAAAAAGATGGCTTTTCCTTAGTTAAAAATGGTGGAAATTGTATTTTTCTTTTGATGAAAAACACCCTTCCTTCATAAAAACATTTTTCCATTATGATATTTTTAGGTCCAGATTTTTCATTTTAAATCTCTGATGGAAAATGCTAATATTAATTAGTACTTAAATGCTAATTATTATTCCAACTAAATGTTAACTACTAGGATGTTAGAGACAAGGTAAATGATTACAGTGTTTGTTTCAGGTATAAAGACCTCAAGTTTAGTTTTTAATTTTCTGTAGCAGATTACTGTAACGATAGGAAATACATTCCTTCAGTCAGAAGGCTGTCTGAGGACAAACTGATTCTCACCTAATTTAGAGGGCGTTGTCATCCTCAGCTAATTTAGAGCAAGGTAACATTTATAGCCTCCCATGGGAATTGATTTACATAATATAAATCCTTTGAGTCAATGGCGCAGCCAATTCTTCGCGGGTTTTTGTCTGCCCATTTTACCAAATATTGCTGTTATCCCGCCCCCCCCCCGCCCCCCCCCGAGTCAGAAGGCATCTTGCTCTTAACTAGTATACATTTTACACGATCACACATTCCTTCACTTCTGACTCTTCCCTAATTCAAGATGGCTATTTTTTTCTTATTCCTTTCAAAGGCAATAAATTGACCCAAACTTCAGGGAGGACAGGAATCAATCTGTGCTTCAGGAAACAGAGCAATGTCAGCTGGAAGAAGATTTCTAGGCACCAAAACCCTTCCAGAAGTATTGGGAACTGGCAAATTACCTACTGTCAAAGTATGTGTACAAGTAATAGCAACATACTGAATATTCTGAGGGGTCCATTTTGATCCAACATCTACTTACAGAAAAAACATCCATAAAGGAGAGGCAGGACCCATTATTTTGCACATCATTTTACTATTTTTTTTAAAAAAATATATCAGTTCTCCCTAGCAATATTTGTAATAAAAACCAAAACCACACACAACCAACACATTCAGGGGGATTAAACTTTTTGCTTTTCCATCACTCATACATAATGGCAATGATGCATAACTAGCATAACTCCATTTAAAGCATTTTGTACCATTTATGGGCATGTCACTTAGCATTTTCAGGACATAATTTTACATTGCTGTAAACCCCATTGTCCTGGAAATAAGATGGAGCGATGCAGTGGTGAAACACACCCAGTGGAGTTAGACCTGGGAAACTCCAGCCTTTGACTTCGGAGAATTACATCAAAAATATTGTGCCCTGAGTTTCCTGCTTCATCAGGGAATATGAATGGGAAACATACTGCATTAATATACATACCCTGCTGTTTGGCAATATCGTTTGATTTATAGAAGTTATGATCTGCTTAATGCCATTGTATAAATACGTAACTGTACTGGTAATTTTTTTCACTGAGATGTTTGCCAAAACTGAAGAACCTCCTGCTTGACTTCACAGGGAATATGGTCTGAAAGCAGAAAAGGAAGCATGAAAGAGGAAACTAGTGTAGTTTTACTCTGATGGTTGCTCCTGTTATAAAACATACATAAACCTCTTGCAATCTCATACAGTTTTTATTGCTCTAAAAAAAAAAAATCATTGTTACACGTATTTGCTATACTAGAATGGACAAGAGATGGAGCAGACTGGTTTCTTTCCCTTTAGGAATGCACTTGGTCACCTAAGAAACCCCAGCTAAAGAAGGAAATGATCCTGGCTTGGGCATGGGATCATTTTACATCATGCTGGTTGAGATCAATGTCTTTACTTGGCTTGTCACAAATTGCGTAAGTCATGTCAGTGTTGGGCGTTCTTCAGCTTTTAACAACTTTGGTATCCTCTCATCCCTTTGAATTTCACCAGTGATCACATGCTACTTATGGTAATATTCTATCTTTTTTCCCCTGCAACTCCAATAACTCAGTTAAATTTTGGGGTGCTTCAGCCCTCTGCTAGACCTGTTGTAGCAAGAGAGCCGAGGGGAGTGCTGTAGAGACAGCTTCCCTCGAGTGCAGAGACGACCACGAGCCCCTTGTCTGCATCTCCCTGGTGTGTGGTGAGCTCAGGACTGGACAAACACCAGCCAGAGCAGCTGTGCACCACCCCTACTCTGCTCCCCAGGGACCAGGAAGACATGGGTGGATCAGTACAAGTCAGAGCAACCTACAGCACCTAAATTTTATAAATTTAATTTTATAAATATAATGTTATAAATGCATTTTATAAATTGCCTTCTATATCACTGGTGCTCTGAGGCCGTTCTGTCTGCATATTAGGGTGCCACCTTATTTGCTGATGAGATAGGGAAAATGGGCCTTGATTCACCAAAAAAGCTGGTGCAGGGTCTGGAGCACAGGTCTGCTGGGGAACGGCTGAGGGAACTGAGGGGTTTAGTCTGGAGAAGAGGAGGCTGAGGGGAGACCTCATGGCCCTCTACAGCTCCCTGAAAGGA